>NC_134576.1:80157510-80508343 GCF_050947875.1 Dermacentor variabilis | reverse complement strand
TTTCTCATTCTCAGTTTTGCTGCTTTCTTCACCGTCAATACTACGTGACAATATATATAGGGAAGCCGTAAGCCCCTTTTCGTAGTTGGAAAACATTCTCTGCTTACGTGAAGTTTAAAAGGTGGAACTGCAGGTGGAGGGGCAGTGTGTGCACGATCATGTGAGCATTGCGTATGCAGAAAGCATTGATGCCCTGGTGCCTTGAGTAGTTGACCTGAAAGTACAGACGTGCTTTAAAATTATACATCGATGCATCACTGTACTATGCTGTTATGAAACTGATTGAGTCTGATTGTAAACACTACTAAGACAACTGCGTTTTAATGCTTTCAATTCTCTTCCTTTAACATACACTATGAAACTCCACTATGACTACTTTTAGTAAAACAATTTATTACTTATCAGACTTCCGAGACACAGCAGGAGCACTGCACCCGCACAACTTTATTGTAGGGCCTGATCAAATTTCCGATTTTAGTTATACTACTTATGTTCGGCAACCGAATACCTTAATGGAATATAAGTGTGCGTTAACTTTGGGGCCCTCCGCAAGCTCCTTTGTACGAATTGCTGAAAAGTGCACACCAAAACGTTACACTTTTCAGCCATTGACGAAAACCAGTCAATTAGCGGCTTGAACTCGTGCGTGAATCTGTTGAAGAATGATGTGACTTAGCTAGCCCTAATATTGTGCGACTTTATCCTGTGTGCATTCACACTGCCAATTATTGTCAGAGAAATCAATATTCGGGTGCAATATCCCATAAGATAGCCACAGAACATGAGAAAAGAAGTAGATATGAATATTGACACGTGCAAAACGTTAACTAACCTGCTAACGTACAAGACGCGGTTGCAGGTGTCTGATTTTTGTCTATTCAGGTTCATTCCGCGAAGGGAATAGCCATGTATATTCTAGAATTTGTACGAGTGCAAGCGATTACGCTGAAATGTTGTATTGCTTATTGAATTGAATTCAATTTATTTCCAGAATTACAGGTGTTCTGGTGGATACCAAAGGCTAAAAGCTGTTGGAAAACAGCTTGACTAGGCCGATGGTCTATTACCAGGAATACATGGTGGTTGTATCAAAATCGTAACATTGTTAGACATTCAGAATAAGTTAATTACATAAATGCACAATAACAAGACCGAAAATAATATAAAGACTAAGAGAAAAAACATATTTGATACATCAGAAAAATGGAATTATGTGTGTAAGTTTTACTGTAGGCTACAAGTCGCTCTGATATAGAGACTAGATAATACAGACTAAAAATGAAAAAAAAAAGATTCGATACAACAGAAGATAGAAATACATGTGTATGGGTTACAAAATCAGTAACACGTACAGTTGTCTCTGACAGAACTATAAACAATCACTGATCACATGTTTACAAAATGCATTCGCTGTTCCTTCGATGAAGAGGTATATGTAACTTTATATTTATTTAAAATATGTGGTAGATAATGTTTTAATGACTGTAGGCTATATTTATTACGAAACCACGGAACATGCCATGTATCACTATTTCTTGTATTGGAAGAATTGAATTTTGGTGCCAAAGATGCAGTAGACACTAGGAAATTTTTGAAGGCAGAATTTGTAAAATAAAATCAATTTAGAAGGCGAAACGTGTAGAAATATTCTATTTTTACAATTTTATGCTTTAAGAACGCTGGCCGCGTTGTCTCCAGATAACCCATGTTGTCAATGTGCCGAATCATTTTCTTTTGCAAAGAAAGGATTTTCATAATGTTTGTCTTTCCTGTAGTCGCCCACACTAAGCTAGAGTAATTTAAATGGGAAAAAAATAAGGCATAACAAATGTTCAGCTTTGCTTTGGTTGGAAGAAGTCGCCGACATCGAAACAGAACGCCTGTGATGGACATTTTTGTGTAGATATTTTCAATATGTTTATCCCAAGTAAGGTGCGAGGAAAAAGTGACGCCTAATATTTTATGTTCATCCAAAATTTCCGGTTCTTTACCTGCATACACTAAGGTGTGATTACTAGTGATATTCTTTTTTGCGCGAAATAACATTACGTTAGTTTTCGTAGGCTTTATTTTTAGGCAATTAGCGACTGACTATTTAGATAGCTTATTGAGTAGATAGTTACATTTTTCCATTAATTCTTGTGAATTCGGACCAGAAATGAGAAGATTAGTGTCATCGGCATACACGATAAATTTTACAGTTGTATCAATATTAGCAATGTCGTTAATGTCAAGGTTAAAAAGCATAGGACCAAGTATGCTCCCTTGTGGCACGCCATTTAGTAAAGGAACAAAACTTGACTTGTGTTTTATACACACTGATTGTTTTCAATTAGTAAGGTAAGACTCAAATAATGCTAAAGGAGTACCTCTAATTCCATTCTATGATAATTTCAATAGCAAAATTTTATGATTTATGCAATCGAATGCCTTGCTGAAATCAATGAATAGTGCCAATCTCAAGAGATTTCTTTCTATGTTTTTAGTACATGCTCCTTGAGTATGAGCAAAGCAGTTCTGTTGACCTACCTTTACGAAAGCCGAACAGAGCCCTAGATAGAATGTTTTGTCTGTCGAAAAAGTTTGATAAGCGAGAAAAATAATCTTTTCTAATCCTTTGGAAAATACTGGAATGATTGAGATGGGTCCGTCGTTTCTGTTGCCTTCTTTAACAAGTACAGTTACCCTACTCATTTTCATCTTTTCTGGAAACACCCAAGACTGTAAAGCTAGATTAAAAATATGCGTTAAAGCGGGAGTGATGTATTCTGAAACATACTTGATAGGTTTTATTTGGATATCGTCAATGTCAAGAGCTTTACTATTTTTAATGTTCATGATAGTGCTAAATACCTCAAATTCACTAGTAGGATTGAAAAATAAGCTGTCAGAAACGGAAAGAAACGATGAGGTATCAGGCCGCGTTTGCTGTAGCATGGTTATACTTGCAAAGTACTTATTGACATGGTTTGCGAGTGCTAAACCTGAAATTTCATTGTTATATAAATTATCTTGTCTGGTGAGGTAGCATGCTTTTCGCGCCCAAGAACCTTATTGATAATGCTCCACAAGGTTTCAGGATGTTTACCAGTGGCGTTTGCAAACAGATGCTCATGATAAGAATTCTTAGCGCGTCTAAGTTCCGTATTTAGTTTGTTTCTCTGCTTTTTAAACAGTGTCAGCGTTTCAGGCGAGCGTGTTCTAAGAAATCCTATGGTACAGTTTATGTTTGTGTTTTATCATTTTAAGAAGTTCCTGTGTAATCCAGGGTTTTCTTACTTTTTTAGATTGCTTAATCTTTTTGAAAGGAAGATGTGCGTGGTCGATTTGTATAAACGCTGACATAAACTTGGAATACGCGACATTTACATCACTTATTTCGTATAGGAAAGACCAGTCATAATTGCAAACTGTGCATTTTAAAAGATCCAGAACAACTTTTTCTCACATTGAAACGATATGTCGTAAACAGAGGACAACGATCACTGACGTCCTACGTTAGTGTTCCAGTATGCTCTACGACAGTGTCAATATTCGTGATAAGAATGTCGAGACATGTAGACGAGGACAACGTAACACGAGTTGGTGTGCTAATTAGGTTTACAAATCCCGCACAGCTAAGTCTATTAGTAAAATCCAGTGTAGCAGCAGTATGTTCAAGAAAATTTATGTTAGTGTCTCCCCCGCAGACAAGTCGAAATTCGTGAGCAGATACATATGCCAGTAAATTATCGAAGAAACTTAAAAAGCCTAGAATATTTCCATTTGGCGGGTGATATACGACCGAAATTATATCGGAGTAATGTTTAAGCGTTAAAATTTCATAGTCGTTTGTTGTTTTACAAAACTCGGATACTTCTTCATAGTTCCGTCCCGCCGAGACAGATTGCTACACCCCCTCCTCGCCTATCAGTTCGATTTAAAACGCAATCAGCATAGCCATCAATGTACAGCAGAGCACTGCTGCCATTATATTTAAAAAATTACTAATAATTTCTTGTTCCTTGACTCCAGATCGAGCATTCAAGTGTAGAACAGAAATGCTAGAGTTAGAATGTAATTGTGAACGATGCGGTAAGATGAAATCGTGATATTCCATGGCAATTTTTAGTGAGCGTTCCCAGTCACGTCAGAAACAGCAGACGTAATCCTAGCAAAATCACGTTCTTCCGATATTTGCACAGCATCAGATGTATCACTTTCCCTTGCATAGATTTTCCCGTTGCTGGTCCACACAGGTTTCTATTTATGCTCATATTTCCTTCTCACTGCCATGCCAAGCAGCCTCTTTAGCGCTGGGCACAAATGTTCGTTCACATAAACGGGGCATGTAGATTCCAATCGTAGGTCTCTCTTTGTGATTCTTGTCTTCTTTGCTTTTTTCAAGGTGGCGTCCCGTTTAGCTCTAGATTTAAACTGAACGACAATGTTTGTTTTATCCGGGTTGCGTGTTGGAACACGGTGACAACGCTCAACGTCAGATGAACTGATTGGCTCATGGATTGCAGTGCCTATATCAGACAAAATAGTAGCAAGTTCTTTATTTTCTTTCTTTACAACGCCCTGTATTTCCACATTAGTGTTTCATGAGTACTGCTCCGAATGCGTGAGTCGCCTTCCAAGTTCACCTGCTCTTTTTTTCCAGAGCAGCACATTTAGCGCGCAGTTCATCATATTCCTTTGCCCGACTTGAATTCTTTGCGACCTTGGCATAAAAAAGTCCAAGCCTTTATTTATTAGATAATATTTCGACGATCGACGGCTATACAAACTTCTTAAAAACAGTTAACATTTTAGGTCACGCATTTGAAACCAATATTTTTCACTATTTCAACGTGCGATCTCGATATGTCATTAGGCGCACTTGCAGTACTACGTACTTCCTCGAGTATTGTTGCTGAGTGTGACAGGAATAGAGGTGCACACTCGGACGTGCGCGAGCACTAGCAATGACACTGTAATGTGCGATCAGTGATGCACAAGTAACCGAAGCATCGCAGCGGCGCACTTAAAGGGACCCTGAAACGATTTTGACGATTTTCTACAAACGTACTGAGTCTTTAGAGTAGGTCCTTCTGATCATTAATTGACGCATCTAAGTGTTCCGCGAAAAGCGTGTAATTTATTATAAGGTTTTAAAATGTACATCGCTGCCGATCGCAGCACACTGCGCAACGAAATTTTAGGACGCTCCTACCTATATGACGCAAGTCACCCATACGACGTCAGTGGGGCGAGCTATTCGATTGGCTGACCAGGGCGCGTGATCGATAATTTTTCCAACTTTATTGTAAACAAATGATGTTCGTAATAGTTGAAATGGTATTATAAAATACAAGTAACATAAATGGAATGCAGAAGAACAATTTTTCAGTGCACTTAAGCACTTCCGGAACACAGCAAGCGTATTCTGCTTGTGTTACAACGTGCTCCATCTTTGACGAGAGCCCGGATGTATGCAATTACCGGGCCGACCTACTGCGGAGGTGAAGCAGCTTTCAAGATTACCACACCGAATAGTAATCATCATCATCAGTCTGTTTTATGTCCACTGCAGGACGAAGGCCTCTCTCTGCGATCTCTATTACCCCTGTCCTGTGCCAACCGATTCCACATAGCGCCCGCAAATTTCCCAGTTTCGTCGCCCCACCTAGATTTCTACCGTCCCCAACTGCGCTTCCCTTCTCTTGGTATCCATCCTGTAACCCTAATGGACAAACGGTTACTTAACCGGCGCATTACATGAACCGCCCAGCTCCATTTTTGTCTTTTGATGTCCATTAGAAAATTGTCTATACCAGTCTGCTCTGATTCAAACCGTTCTCTTTATCTCTTAACGTTATGCCTAGCAATCTTCGTTCTATCGATCTTTGCGTGATCCTTAACGTGTTCTCACGCTTCTTTGTCGGTCTCCAAGTCTGTGCCCCATATGTCAGAACTGGTAAAATGCACCGATTGTATACCTTCCTTTCCAATGATAATGGTAAGCTTCCAGTGAGAAGCTGACAATGTCTGCCGTATGCGATCCAGCCCATTTTTGTTCTATGAATTTCTTCCTCATGATCAGGGTTCCCTTTGGTTAACTGACCTAGGTAAACGTGCTCCTTCACAGATTCTAGAGACTGACTGGCGATCCTGAACTCTTGTTTCTTTGCCCAGCTATTCATCATTATCTTTGTTTTCTGCATATTAATCTTCAACCCTAATCTTACACTGAATCATTTGTAGTAACTCGTCTGCATTGTTGCTCAATAGAACAATATCATCGGCAAACCAAAGGTTGCTGAGCTGTTCGTCGTCGATCGCTACACCTAATGCTTTCACAATTTATTAGCTTGAATACTTCTCCCAAGTATGCAGTGAATAGTAGTGGACAGATTGTGTCTCAGTGTCTGACCCCTATTTTTATAGGGGTCTTCCTGCTTTCCTTGTGTAGAACTAAGGTAGCTGTAGAACCTCCATAGACATTTTCCAAGGTATTTACGTAAGCATTCTGGTACTCCTTGATTACGTAATGTCTCTGCTGGTGTCTCTACGGAGTGACATACCTTTTCATAATCTCTAAAAGCAATATAGAGAGGCTAATTGTTCTCTGCGAATTCCTCGATGATCTGATTAATGACATGGATGTGATCCATTGTAGAGTATACCTTCCTTAAGGCAGCCTGTTCCCTTGATTGACTAAAGTCCAGTGTTGCCTTTAATCTATTAGAGATTATTTTGGTAAATATAATATATATTACTGGGAGTAAGCTAATTGGCCTTTAAGTTCTCTCTTTTTGTGGATAGGTATAATATTTGCATTCTGTCGGTTTTCTGGGACTACTAATAAATGAAATAAATCAGGGTGCCATCTTTCAAGTCGATAGACATACTTGAATTGTTTGTAAAAACACGTGGACTAACTAGCAGAAGGCATTGCCATATACTGCAATTTTGCCTTTAGAGTATATGACATTGCCATATACTCTAAGGGCAAAATTTATGTACGACTATGCACCCTCGACTCGCAAGGGTACAATGACACTGGCTGTAGGGATGTGATATCAACTGTGCATACATATCCAGGCGAACCCAAGTGTAATTATCGAGAAGTTCATGACCACACAATTTGCCTGGGCTAGCCGTCATGGCACTACTCCTGTGATATTTGTTTCATACTTCCCTGTAGACATTTCAAAAGCAGACAAATGGTTCAGTGAGTATAGCTTGGTTTGAAGTGCCTCACCAATACAAGTCACTTTAGTACTCAACATGTACATGTACGCTTGTCTAAATTTGTGTGATGTGCTCCAGCTTTGCTGTTCATCAGCCTTCAGAGTGGAATGGCTCCTCAATATTCCACTTTTGTTTGTTTTGCTGCACTGCACTGCTTATTCACCACGCCAGACCAACTAGCCCTCCAGCTTGCTATTCTAATGCTTATCCACCATCACGTTGGCACGACGGTGAATAAGTCGAGCTGCCAGGGGTGTTCATTTCTTGGTTATTTGAAGTATTCTGCACGTTAATGATAAGCCGCGGAACCTTCAGGTTCTATATCAACAGTTACCATTGATAATCTAATCGCAAGGAAATATAGGAAGCTTTCTGTTGCCATGTTGCCAAACCACAGTCAGAAAATTCATCTGCTGAAATATATAGATAATAATAGTTGTTACCAATGCGGTGATGGTGTCATTATCCTCGAAGGCCATGCTGTGTCCTTCCAAAGGTCCGAAAACGCCGTCGTTCAAGCGCTCCTGCAAGAACGTCGAACAATTTCATCCACCGTCGTTAACTGTACTTTTATTTTCAGCGAGAGCTTACTACACAGCGTGCCCAGCTAACTTTAACCAGAATTTAAAAAATATATGCGAATGCCAGGTAATGTTTGCCGTCGGTTTAAAAATGAAAAAAAAGGTATCTCGAAGCTACGGCAAACATGACCTTGTTTCTTTCCAGCTACGTGGCATTCGCACATTTTTAAACCCTGGCAAATATGTATAATATATATATACACACACACGCACACGCACAATATTATATATATACATACATACACGGGTACCCAGCAACTCCACCAGTCTGTCAAAGACAGACTGATGGAGTTGCTGGGTACCCGTCTATGTACTCTGACCCCCAGGAACTGGAAGCGGACTACCTACGCAAAAGCTGACGGCTTCGAAGACTGCCTCCGGAATGCGGCTTACAAGGTCTGCCGAGGATGTCGACCACGACTGCAAGCCAGACACAGGAGGCATACGGTATGGGACAGCCTACTGCGTCGCTGGTTCTCCACACGCCACGCTGGCCGCGGCCGTTCTATGGTAAGCTTCTTGAGGACGCTTGAGCGCGTTTTTGAAGACCGGCTCGATGACTTCGATCGTGTGCAGGAAGTTAATTATTGGGATGAACAGAAACAGTTAAGGAATGTATGCTTCACCCTAGAGGACCTTGCCCGAACATGGTTCGCTAACCACGAGCAATATATCTCCACCTGGCAAGAATTTCAATGGCAGATACGCGATACGACCGGGAGAGGGAGAGCGCCCAAATCCAGCAATATCTCGCCAGTCAACATTCGTCGCCCTACACGCAGTTCCCACAGTTAGGCATGTAAGTTAGGCATGTGCGAATTTTAAAAACGACACTCCCACAGGGAACAAAGATGCAGATGGTTCGCTGACGCACGCTGCTCTTTTTGTTGAATGACAAATGTTTATAGGGTCACACGTGCAGTTCCTGTTGCGCTTTTGCCAAGAGTCCGCGTGTCATGAAACCGTGGCTCACAGCAACAACATACGACATGCACAACCAGATGCGCATATTTAGGTTGCTATTTCTTTACTTTTTGCACGTGCTCCGTTTCCTTCAAACATCCCTCGGTATGCCCGATGTACACTTTACTGCACGACAGAGGAATATTTCATAAAGGTGGTCAAGGCGCAGCCAAGTTTGCTGGCATTGCATATGCGAGAGCACAGCTTCCCCGAATTACTCCCGTGGTGAAATAAACTGTGAAACTCAGCTCCTGCACACGTCCTCATAATATTTTTGAGCCTACGGGAGAGTGACAATCCGGTACAACCGGAGGTCTGATCCTTCAGGTCTGTATAGCAGCGGTAACCCCATCTACTGCACGCCTCGGCAACAGCAGTTAGAATCGCAGACGGAAAGCCTGCAGCCGAAAGTCGGCTTACCTGAGAAAGTCTTTATTTCGGAGATTGCACTGATCGTTCTATGTGAGCTTGTCATGCCGAAATGAACAGAACAAATGAACAAAACAAAGATCGCAGGAGCCTGCTAAAATTAACCGGCCAGGACCCACCCTCGCTGACAGTTGTCCGGAAAGCAACACCAGGCTTGTGCGTCTCTCTGGAAACTAGATTTGCCATTTTCTCTTCGTCTAGTAAACACTGTGACACGAGCCTTTCTGGAGAAGGTGACCAACTGGGATTTGACCTGTACGGCAATCTCTCCTACATTAACAGCTTTTGCTGACGACTAACAAAGCTTCATCTTTGAAGGTCCCCTAAGAAATGACCATCCTTCTCTTTCTTCATTTTTTTAAAGTTATTTTATTGGAAGAATGACCCCACCTTGTTTAGTCTCTTATCGTTGTGTTTGGTCGGAGCTTGAGAAGTACATTGCCATATACAGTTCACGCGGGCCAGTAGGCGTCTATCGCCATCCTGATTGGCTTTCGCAAACACGTCTCGGCTCGGGCCTACCAACTCGTTTTGGGTACTTTTGGATGAACCACGCTCTTGGCCTGATATGAAAGAGCTGCTCGACGTCTTCTATGGTGCTTGCGCCGTCCAAGAAGCGACTACAAAACCACGATCCTTGTCTTTCTGCATTAATTTCAAGCTATTTTCTTGGAAGAACGACACCGCCTTGTTTATTCTGTTATCGTTATGTTTGGTCGGACCATGCGAAATAGATTACCATATACAGTCCACACCGGCCAGTAGGCGTCTACCGCGATCCGGATTGGCTTTCGCACACAGGTCTCGGCTCGGGACTACCAACTCGTTTAGGGTATTTTTGGATTAACCGCGCTCTTGGCCCTGATTTGATAGAGCTGCTCGACGTTCTCTAGGATGCTTGCGCCGTCCGAGGAGCGACTAAAAAACCACGATCCTTGTCTTTCTCCATTAATTGCAAGCTATTTGGAAGTCATCAGCAAGCGGCGCTAAAGAAGACGGGCAAATCGGTCGTCGCAACATGCGCCCGAGGAAGGGGAAGCCTCTGCCACCATTACCCAAGAACGACATCAAGATAATACTGAAGCCCCACAAGGGACTAATGCTCAAGGAATATCTGAGAACAGAAATACCGCAAGCGATTATCCGGGCCACCGGGACGATAATCAAAGGAAACGGACCGAACAAGTGAAAAATCACCGGAGAGGATTTCATACTGCGAACCCGAGAGGGACTGAATATCATCATCGTCTACACACCTTCTGGAATTGGCGGACGTCATACGTCGAACCACGTGCATGGAGGTGCGAGGCAAGCAACACCCCTTCAACGTGTACGTTGCGGATCCAGATGATAGCTACAAAGGGGTGGTGCACAGATTCCCAGCACACACCGAATCAGCAGATCTCCAGCAACACCTGCGAGTCAGCAACCAAGAAGTCATCATTGAAAGTGCCCGAATGCTAGGAAGCTCAAATACCGCTCACCTCACCTTCTCGGGAGGCATGCGCCCCAAATGCGTGTCCCTCTTGCATGCCTGGAGTGCATACAAGAGGGACACCGCTCGGACGTTTGTCCGAACCTCAAGAACATATGCCGTGGCTGCGGACTCGAAAATCCACCCCCACTAGGACACTAATGTGAAGTGAAGTGCGCCGTGTGCATGGTTATGGTTATCAGCATACTATAATAACCATAGGTCCAGCACGTACGACACGGACGCAGCTGTGTATGCAGAGGCGACGGGGCAGCGCTACCAAAGGACGTACGCCCTGGCAGTCGTGAACGCGATCAGCCAACAGCAAATTACCGCGTCGGCCGCGGCGGGATCCCCCATCTCGGATGAAATATTAGCAGTGGCGATCGCTCTCGCTCATGCGGAGTGTTCGCAAAGAGACTCGGTCGTGGTCACGGACTCCCAGGAGACATCTCGCATGTTTCTCAAGGGGCACGCGACTGCGGTTAGCCTCGCGATAATCCCCAAATCTTTCAACCACCATCATCGCCTACTCTGGTGCCCGGGCCACGCGGGGCTACAGGGGAACGAAATGGCTAACGCGTTAGCTCGAGGGCTCACTAACCGAGCGACTGCGTCCTCTTCTAACCCGAAACACCCACACTATCCCTCATAAAATTCTACAAATTTAAATGCGAAAGACATCCTTGCTCATCAGCGCGGAGCCCGCAGAAAATACCCGCCGCCTCACCCACAACTTAACAGGCAAGAGGCCGCCAATTGTCGTAAAATACCAGACCGGGTATTCCCCCATTTACAATTGCTAAACGTCATGTATCCCACTCGTTATAGGGCCAACTGCCCTTGGTGCGATGGCATACCTACCCTAATACATATAACCTGGGAGTGCACTAAGCACCATCAAAGGCCAAATACCACAAACACAATGGAGCAGTGGGAGGCACAGCTCGCCCGCTCCGACCTGGCAGGACAAAAGGCCTTAATTAGCCAGGTCAGGCAGGCGGCAGAGGCCAGTGGCGCTTCTGCCGCATTAAAATAAAGTTTCTGTCTGTCTATCTTCTTCAGAGCAAACAAGGCGGTGTCGTTCTTCCAAGAAAATAGATAGATAGAAACTTTATTTCAATTGTCGTTATGTTTGGTCGGACCCTGCGAAATAGATTGCCATATACAGTCCACGCCGGCCAGTAGGCGTCTATCGCGATCCTGATTGCCTTTCGCAAGCAGGTCTCGGCTCGGACCTGCCAACTCGTTTTGGGTATCTTTGGATGAACCGCGCTCTTGGGCTTGATTTGAAAGAGCTGTTCGAAGTCGTCTGGGACGCTTGCGACGCCCGAGGAGCGACTATAAAACCACCATCCTTGTCTTTCTGCATTAATTTCAAGTTTATTGTCCTGGAAGAACGACACCACCATGTTTATTCTGGTATCGTTATGTGTGGTCGGCCACGCCGGCCAGTACACGTCTATCGCGATCCTGATTAGCTTTCGTAAACCAGTCTTGGCTCGGGCCTACTACCAACTCTTAGGGTATTTTGTGATCAACCGCTCTCTTGTGCCTGATTTGAAAGGGCTACTCGACGTCTTCTAGGTTGCTTGCACCGTCCGAGGAGCGACTATAAAACCACCATCCTTGTCTTTATGCATTAATTTCAAGTTATTTTCTTGGAAGTACGACACCACCTTGTTTAGTCTGGTATCGTTACAATTGGGCGGACCTTGAGAAATAGATTGCCATATACAGTCCACGCCGGCCAGTAGCCGTCTATCGCGATCCTTATTGGCTTTCGTAAACCAGTCTTGGCTCGGGCCTACCAACTCTTAGGGTATTTTGTGATTAACTGCTCTCTTGTGCCTGATTTGAAAGGGCTACTCGACGTCTTCTAGGTTGCTTCCACCGTCCGAGGAGCGACTATAAAACCACCATTCTTGTCTTTATGCATTAATTTCAAGTTATTTTCTTGGAAATACGACACCACCTTGTTTAGTCTGGTATCGTTACAATTGGGCGGACCTTGAGAAATAGATTGCCATATACAGTCCACGCCGGCTAGTAGCCGTCTATCGCGATCCTTATTGGCTCTCGTAAACCAGTCTTGGCTCGGGCCTACCAACTCATAGGTTATTTTGTGATTAACCGCTCTCTTGTGCCTGCTTTTAAAGGGCTACTCGACGTCTTCTAGGATGCTTGCACCGTCCGAGGAGCGACTATAAGACCACCATCCTTGTCTTTATGCATTAATTTAAGTTATTTTCTTGGAAATACGACACCACCTTGTTTAGTCTGGTATCGTTACAATTGGGCGGACCTTGAGAAATAGATTGCCATATACAGTCCACGCCGGCCAGTAGCCGTCTATCGCGATCCTTATTGGCCTTCGTAAACCGGTCTCGGCTCGGGCCTACCCACTCGTTTAGGGTATTTTTGGATTAACCGCTCTCTTATGCCTGATTTGAAATAGCTGATCGATGTCCTCTAGGTAGCTTGCGCCGTCCGAGGAGCGACTATAAAACCACCATGCTTGTCTTTCTGCGTTCTAGGAAGAACGACACTACCTTGTTTATTCTGTTATCATTATGTTTGGTCGGATTATCATTATGTTTGGTCGGACCTTGCGAAATACATGGCCATATACAGTCTACGCCGGCCAGCAGGCGTCAATCACCATCGTGATTGGCTTTCGCACACAGGTCTCAGCTCGGGCCTACCAACTCGTTTTGGGTATTTTTGGATGAGCCGCGCGCTTAGGCATGATATGAAAGAGCTGCTCGACGTCCTATAGTGTTTGCGCCGTCCGAGGAGCGACTACAAAACCAAGATTCTTGTCTTTCTCCATTAATTGCAAGTTATTTACGACAGGTACCGCCTTGTTTACTCTGTTATCGTTACGTTTGGTCGGACGCTGCGAAATATATTGGTATATACAGTCCACGCCGCCCAGTAGGCGTCTATCGCGATCCTGAATGGCTTTCACTCACAGGTCTCGGCTCGGGCCCACGAACTCGTTTAGGTTATTTTTGGATGAACCGCGCTTATCGGCCCCCAATGATACAGCTGCTCGACGTCCTCTTGGATGCTTTCGCCCTCCGTTGATTTTTATTTCTCTCGCATGGCTCATGTAACATGATCAAAACACTCCTGCTTCGGTGAGCTAGGCTACGTGTTGCTTCGGAATGTTAAGCTTGAGAACAGCATGCCAAGCTAGAAAAGCTCGTAGCGGGCCACCCATAGCCTTGTGAAAAATCAGCCTGATGCCGCAATCCTGCCTTGACAATTATGCAGGTTTGCAATATATAATCCCATCACGTTTATTATGGCCAAATAGGGCACTTAGTCCTTGCAGGGTGATGCCCTTTTGGATGCAGAAGGCATGTCCCTTGCACGGCAAATGAAGTGCACGAAACTTGCTGATGTGCTAGTTGCTAACACATCATAGGTAATTACAAGACCGCAAGTAGGCACACGAGTGATGTTTGAACGAACGAATACGAGAGCGCGCAGTAAGAAAGAAAGGAGATGATCAAGCGCAGCTGGCTCCCCGTAATGACAGTCCCTGCGGAAATGTCATTTTGTATTCGAGGCTCTGAACAACATACATATTCAGTCTGTGATATTGATTAAATGATGTTTAGAGCGCCGCTCTCCCGGGCCTATTCCTGCATTGAATGTCGATGAAAGCCGACACGGAGCCCAGGGTAGATGAAAAAGGAGCACGCGAAGTGGGAAGTGGAGGAGGAGGCTACAAGGAAAGCATCCAGCGGCAACTGGAAGATCTGAAGTGGAGGAGTGGACGGGAACAGGCATGCGCATGCGCTGAGTTGCCGGTGGCCACGGCATCAACCGCCGCTTGGACGACCTCATCTGTGCTTCCGTGGGAGGGCCACGGTGGCGTGAGGTGGGTATGGCAACGCCCGTCCACGGTGCCGGCAGCTGAGTTCAGTCCGCGGTGCCATCGTGATTCACGTATTACTTCTCCTGCGACGGGGGATGGCGAGCGGCGAAAAGCAAGGCTCGATATGACGGAGTGTCATCAGCGCTAATACTGGTGGCATGACTTTCCCGCGACGACGTACCTCTCTGGTGATTCGTGGAACGAAAGCTTGAGAAGAAAGCGTCGTGCCACGCAACACGGGCTGTTCGGCAATGATGGCTACAACAGGGCACCAGAGTAGCGCGCGCTATCTGTTCTCTTCCTATTGTTGATACGCGAAATAAAAACACACAGAGCTGCCCTTAAATTTCGCATTACGGAGAACCGTACTCGTCGGTGAATTTTTTTCGCACGTTCTTAACTGCCTATATAAATGTGGGAGAGGATGCAGTTTGTGGAGCTCCTTTCCAGTTTGTGTATGTGGGTGTTGCATGGTAACGAGTGTGCATATTTGCGCTCATAATGATCACGGAAAATTAGGTGTGATCATTCGGGTCTCGCTCCTGATGTACGTTTTTAAGCTGTACTGTATTGCCCACTGTATTTTACATATCGTTTCTTATATTGATATCTCTTAACTGCCGCCATAGCTTTCTTTGTGCAGCAATATTGACATCTGGTCGTTGGGCACTCAATTATTATTGATGGAATGAGGGATATAACTTTTTATTAAATGATAGTATAAATTTTGCACTAGCCATTGTTTCTATAGAAACTCGCCGTGCGTAATCGCGTTTTCTGTATTGTGTTGTGCGATTCTTGCTCGTTTTGTTTCGTCTGCCGGGCACTTCTTTATGGACGCCTTGTCAATGAGAACATCATTCGTAAAAACCTACTTGCGTGTCCCTAAAAAAAGGTCTGGTAGCTTCTCAGCTAACAGTCAATAATATCTGCTTTGTTTTATTCACGTGCCACGATCCGCCGCTCATAATTACGTGGTCCATGCTGTACGGGCAACCTGTCTATAAAGACTGGCAATATTTCGACGCTATAACGCAATTCTAAAACTCTTACCATCATGAACAGTGTAGAGTCCGTCCAGGCACTGCATTCGTCTTGCTCTGCTTTATCCTGCGAACTAGTTTGCCATATTGCAGCAGAGAAAGTTAAAGCAATGGCTATGCGAACTTGCCTATTGATGGAATTTGCGAGGGCCTGCAAGTGAGAAAACAAAGAATGACAACAGTATTTTTAAAAGTAAATGCAGCCTCGGCAAAGTGTCCTGCATTTTTTTGCCTAAGGTGCGAAGTGTATCAATCACGTTCCTGAAATTATTAATGGGGTTTATGTGCCTGAACCACAAATTGATCATGAGGTGCGCTGTAGTGGGAATTGTGCTGAAAATATCCCTTGAAGTGGCGTCAATGCCCACATATAGGCAGACAGGAACACTAGAGGAACTCATGCCGTGCCCGTAATGCACGGGACGCCGGCGTTTGTGCCGCTCGGCCCCAGGGATTTTATCCCGCAAGCTCGTACTCTGCAGCGCAACAGTACAGCGGCTAAGGCACATAGGTGGATCAAGGCAGTTCCTTATCTGGGATATAGTTACTTGTGGCTAAATAGGATGAAGTTTTGGTAACATTTTCAGAAGAGTCAACAAACAAGTCATTTCTTTGGAACCAATTTGATATCCTGTGGCATCAGCTGGCTCCTCAAGAGTACACTGAGAGAACAAATTCGCAACACACAGAGCGTCGTCCTTCTTCACTATACGGTGGCCCTTTGTGACTTCACAACACATGCACAGACACCATTACTGCCAGATTTCATATATGCCTTAACATTTTCCGATATTGTAATAAACGCTTCAGGAAGAATATCCCCATTCTACCTATTCAGCGATCCGCAGCTTTTGCAATGTTTGTATGGAATTCCGCATCTGAGGCAACAATTGATCCGCTGTATACCGGTTTAAGAAAACGTCAAACAAAAGAGGCGCCCTTACGTTGTCTTGCGCATGGAACGAAATGGTGATGCTCGGCAAAGTTCTCATCTTTCCTTTTGTCCTAACTGCGAGGTGACATGCACGATGTGTCATGCTGCGGCAACGAGACGAAAACCGAAAAAACGGATGGCCTAGGGAAATTTTCTACTTTTCGAAACGCTCTGTGAGGAGCAGCAGTGCTTGTGTTATATTTGTGGTGAATGTGGGGAAGTTCATAAGCACCGTTTTAACCAGCGACGACGGCATTAAGAAGATGTATAAGATCGCTAATGTCGACAATATTCATCTGGCAATGTTCTTGTGCGCCGCGGCGCCTGCTCCCCTGAAGGTTAAAACCAGGTCCGGTTCTTCGATTTTGAGTATCGTGATAACTGTTTGCACTACCGAAATGCACCAGACTCGGTTTACTACTTGTTTGATAATTCTAATATTCAATTATAACGTGCAGAAGTCACAAAATAATTTCATGCAAGTCAGCTCTCAAGGACACATACAATCCCTGAAGTATCAGCTTGAGGCACTGGAGAAGCGCCGAATTCGCACCCCACAACCAAACTATGACATACCGGAATAAAACATAATTCAATTGGTAGTCAAACAGGTGGCGCCATTTAATGTAAAACGCACAATACCACAGCGCTTCAATATGGCTTCAGAGATTGCGCGCGCTGGCAGGTTTGCTTCTGGCCGTCCTGTTCCGTTTGCTCCCCAGCAAACAAATCAAATGCGCTGAGCGTTCTCGCCTGCTGCCAGAGGGCACTGTTAACCAACGAAAAGTCGGTTAACAGAGCCAGGACCCACATTCATTAGAAGCTTGCAAGAGAAGTGGGCTGGCGACTTGCTGGTCGCGCTGTTGCTTTTTTAGGGGGCCCACGGGTGCTCAGGAGGCCACAGTAGGTAGTAATGAAGAAGGTCCCCTAAGGGAACCTCAGTTTAGCATCGCCGTCAATAACAAAAAAGGAGGAAAGCAAGAAAGAGAGCTCGCCATGCAATCGGCTACATAAACATGCAGTGCGGCAGATGAAATGAAAAGTTGGCAGAAATTGAGGAGCAGTCAAATAGGGAACCAATAGGGGTGTATACGGTTACAGAAACGCACCTTAGAGACTCGAAGTGCCGCCAGTGATTGAGAATTATGTTTGGGAAGAGTGCAACACAACTAAGTCGGGAAGAGGGAGGGGGAGTCGGAATGCTCATCCATCAGGAAGCCAAATGGAAAATAGCAAATTCAAAATGTCAAGAGCATCGTTGGTTATCGGTACAATGAGGGCGAAAAAAACTGGGCTGTGCGTTACGTATTTGTGGGCCCCAAATAATTGCACATAAAAGAATAATAAGTTAGTGGAATGCATAAGCGCTGATATTAAGGGTTTCGGGAATGGTGCTGAAGTCCTATTAAGTGACATCAATGCCCACATATAGGCAGACTGCAACGACCTGTCCAACGACATCACAGTCGTCACGTGCTCATCCAACTTTGCCAACAATGTTACCAGTGATGTTTGGTTGTGTTAACACTTGCTCACCAAAATATATGTACCCACCCCTTATGTAATACCCCTCGTGGGTATTTAAGGTAATGAAATGAAATGGAATAGGATTTAGATGGCTATACCAACAACAACGCAAAGTCAATGCTAGGCATTTGTGAGCAACGTAACCGCGTTATCGTGAATACAGGAATATCAACAAGGGACTGAGGCTGTGGTGCCCTTTATCCCCACTGCTGTTTATCATGTACAGGGTGAGGTTGAAGTGTGAAGGGCAGATCACGTGGGAAGTGGGAAACCGGCAATCAACCAATAATTGCTGTCTGATGAGAGAAGGAATGCATGATAAGATGAGAGAAATGGTCATTGATGAGGAAGAGTATAGCAGCTCAGGGAGTGACCATAAACGCATCATTTTGAATATGGGATACGTAGTTGTGAAAAAGAGCAAGGAGTGCAAAATATCCACTCCAAATTTAAACGCTTAATAAATAATATAGTCATAAGAGTCGAGGAAGAACTTGGCAAAGGGCCAAATAAAGAGTGGGAATATAGTGACCTTCTAAGGGTAATAACGGCAGAAATACGCAAAGAGAACCAACGTGTTCTTTGGAAAAGAAAAAAGAAACCAAACAGCTGGTAGAACAGGGAGATACGAAAAGCGATCGCCGAACGACCGAAAGCATCCCGAGAGCGCAGGCCGGCAAAGAAGGCGCAGTTGCCGCAGGATGAAGTAACCAGTTAATGGTAAATATACCGGGACAAGAAGTGGGTAGTTCAAATACTGGTGCAAGCAAAGATAGAAGCTGAAAATGAACGTTCGTTCTCAGAAAAACGTGAGAAAAAGAAAGCCGCACCTAGAATATTTTGGAACCACATAAAATCGTTAGGCAGGAAGCCATAACGATAAAACAACGTATCCTAGACAAAGATTGAAACAATAGAAGAAGAAGCGGCAATAAACTAAATCCGAAAAATAACAGCCGAATCTTTCTAAGGCAATGACGAGGTTGCATTTCAAGAAAAAAGGAGCATGAAAGAGACCCAGGTGGAAAAGAAGCTGGTGCTGACAAATTCCAACTGGAAGAAAGCCGAAGAGAAAATTCTTAAGCGCACACCTACAAGGCTAGACGAGGTTCCCGTTAGGCTCATAAGTGAACTAGGGCCAAAAAGTAAGGAAGCTTAATTTATGAAGGTAAGGGGAAAAAAGATAGAATTCACTCGTATAGACCGTTGCCCATTACATCGGCAATATACAGGCTAGCAATGCAGGCAATAAAATTGAAGCTTCAAGCATGGGCAGAGAATAATAGCATTTTGGGAGAACTTCAGAATGGCTTCAGTATAGGTAGGCGTTTACATGATAACTTATTTGTTCTTACTCAGGGTATTGAAATATCAAATGTAGAAAGCAGACTGTTATATGTGGCCTTTTTAGACATTACAGGAGCCTATGGCAACGTAGACCACAAGATATTGTGGAGTATTCATGGAGGTGAAGGCTTAGGTGACGATTCTCTACAGCTTTTGAGAGATTTACCTAGAAAATACCATTTCCGTTTAATGGGAGCGGATGAGGAGCGAAGACAAAGTTGATATCAACAAAGGACTGAGGCAGGGGTGCCCTTTATCCCCACTGCAGTTTATGATGTACATGATGAGGATGGAGAGGCCACTACATTTGGTTTAATCTCTCATACACACAAGCGGGTACAGTAGTAGAGCAGCAGCTTCCAGGTTTTGTTTTATGCAGACGACATTGTGTAGCTAGCTAACAAGGAAAGTGATTTGCA
The DNA here is from genome assembly GCF_050947875.1 of Dermacentor variabilis. NCBI lineage: Eukaryota > Metazoa > Arthropoda > Arachnida > Ixodida > Ixodidae > Dermacentor > Dermacentor variabilis. The sequence goes on along the minus strand of NC_134576.1, from coordinate 80,488,519 downwards.
AGGTCTGGCTAATATCTGTGGACAGGAAGGCAACAATTTAGGTTTGCACGGTATTCAATGAAAACAGTGAACAGACAGTGGCAATACAGGGCCAGGAAATACCTTGGGTATATGGATAAATGAAGGCAATAGATATATGGAAACACAGGAAACAATAATGCCATAATGAATCACAGAGCTATATGGGGATACAATAGATACGAGGTGCTCCGAGGTATAGGGAAAGGTGTAATGGTTCCAGGACTTACTTTTGAAAATGCGGATGTTTGCTTTAAATCAGGGGTATAATCATGATTCGATGGGAACCAAAGGTCAGTGGGACGCGTCGCATTGGGCGCTCACAAGAAGACTACAAATGAAGCTGCGCAGGGCGATATGGCCTGGACTAGTTTTGAAGTGAGGGAAGCTTGCAGTAAAATTCAGTACCTGTACAGGAAGAACATTGATTCAGAGTGGCGGAAAAGAACTAGGAAGCTTGCCACCAAGTGTGTGACCTGTAGGCTGGGCAACACAGCAACAAAGAACATCAAGTGAAAGTCGGAGAGGCTGAAATAATCTCATGGGTGGCGGCAATGGAAAAGAAAACTGCCACGAGTTGCTACCTAAGAGGAAAAAAACTAAATCAGCAAAGAAACAATGATAACTCAAAGGAATGCTCATCATTATTCGAAGCGAGATCGCGTTGCCTTAGAACACGCACCCATAAAGCGAGATATAAGAAGGAAGAAGAAGCATGTGCTTGCTGTGGTGAAGCTAGGGAAATTATGGAGCGTGTTTTATTAGCATGTGAAGACGTCTGCGCAGCGGTCGATTTAGGCACCGCTGGCATTCTTGAAGCCCTTAAGTTCAGCGAGAGCAGTGGAAAAGTAAACATGTCCACAATAGGGATTAGTAAGAGGCGATAAGAGGATTGGTGGAAGAAAAGTAGGGAGAAGACAAAAAAAATGGAAACGTACAAAAGTTCAGGAAGTTCGCAATAGGGGATCAGAAAATATGGTTGTGGGAGTTCATAGTGCTTTTTATTTAAATTGTAGGGCGTTTGGCAGTATAATAGCAAGAGCTTGGTGGCGCAACCCACGGCCCCGTTCCAAAGGGGACGCTCACAACATTCATCCATCCATCCCCTCCATCCAGTTTAAAGGTGAGGGAAGCTCACTTCAAAAATTGATTATGAAGAACGACAGAGGAACATGCCAGAAGTAAATGGGCTGGGATATCGTTGAGGTATTTGTACGGGGAAAATATCGATTTACAGTAGAGGAAAATTAGTAGGAAGCTTACCAGCAATATGTAGGGTGAGCAACACAGCAACAAATAACGTCAAGCGGAAGTGAAGAGAGGCTCATGGGTGGCGCCAATGGCAAAGTACCTGCCATGAGCCACTACTTTAAAGGAAATAATGAAATGAGGAAAAAATAAGATAAATCAATGGGAAGCTCATTACTTTTCGGAGCGAGACTAGGATGCCTGAGAACATGGAACATAGAACAAGGAGCATGTGGTTGCTGCGGTAAAGCTAGCGAAACGACAGAGAATGTTATTAGAATGTGTAGATGTCTGCCCAGCGGTTGATTTAGGCACCACTGGCCTCGTTGAAGCAGATACCATGTTAGACAATCTACACAATTTTGTCTGGTGCATTTTAAGTCCGCGCAGAAAGAACTGCTCAGAAGCTCACGACCCGTCAGAAGAGCTGTACGAAACGCTGAAAAAAAGATTTCGTTTTCAGTCTATGGCTGACCAGTACTGAAAGCGAGATGTCCAGTGTAATATGTGTTTGAAAATAAAACGACATACTCTCCTCTCCGAATTTTTGTACCTGATGCATAGCATGTATTTTTTTATGGGCTCGGCTGAGCGCGTTGCTCACGTAAGTTGCGCAAAAATTTTCAAAGATAAAATAATGAACGACATAGCCAACCTATTGCTTATAATTACCAAGCGAATATAAGAAGTCTTGTACGAGTGAATGGAGCAGTGATTGCTCAGTCTTCTATGGCGGTGATTGTGCCTGAGGAGACAATCTATGTATAGAAGCAATTGTATTCTAGAACTCCTTGAGGTACTTAACATGGAGCGCCTCAAGCTAGGCCATAAGCTTGCAAGAACACATTTAAAAATCTTGAGAGAAATTCATACGATTATGCAGCAAGCCAAAGGTAAATCGGTCAAATGAAGATGAGCTACAGGAAGTATTTCCTTGTGCAGTGAGCACTGTATGCGAGTGCTCCTATTTAAGATAATTGTTATAAAAGGACTGCATTGTACGGCACACGAATTTGTTTCCAGTACGCGAAGCTTGCTCTCAATAACTTACAGCAGATGCTCTTTGAACTTATGCGCAAATACAGAATTCAGAAGACGATTAGCAAAACGAGAACAGGCAGGAGCAGGAGCCAACATTTTGACAAGGCGACATGACCCTGAAAAACACAAGTTCCCTTCTAGAAACGTTGGCTCCCGGTCCTGCCTTGTTCTCGCTTTGTTCATCATCTTGAATTTCCACCTCCCGCCGTCCCCGTATTTTCCTTAAGCATAGAGAGCAAGCTTGGCACGCATAAGTGGGGAAGAAATGCAGAAATGCTTATTTTTACGAGCCTTAATAATCAAAGCCATGGGGTGGTGTGTTCTCGCCCTTCAGGGATATGGACACATGAAGCGCGTAAAGCACACTTTTCTCCTTGGCTTCACACTTGTACGAAACGCTTAAAAAAAGACTTCCTTTTCAGTCCTCCTCTCCGAATTTTTATACCTGATGCATAGCATGTACTTGTTTTGAAAATATAGCGCCGAAAATTGAAATGTGTTTCTGATACATCGAGATCAATAAATTATCAGCCACATTTTTTAACAAGACAGTCAGATGGTGTGTGTTGATAAAGACACATGTATTATTGGAATTATTTCTGGACTTGGCTGAGCGCGTTGCTGACGAAACCGATAATGGAAATAGAAGCACACAAACCAATTTTATGAAAAAGCTAAATCACTCACTAAGTTTGGGGAAATTTAATTGTGAGGGGCCTAAGGCACGCAAATTTTTCAATCTCTGTCAACCACGGTAAGAAGTATTTCACTGATTTTCGAGCAGTTTATCCGCGTTATATAAAACGCCCAAACAGTTTCTCACCACTCTATTGTTGACGACTATTAAAAATCTGAGCTTTCAAGGGTAAATATGTGCTTTGAAAATAATTACTGCGTACTCCCTTTCTCCGAGAGTTTCTATATCTTACACATAGCATGTAGTTGCGGTTCCCCAGTCTACTTGGAGAACTATACAAGGCAGAGTCCTATTTTACTGAATTAGGAAGCATGCTTAGCGTGATAAACGGTGAATGCTTCATCTCTGGAGCCTGATTGGAGCGTTTGCAGAATGTTACTTCAGTCATGCAAGAGTGACCCCCCTCCCCTATGCTACGGTTATTCGCTATATTTTCCAAATTCCTAAACCAGATATACAACGGTGCTACTGGCACTAATATTTATAGTTTGTGTGCGTGTGTGCGTGTGTGCGTGTGTGTGCTCATGTGTGCGCGCGCGTGTGTGTGTGCATGTGCGTGCGCGCGTGTGTGTGCATGTGCGCGCGCGCTTGTGTGTGTGTGTGTGTGTGTGTGTGTGTGTGTGTGTGTGTGTGTGTGTGTGTGTGTGTGTGTGTGTGTGTGAGCAACGTGGAGGCAGTCCTGCGGTTTCCCACGCCATCACGCCATAAAACATTGCAACGCTTTCTCGGCATCGTCAATCTTCACCGCCGATACATCGCCCTCTTCAGTGAAATTGCTCATCCACCGACACACCTACTCAGCAACGACACCACCTGGAACTGGGACCCTGACTTGGAAGTACCCATCCTTCCCATCTACGATACCGCCAAACCTTGTGCGATATACTGCGATGCGTCCAACAAAGGTATCGGCGTCGTCTTCAAGGCTGACGAAGGTCGAGAGCATCCAGTTGCATACCGTTAACGCAAGCTGCTAAAACATGCTAAACGTTGATGATAAACATCGATGACGCCATTACAGAACTTGAATGTTCAGCAGTTACTGATGCCATCGATAAATGGCATTGGTGTTTACATAGAAAACCTTCGACTGTGTTCACCTATCACGCGACATTGCAGTGGCTTAAAAACATCAAAAATCATTGAGGTCGTCTGTTCCAATGTTCCTTGAAGCTCTCCATGTACGACGTAAACATCAAGCATCAAGACAGACTGCTTCATGCGAGGGCTGGAAGTAATAGCTGCGTTCTTGCCTTGACTGGTGTGAATAGTACCATAATCTGAGTTGATGTGGCTTGGAGTCATGGATTTTCTATCACTAGACAATGGCGCAGCGGATGTAGCTTCATTACGTGCTTCCAGTGATGGCTCTGTCTCAGCAAAATTGAGTTTTCACGCGAGTTCGAGGTAATGAACTTCATAGAAGAATCGCGAGACTTGAAGCTAGGCGGCGGCCTGCACGTACAAGAAGTACTGAATGAATTCGACGCTTCAACGATGACAGCTGTCTGATGGCATGATGAAAACGTGCATAACGGCAATTTCTGGTGGTGAAGAAACCTGGTAGAAGGTTTGGTAGAAGGAGAGGAAGACGCTGTCTGAAAGGAGAGGAAGAACGCCTTTGATATACCTCAGTGAACGGAGGCTTCACTTTGTCCACTGTGCGTGGTGGACTCATGTTAGGCGTGTGCTTCTGCTTCGTATTTTCGGAATTATCATTACATGGGTATGTTGACGATCTAGCCATACGCGACTTTGGTTGGTAGTGATGATGATTGCTATGTGTATATTGTGGGTAACTGCGGTGATCCAGTAGCAGGGTCTCCAGCTGTTGGATAATGGGGAGTCTCGAGCATATACTTTAAATCGACTGTTCATCTCTTCCTTGATTTTCTCTCACGATCCGTTGTTTTCAAAAAAATTGCGTGAGGTAGGAGCGAAATGCCTCAGCGGTAACGTATTCAATGAAGTTCGCGACCATATCCTGTTCCAAATATGAAGACAGTGCTCGAGGAGGCGAGCACTGTCTTCACAAGGAAGACAATGCGTGAGCAGTATACATTGGAGTGTACATTGGAGACAATCAGCAGTGTACATTTGGAGACCAAACCACTTCGCAACACACAATCCTTCCGCGTACAACACCCTTAAGAACCGCTGTCGTTGCAGAAACGTCGCAAGTCCTGAGCGTCGCACCCTGTCAAATAACAGTGGCACCCATTCGTCATGTTACTGTAGCGGACTCAGAAATCTTCTCTGAAGCCTCGTACAATGCTTTTGCCACAAAACAAGCCTCCCAAATGTTCGCAGCGTACCAGCTACCCACATTTCCACGTCAAGTTGCGAAACGAGTCAAACACATTCTTATGGAAATGCCACCTGAGCAACTCTTGCAGAAACATCATAAAGATCCACATAAGCTCCATCAGCAGCTTCACTTACCACGACGGCAACTTCAGCGCAGGCGACGAGGAAGAGCATCGGAAAAAACACGGATACGACAAGGAACACATGAACTTGCTAGCCAACCATCAGAAACGAGATGATCCACGCGCCTACGGTGTATCTCATATGAACGCATTTGCTATCACTAGACAATGGCGCAGCGCATGAAAGGATGCAACATGCATCCTTTCATCCGCGCTAGCTTCAAGAGCAGCCACCGCTCCTGCTACTTCAAAGCGCTTGAACTGTACCCAGGTGTGTCAAGAGCTCAATGTGCATGACAATCACTGCCCGCGAGTTACGTCGCATTAGACGTAGTCCGGATCGCAACAATCAGGCCCGTCCCCCAGAGTTATGCTGGACGTCACTGGACTGCGATAGTTTACTCTGATCATTAATTAGTATCCGGAGTTAAATCGGGATAGTAGACGAACTGCGCATTTGGATATTTGGTTATTTTGTACTCTCCCATTGCTCCCTCTTGTTTTGCTTGCTGCGCGTGCTCTTTTGGGGGGAGGTCGAATGTGTAACGGAGGACAGAAGGACGCTGTCTGAAAGGAGAGGAAGACCTGCTCCGGCAGGTCTGGCATGGCCGCATGAGAACTGGACTCAGCGAGAGGCGATGGCGAGTCTTCGAGGAATGTACCGCTGAGAAGGAATAACCAAAGCTTCTCTATCGACGGTGATAATGCGTTCTTCGCATGATGGGATAATAAAATCCGCTGCTGCAATGAGGTTGGGATGCCGGATATCGAGAACTGGAGAAGTGTTGGTGTCGTTCACGCGAATCCTTGATTTATGAGCGGTACAATGTCCAGCAGGATAAATGGGCACGTCATCGGCGCCATATACAACCGGACCAACATACTCCGTTTCTACTTTTCACAGACGGAACCAGGGTTCGCGATTATTAAGTGAAATAGCGGCTCCTTTATCTGGCAAATGTGTCGACGGAAACACTTTCCGCACAAAGTGAGAGTACATTTGCAGGGCGAGCAAGCAGAATTATGACAGTCCTATACGACGCAGTTTCTCCTCCAAAAACTGCAGCTTCTTGTTTTCCGAGCAGATGTCTAAGACATGGGAATCAGTATGCAAGGACAATGAGGAACGGCGGTTAGGTGAAGCAGGGCGACGTCGGGGCGAGCGGGAAGCCCGAGACATGTCTTCAGAACGTGAGGGAGAGCGACTAGAAGGCGTTTGTGGAGGGCTCTAGAACGTAGGAATCTAGCTGTCCTTTCTCGTTCAAAGGTAGCGTAGCCTCGCTTTTCACCTTGCTGACCCTTGAGAACGCAGACGCTGTTAAGGACATGTTTCTATAGGTTTCTGGCTTTCCCCTAGACTTTGCCCGATGCCTGGGCCGAACAACCTGCCATCGTGGTGCATTGAACCTGGAAACAGCGCCAGTGCTCCGTCTGCCTTGGTCCAGCACATCACCGATGGCATCACCTGATGTGCTTTATTTAGACGACTGGTCATCGTACGCGCCTTTTAGTGGCCGTAGGCAGGCAGCAAGAATGCCGATTCCTTTTCCTAACCCAGGTCGGTACTTCATATTCCTTGCATTCTAAACGTTTGTTCAGTCATCGCGGTTTGCTGCTCATCCCCCGCCCAAATGCTTTGTTACTTCTGGTTGCGGATCGCTTTCATCTATCGAAGATGCTATGCTGAAGTACTGGCTGCCATGAACCGTCTCGCGAGTACGTTGAAAGCCCGACCCGTTAAGTTATCTTTTCAATTGAAGAAAAAGTTGGTGAGAAATGGTTGGAAGAACGAGTGTCTGACATCACTACAAAGTTAACCGAGTGCTCTGGAAACCACTCCGAATGTGGACGCGACCCAAATTCACCTCGTTGGTGCTGATGTAGTGCGAAGTGAAAATGCTGCATTGCAATTACGGTTTGGCAACTTTGAAGATCGATCGGGCCGTGAATAGTGAAAGACAAATACTTCAGAAAGCTGAGCTCAGCTTAAATCAGCTTGTTTAAGCTGAGATCAGCTATGGTGGACGCTGGGGCTGCCACTGGGGTTGTCTTGGCCGGGATATTTTTGGTCGTCCCAGGTCAGGAGGCATCTCCATGCTCAGGAGGCAGCTCTTGTAGTTGGCGGCTTGCTCGATCATCCGGGACGATGGTTGTGGGGTCTATGCGGTCCGGGCTTGGATCACGGCTTGTCGGAGGCGTCCGGTGACCTGAGGCAACCTGAGACTGCGATCCTGTAAGGCTCCTCTCCAACGACTGCTCTGATGGTCTCCCGTAGGTCGTCGGTGTCTAGTGGTTGAACTTCGGCATAGTTCATATGGATTTGTATGGAGAGTGCGTCCGGTATACTGTCTGTTCCTAATTTAGAGTTTTCTCAGTGGTTGTGGCTGTGAAGTTAATTCAGAAACTGTCTTGGGCGGTTTCCGTATCAATCCGTCGAAGAGGTCTTGCTTGGCACCCCTCAGAAAACATTTTCACTTCTAGCATGTCGGTTTCAGCATGTCTGAAGAGGCGAATAATCTCCTCCGTAAAGATCGCGATGCTCTCTTTAGGAAGTGGCGCTCGGGCTTCTAGGAGAGCTTCGCCCTTTTCCTTGCGCACGACATTCGTAAAGGTCTGCAAGAAGCCATTCCAATACACGCCCCATGTTGTCAGGGTCGACCAGGTTCTCGTACCACGTTATGGCGGCGTCTTCTAAGGCGAAGTATACATGCCGCAGCTTGTCGTCGCAGTTGCAGATGCTGCACGGGGCGAGTCTGTCGTGAGTCTCCAGCCAGGACTCCGGCTCTTGTCTCGATGATCCATGGAAGGTTGCTGGGTGCCGAGGTGGAGAATGGCGAGAATGGCGGACGCTGGGGCAGCCACTGGGGTTGTCTTGGCCGAGATATTTTTGGTCCTCCCAGGTAGAAGTCCATGCTCAGGAGGCAGCTCTTGCAGTTGGCGGCTTGCTCGATCATCCGGGACGATGTTTGTGGGGTCTTTGCGGTCCGGGCTTGGATCACGGCTTGTCGGAGGCGTCCGGTGGATGAACGAACCAGCACTTCCACCAGATGTCACGTGGTATTGACAGTAAAAAATGCAATCAAACCATGAATGACCAAACTAGAGTTTTAATGGGCGAAGCTATGCCCTCAAAAGCAAATTACACTGAAAGAACAAGGATAGCGGCAAACACAGTCGGCAATGATCGAAAATCTAAGGTGCCGGTCTAGCGCATCGGCTTCTATAAACGAATCATCCAAGGTTTCAGAGTAATCGGTGGTGCCCGCGTGTCTTCAGGAAAGTTCTGCACAATTCGCGTCCCACATGCAATCAGACTAAGCAAGCTTCGGTAACTACAGAACCATCGATAAGAATCGAGAAACATATATTAAGGGTGTGTGAATATTGAAATTTTCGAATACGAATCCAATACGAATAAGGCGAAAAACTGTCTTTCAATATCCAATCGAATATCGAATGTATGTAGTATTATAGAATTGTAAAACTAGGTCACAATAGCTTTATTACCTAATAAATAAATAATATTGCATCTTACAAGGCTGCTTCAGGGTAAAGAATCACTCATTATAGGTGATCCACTCAGGTAATGTCAGGTAATGCTGTTAGTCAGGTAAAACGCCTGTTACAGATTGTCGTGAAGGAAAATTAACTATTCAGCATGTTCAGAAAGTAAGAGCTCTTTATGCACTCTGACAACATTTCCATCGGTAGAAAAGACTGAGGTGGCCGGGGTGGTGGAGTACTCCTGGGCGACTGCACTTAAAACCGCGTATTTGTAGAGGCCAAAGCGGACTGCCACCACTCACAAGGATTCTTGCCCCTTTCCACAAGAGACTTTTCCACATAGTCTGTAACTTCCCTCTCAGGGGCAGATGCCAAATGTCTTTTCTCTTTGTTATTCACTAGGTCGTAAAATGCATTCCATACACTGGATGCCACTAGTGGGAACGAAGTCTAAGCTGGCATGGCAGTGTCCCCACTGGGTTCCACGTCAGCTGCCTGGAGCTCCCTTGTCACAAGGTCTTTCAGCCAGATCATCTGACCAGATGCCTGATGAACGGTGGCCTTAAAGCGCGGATCAAGAACATGGCCACTCCGCTAAAGGGGTCTTGATACATTTTACAAGATTGTTAGCAAACCCTGAGTTGCCTTTGCTACCTTCGAGGCATCGGCTTTTATACACGAATAGTCGAACGTTTCAGAGTAATCGGTGGTGCCCACGTGTCTTCGGGAAAGTTCTACACAATTCGCGTCACACATGCAATCAGAATACACAAGCTTCGGTAACAGAACCGTCGATAAGAATCGATGCATTCAAGAAGTAATTGGAATTTGACGGGACATGGAGGGGTGATTTACAGCAGTTAAGATCACAGTTGCATCAAATAAAGGTATCTATGCTCGTCTCCGATGTGGTGAGCTCAAGTGTGATGGACTCGGAATTCTATGAGCCTCGAGAGCACGAGGTACTGACCGTTCCATCTTGTGTCAACATGCCGTCTTTCTACAACTGCCTCTGCAGATCGTTGCCTTTTCTGCGCACTAGGGCTATGTTGTAGTGTCCTACAATCGCTTTCGCCTTCTTGCAGAGTCTGTTGGTTGCCGGAGTACAGGACATCACATCGCTGTTTGTCAGCTGCAGAGTGTGCGCAAATCAGGCTCGCTAGAGCCATGGCAGTCTCCTAGCAGCCGCTCTATTGCGGCCGTTGTCCGTCACGATGTACTTCACGCAATCGATTGGTACCTCCCAGTCGGAGCATAGCTGCTCCAATGAGGCAGCTATGTTCAAAGCAGTGTCACTCTCCGGCAGACGTCGCGTTTTCGAAGTGAACTTTTTCATCTAGAAAGTCACTGTAAGTAGATGACACGTGAGGCTTATAAAGCCCTCGTTTGCACCTGACGTCGAGATATCGCTCGTAAAAGCGAGAGTGCTTGTTCCTTGTTCAAGTGCTTTTCGCAGCTCCTGTCGTACCTTTGCTCTTGTTTCGTCGTACAGGGGCGCGACGACCACACGCGACAGTTTGTTCGAGATGGCAGACTGTAGCACGGTGCAGCTGCTTCTATTAGTGCTTTCAACTCCCGGTTTTCTACAAAGCAGTAAGGAAGAAGATCTAAGGCGACCATTTCTGCCGCTTTCTGGTTAAGTTTTATTTTTCTTCTGTGACAATGGCCGGCTGTCGTATCTTCTGAAGTATATCCTCCAGTGTCGGTTGATTCTTCAGAGGCGCGTTTGCAGCGGCGCCTTTTTTGTACGCTTCCATCAAGAAAGGGTGATGTTTCATGTGATTTAGAAGAGTAGTAGTCGCTCCCGTTAGCACTTGAACTCGTTCGCATGACTTGCACCGAGCTGTTGACGGCGAGAGTCTTCTGCAGCAGCACCAAATACTTTTTCCGGCCTTCTTTCTTGCTCGGTGGCTCGTCTTCTGCAATTGACACTCTTGGAGAACAGGCTAGGTTCGTTCGACGGGCCGACCCTTGAACAAGGCGTGGATTTTAGCCAGTTTACTCAACCGAACTTTCACAATAGCATTCGATAAGCGTTTGGTGGTTACAAGTGTGGTTATGGATTTAACAAAATATTTTCACATATTTCACCAAATTATCCTACATAACTCTAATCTCGCGGCGTATTAGCCGGAACAGTCCAAACAATCGTACTCAAGTAATCTAAGAACATAAATAAACGTATTCAGGACACGAACCTTGCCCCACTGCTCATTCCGATCAATGCGAAGGGAATATTATATGGACATTACACGACTACCTTTACTTGCCCTAATAATGTCGAGGAGATAAAGCTAAAAGCCTCTTTACGTTACGTAGCTTCCTACTGTTGTAGACCATGTGCAACATATATCCGGTAAAAACAATTTCTATTGTGCGTTTATTTTGAAATCTATAACTGCGTACCTTAACAACCGCTTAAAATACAAATTACCGATAAGATTGTCTGGCGTCGTTTTCAACAGCCACCTGAAATTACATCTTCATGCATAATCACTCGATTTATTTTGTAGTCGTGGCCGTCACCACAGCTCGCTCATATGTTTATTTAAGGATTATCCTTTTGCTTTATCACGCCCAATATCAGTCATTTGTCCGATTGCCTATCAGTTTGAGGCAGCACATACCTCACTCACCTCAGCCTTCGTTTTAAGACCTTATAAACTCCACTTTATTTTGTACCATTACTTTGTACCATTGCACATAAAAACGATATTAATAACATTACTAGGGTCGTTGAGATTGATAGGTACCTGCAGTGCGCACGACCTATGGGAATTTCGCAACCATATGCATCAGCAGCAGCAGCAGCCTAGCTACGCCCACTGTAGGGCAAAGGCCTCTCCCACACTTCCCCAAGTACAGCAGTCATGTGCTAATTGTGACCATGGTGTTCCTGCAAACTTAATCTCATCCGTCCATCTAACTTTCTACCGCCCCCTGCAACGCTTCTCTTTTCTTGGAGTCCAGTCCGTAACCCCTAATGGCCATCGGTTATCTTGCCTGCTCATTACAAGCCCTGCCCATGCCCCCCCCCCCCCCACGCATTCCTGTTTCTTGATTTCTACTAAGATGTCATTCACTCGCCTTTGCTCCCTCACCCAATCTGCTCTGGTCTTATCCCCTTAACGTTACACCCATCATTATTATTTCCATAGCTCGTTGCGCAGTCCTCATTTAAGTAGAACTCTTTTCGTAAGCATACAGGTTTCTGCCTCGTAAGTGAGTACTGGTAAGACAGCTTTCCTCTTGAGGAATAATGACAACCTGCGGTCCATGATCTGAGAATGCCTGCCAAACGCACCCCAGCCCATTCTTAGTCTTCTGATTATTTCAGCATCGTGATCCGGATCCGCGGCCCCTACATGCCTTAAGTGATGTATTGTAGTTTTGTGCAGCCTAATTTTTAGACCCACCCATCTGCCTTGCCTGTCCAGGTCAGTGAGCATGCATTGCAATTGGTCCCCTGAGTTACTAAGCAAGGCAATATTATCAGTGAATCGGAAGTTACTAAGCTATTCTCCATCAACTCTTAGCCCCATTTCTTCCCAATCAAGGTCGCTGATTACCTCCCGTAAACGCGCTGTGAATAGCATTGGAGAGATCGTATCTCTCTGCCTGACACGCTTTACTGGGATTTCGGCAACCGTATTAGGCGCCATCGAACTTTGGAATTCTATTCCACATTTCATTAAATCGTTATCCGCAGAAGGTGTATTCAAGAACCACGTCAAGAATTTTTTTAACAAATCTCTTCATTCCATAGTTATTGCGTAGTTAAATGCTATCGCTTGCTTATTACACAAAAGACTGTCTTCCCCAAGTTCTACTAAACAGCGTTTTGGAACTGTTTTTCGGTTTGTTTACCCATTGTCAGTTGGGCTACCGTAACCACTGCTTAGCGTAATTTCTCTTTTTAATTTTTTTTTCATTATAAGAGTCCCCCGGACAGTCAATTACTTCTTGTGCTTACTGGGATACCAAATAGCACCAACTGTGGTCCACTTTACGTTCGCATTCTTTCTGCTGTATTTAAGATCCCAGCACTGCAAACAAAATAGCCTGTATTACGTATCGCGCTACTAAGCACGAAAGAATGGTGTCGATGCCGGAAAAGAACCCTGAGCCGTGGCTTCGCCTGTCACGACCAGGTGCCGACTTTATTTCATCTCGTGCGGACACGCGCTATCCGGTTTCTGCGCGCCGCCCAAGGGGAGTCGCTACCCTAGAGTGGCAGTCCAAACCGGATTGAGGGCCGGCCATGACACTCTAGCACGAGGTCAGTCGGCGATGGGAGGCTTTCCATCGTGATCTCCACGGAAGCGGTCTTTAGGCGGTCTAAGATGACTGTCTCTTCAAGGCCGTTCTGAAGGAAGGTGGAGGTTTTAGGGGTGTGGTTGAGGACGCGAAATAGTCCGTCCTTGTCTAGGGTCCGCAGTGGTTGGGCAGCGTCGCGGCGCACGAAAACGTGTGTTGCAGTAGCCAGGTCGCGGTGTATAAAATTGCATTGTGGTGGGAAGGACGGGATAAAGTGGATAAAGTGGGCCGGAGATGTTTACCACAAACCAGGAGGCGTCGTAGCAATGCTTGTGGCTGGGCTGGTAGCAGCGTTGAGGTAGAGAAGGCAGGAAGGCGTTGCTTGCACTGTGTTGGCGCAATTAGGGCGGGTAGCCATGGCGCCTTTTAGCTGTAGGCGATGCATTTTCACCATGGCGTTGGGGCACCGGTGATGCGCAGTGGTAGGGCAAAGTCTTGTGCCGAGAATGTGCTTAAGGCAAGTAAAGAGCAAGGACTCAAATCGCCGTCCCCGGTCTGTTATCATGGTGCCAGGACAACCAAACCCACGGCAGCAGTGACAGCATTTTGGCAGCAGTGACAGCATCGACTGTACATCTGCTAAACTATTTGCTAGATTTGGTAGATTATTGGTAGATTTGCTACCCGCGAAAGGCCGAAAACCGTATTAGCATCGCTGGTGAAACGGCGTACGATAAAGGTGACGAACGACTGAGCTGGGCAACTATGCAAAGCCGGAGCGTTCCTGTTCATGCGGCGCTGGACACCGGTACCTCGTGACCAACTCGCAGCGTATGAAGGCATAAATGCTCCGGAGAGCCATCATTTGGCAGCAGTGACAGCATCGAGAAATCTGCGAAATCTGCTAAATGGTTCCTGCTTCACATTGCAGGTGAGCATTCTTTTCTTTTCCTTCTTGAAACCTCTCTTGAAGTTTTGCTGTCATTACTGCCCCAGTGTACCACAGTGTGTCTATAGTGTTTACCCGGTTGTGTTAAGGTTTGCAAGTGTGCCTAGTTAACTGTAGAAATGGCTTCTAGCAAGACTGAAGTTCTGTCGGATATTGCTAAAGCCTTGGTTGGAAAGGCGCCAGCTAGCATTAAAGAGGTTTCAAAGGTGCTCGTTGAGATGACCTCTAAATTTGTTAAAGCAATGGGTGACCTAAAGAAGGAGATCAACGAGATTGATGCGACATATAACTTAGTGAAAGCTGAGCTCAATTCTATCAGCCAATCAGTCGGGTACATGAACGAAAACTTTGAAGATTACCGCAAAGGAATAAAAAGCCTTCGACTTGAGCTTACCGAAGTGAAAAACCAGGACCTCTAATGCAAGAAAAAGAACCTAAGGCTAAACAAAGAGCTGCAGGAAACGAAAAGGCAGCTTATTGAGTTAAAGCAGTACAGCAGGCGCAATAACCCTGAATTAAGAGGTATACCAAAGGCTGACAATGAAGACGTCCTCGGAACAATCGCAAAAGTCGCATCGTACTTGTGCATCCAGCTTTCTGGTGGTGACACTGACGTATCTCTTCCGTGTCCCATCGAAGAACAATGCGCCTCCAAACGTAGTTACGAAGCTCACATCCAGATCAGTTCGTGACAAACTTTTGAATGCAGCCAAAAGAAGCGACTGAATACAGCCATGCTGGGTTTTCAGAATAGCGATCCAGTGTACATAAACGAACACTTGTGCCCCGAAAAGAAATCTTGCTTGGAAAAGCCATTTTTTATAAGTGCGCACCCTATTCGTTAACAACGGCTTATTCAATAGAAGAGACTGATAATCTTTGTAGAGCAAAATCTACATCAGTTCTTCATTGCAATATCCATAGTATTCATAAAACATAGACTTGCTTTCTGCTTTCCTGTCACTACATGCACATTCGTTCAGTGTCATTGCAACTACTAAGACGTGGCTGCGGAAAAGTAAATGAATCAGTCTTCCAGGTTACAGAACAGAATCAAACGCGCGCGACTCACGTTCATGCGGGGATGGCGTTGCATTGTTTGTAAAAAATAATATATCCTATTGCAAAGTTGCAATGACATTGAATCCCTTTTCATTCGTCTAGAGTATGCATTCATTATTGGTGCAGTTTATCGGCTACCGAGCGTGACCTCGTAGGACTCCTCGATAAGCTGAAAACAATTTTCTGCGCTGTGTCAAGTAACCGAAATGGACCAGTGATTACAGTAGGCGACATAAACATAAACACATATAACATGCATAACAGTGACTATAGCTATTTGTCGCAATCTTACAACTATCGTCACCAACGCGTATAATCAAGACATGGTCTTTAATTGACGACGAATTAACAAATCTAGACACGGGGGTTACCGCAGGCGTTTGCCTAGAGCCAATCTCTGATCATCTACCTATCTTTGCCGCTTTAGATCATCCAACTAGTACCAAAGAAATAAGAAACAGCGCTGCAATGAAAATAGATTACAGGTTATTACGAGACGAAATCCTTCGCATTATTTCAGTTAAATATTCAACGAGAATATCGACATTAGCATAACTAACCTAAGTGCATATCTCAATGTCGCCGTCTATAGGTGTTATCGCAAGGTCTCGATGGTGCGACATGATACACTCATGTGCCCTTGAATGACAGAGCACATACTTCAAACACTTAAGCACAAATAATACTGGCATGACACATGGTGCCATAATAAAGATAATATATACTACTTACAGCGATTCAAAGTACAGTGAAATAAATCTGTGGCTATGATTCCATCGCGCAAAAGGTCGTATTTAGCTCACCTAATTACACAGACCGCCGGTAACACAAGAAATTACAAACGAAATCATAGGAAAACAACGCAAGCTAACTGTGGTTCGCGAAACCAGATAAAGACGTTGTAGAGAATTTTCACACATACTTCGCATGTATCAGTTAATCTCTGGCTGAAAAGTTTAGTAAATCAGAAAATATATCTTGCAGAGTGCCGTCCCTAACACTTTCGTTATGTGTACCATTGAACTTGAAAACATGATGGCAACAGTCAGTAAGATTTCAGCTTTTAAAGCCTCAGGACTAGGCGGTATTTCTATACGAATGATAAAAGAGAATATAGATATATTAGGACCAGTATTCTGCCACTTGTTTAGCCACTCCGTGAACTGCTCTAGATATCTGTCTCAGCTGAAGATTGCTAAGGTGGTGCCTATCTTCAAAGATATAGACCGATATGACCCTTGCAATTACAGCCAATATCCGTGCTCGGTACCATTAATACTATATTTGAAAACATTCTAACGCATCGGTTCCAGAAATTTATTGATAAGTACAAGGGTATGTGCCCACAGCAACACGGCTTTCGTCCGAATCATTCAACTTCGTCAGCAGTGTTAACGTTAACTCAAATGATTGATGTAGTTTTGCAAAATAATATACTTTTGTGTATCATATTCCTGGACCTAAAAAAAGCATTCGATACAGTTGATCACAGCATACTCCTTAATAAGCTACAACATTACGATTTTCGCGGTAGCTCATTAGATCTTCTTACTGACTACCTTCATGAGCGAGAAAATGAAGTCAGAATGAACAATGTTACATCATCACCTAAGCATACGCGAACTGGAGTCGCTCAAGGATCCGTCCTCGGACCCCTTTTATTTTCATTATTCATTAAGGACTTCCCGCTTATTTTTGGTACAAGTGAAGCCCTTATGTACACCGACGACACTTGTAACAGTCGATAACATTTGTTATCTGGAAACTAAAGCACACGAAGAGTTAAAAAAGAGCAAGTGAATGGTTTTCAATGAAGAAACGTACGATTAACGTTAATAAAACCAAATATGTCTTATTTGGAACGCGTAACAATACCTTGCCTGCTAAATTCTTCGATTTAGAAATAAACAATTTTCCATAAGACGAAGTCCACTCATTTCACTATCTTGGCCTGATTTTCGCCAGCTATCTGCACTCGCAAGAACAAAGAGGCGCAGTTTGTAAAATGCTCGCAGCAGCATGCTATGCACTCTTACAAGCACGGCATAATCTTCATACTAACACACTGCGTATTTTATATTTTGCAGTCATCCATAGCCATATCCCATATTGTAATGGATCATGGGGTACGACATTCATGGGTGGGAAACCTGCACGCAAACTTCAAAAACGCTTACCGATTACCGATTACCGATTTGTGTTACGATCAACCAATCCTGGTTTTATTTAATAGAATGAATGTTTTGCCGTATGGTAATATAGACGAATTAAAATTGCTACATGTGTCTTCAACATTGTTAAACACAAGCTGCCTTTTCATGTTCCTATATTTTTAGTTCCTATATTTTTATTTTAGACCAGAAATAAACGTGCGGTAATTTTAATCTTCCTTCAACTAAAAATATTTACGGACAACATTTGCTACAATTCTCAGGGTCAAAAATTTGGAATAAACTACCAGGAGAAATAAAACAAGCAAATAATTTTTCATCCATGCTTAAATACTTGCTTAGCCTTAATGATGCTTTTCAATGTGAACAATCACGATGTCCTTTCTTTTATTTAGTAACTCGCGGAAAGCTGCTGAACATATCTAACTAGGGTTTCGATTTTGTCGAGATTAATAATGTATGTTCATAATAATGCAGAAATTTGCCTGAAATTCCCCTAACTAGTGTAATACGTGTTTGCTTAGAAATGTTTAATAGCATAACATGCTTTTTACTGTCTCGCATTTCATTATGTACGCTCGTGTAATTTAATGGCGTGCGACAAATATGTGTATGCACGTGATGTATCTTGCAATTATTATGTATATTTTATTGGACCCGCAACTAGCCTGTGGCTATGGGTCCAACCAGTTTGGTAGTTCTGTACGCTCTACGTCTGCAAATAAAGAATTGAACTGAAAATTTAAACTTAAGCGTGGGAAACAGTCTCAGCAGTGATGTCCTGAATGGGAACAGCCTCGGCCGAGCATGCGATACCATTGATCATAGCGAATATATAACGATAACCTTGAGACACCTCTAAATGGCGCACGATGTCTAGATGCACATGGTTGAAACGACGGCCGGGTGCAAGGAAGGCTTGGCGAGGCGTCTTGGCATGACGGGAGAGCTTTGTCGTCTGGCAGGGCAGGCGCGTGCGCGTCCAAGCGCGCACATCCCCGAGTATTCCGGGCCAGACATGGCGCTGGGTGAGAAGGCGCCGAGTAGCCCGAATACATGGGTGGCATATGTCGTGTAGAGAGTGGGATGGTGCAACGTAGTGAAGCCGTAACGAAAGGGCGGGGAAGGTCTTCTGCGACATCCTACCACAAATGCTCAGGCGAGCATGGATGGGGCACAAGCCGCATTCGGAGAGAACGGGGGTTCTCCCGAAAAGCGGCGAGCTGTCCTCCTGCTGTGCTGAAAAGAATGCGGCCCAGTCGATGCTGTATGTCGATGCTGTTATGTCAACCGAAGCTGTATGAGAACGGGACATCAGCGGCACCTTTTATGTGACGGACGTTAGTTGCAAGTTCCGAAATACAAGCGACATGGCGGAGTTCACGTGACACTTAGTTGGTGCGGAAAGATACGTCAGTGGCTTATGATCGGTCAGCACGTAAAACTGGCATCCTTCCAGAAAATTCAGGAAGTTCTGTGTCGTCGTATACACGGCTAGTAGCACTCTGCCGAAGATGCCTTAGCGGGTCTTATCGGGAACTAACTTACGAGAGTCTCCACTGAGAGTTAATGCGCTGCTGTGAGAACGGCGCCGATGGCCACGCTGGAGGCATCTACCATCCAGCGAGTTGGGGCGTTGCTACGCGGATGGATAAGCAGCAGCAGTTCCAGATTGCTTGTTTGGCGGCGCTATAGGCGGCCTGGGCTTCTGGAGACCAAGAAATGGCAGAGGATAGGCCGGCCGTTGACCGATGTAGGTCGATGAGTGGGCGAAGTACCTCTGCTTAGTAAGTGCCTGAAAAAATTGACAAGCCCCCAAAATTGGCGTAATCGGGGGCGATCCTGGGTGGTCTTGACGTGGTACAGGAGATGGCATATACACCCGCATGATATGTGATGGCCCAAAAACTAGAGCTCAGATGTGCCGAAAACATTTGGAGGCGTTCACAACCAGCCCGTGTTGGAACAAAGCACGTGGTTGGTGCTCATGATCTTCAGGCGTGCAGTTGGCGATGAGGACATCATCAATGCATGCAAACACAGTTGGAAGGCCTCACGTGACTCCAGCGATGAATCGCTGGAATGTTTGAGCCGAATTGCGGAGTCCAAAAGCCATTCGAACGTACGCGCACCAAAGCGCCTCTTGAATGCGGTCTTGGATATGTCTGCGGGTTCGATGGGAATTTGGCGGCAGGGCTTAAGCAGGTCCAGTTTGCTAAAAATTGCGCAGTCGACGAGGCGCGATGTAAAGTCTTGGATGTGAGTCAGTGGATAGCTGTCGTGGACAGCCTTGGCCTTCAACGCTCGATAGTCTCCACAGGGACGCCAGTCAGCGGGATCACGCTAGCGTACTAAATGCAGCGGAGAAGCCCACGCACTAGATGACTGGTGTCTAATGCCGAGCTTCAGGATGTGGTAGAGCTCCCGCTTGGCGACAGCTAAGCGGTCTCCGAACAAACGGCTTGGTCGATCGGCTGCTGGTAGACCACACGTGACGATGCGGTGTCTCACCGTATGTTTATGCGGCTGAGTGAGGTTGGTTGGCTTTGCTATCTCGGATTAATCAACCAAGATTTTTTTCGAACAGAGAGGAGGGTATCAGCGCGCGGATGCCCATGGGAGCAAGGTCGGGCAGTACTGCAGAGATGGAGAGACGAGCCAGGCCGTTTGTGAGGTGATGACACCGCACGCTGACGCCCAAGCCGACGTATAAGGGAAAGCCCGAGCCGATGATTGGGTGAGCCACCTCTGCGATGACGAAGACCCATTCAAAAGTGCGGCAAAAGAAATCCAGGGTGGGAGATCGGAGTCCATACGTCGCTATAGACGAGGCGTTGGAAGCCTGAAGCCACTGCACAGACGACCTGCAACGATAAGCCCTAGTCGGGGGAACTACGCTAATATCCGCGCCCGTGTCGATAAGGAACTCAGCGCCGGAGAAGCTGGTGGTTACCATAAAAAATGTGGCTGGGATTCCCAGCGAGACTACATGCCACCGTCAGTAATCTCGGCGGGCATTTGCCAGCCACGAACAGCGAGGTGAGCACTTTGTGGTTGGGTGACGAAAGCGCCGCTGCTACTAGCAGAGGCGGAGGGCTGGGTCTCCGAGCTTGAGCTTAAACGAGACGAGGCGAACAGTTCCCCAGTGTGGGGGGGGGGGGGGGGTCGGGGGCTCTCAGAAGTGCGGCGATCGAGGCGGCGAAGTCATCGATGCGGGCCTTAAGACGCGAAAGCGGTGAGTCAGTAAGCGGTCAGACAGCAATGACGGACGGGAGGTTGTCTCACAGAGCTGGTCGGCGAGATCAAGCAGGCGGTTGAGGGTGACGTCGCCAGCCTCAGCGAAGACGAGGTGGATTGGCTGGGAAAGGCTTTGAAGGAAAAGCTCTCGAAGCAAGGCTGAGTAGGTGGGGAAGTCGCGCTCGCCGAGAAGTTTTCGCATCCGGCGCAGCATTTGGGAGGCGCGCCGGTTGCTTAGACCCTCCTCGGTAAATAGCTGTTGGAGGCGAGTGCCTTCCGACGCGATAAATCTCTCCAGTACCTCGGTCTTGAGCTGCTGATATTGTGTGGCGCCCGTGGGAGTGAAGAGAACGACCGTGAACTCGCTCGCAACACCAAGAGGAAGGAGTGAGACGACGTGGCAGCAGCGCGTCGTTTCCGAGGGGATGCGGTAGACTCAGAATTGCTCCTCAATCTGGTGAAACCAAACTTGTGGGTTCTGAGCCCAGAATAGTGGAAGGCGAAGCTGCAGCGACGAGACGTCCTGCAGGTTTCGGCCGGAACAGTCATTGTGTTCGTCTTATGTCACCCCTTGTAGACTTATGCGTCAGGAACGAAGGAGAAACACAGCTGACCCGAATCGACGCCAGGAAAGAGCCGCGGGCCGTGGATTGGCGTTCCACGACCAGGCGCCGTCTTTATTTTGCTCTCATGCGGGCGCGCTGTCCGGGTTATAGACGCAGCCCAAGAGACGGCGCTACAGTACAAAATTCTTGTCGCAACTGCTGCACTTTGATGCGCGCGCAATGCAAAAAAGCCACATGTACTGTGCATGGGTGCACGTTAATATATTGGTAGTTGAGATGAATCGGAGTACCTTACAATGGTGTGCCTCATTTCTAAATTGTGCTTGATTAGGATTGTATTGCGCTTAGTGTTATACTGATGGAACTATTAATGGACGAACATAAGAAAACACGGACGTATGTGGCGCAATATAAATTATAAATACAATCATGAACGTCCACCAACTAGCCCCATTCATTGCTTTACTATATTCAGATCGTTGTTATAGCATGTACAGCCACAGAATTGGTATTTTTAGCACGAATTGCGGCCTATCCTAATGCTCAGAATAACAGTAACCAGCATTCGAGACAAAGGTCTCGAATAACTCCTTCCACTCGCTGAAAGTAATGTATTACTCCACCAAGAATACAATGCCACGAATTATCTCTTGAGACCTACACGGATCTATTTGCCTTTTTTAAGCAATATTGACAGCATGCAAGGGACGCGTGCTCTGTCGACAGATGCCGAATAACGCCCCATCCACTCTCACAGAACGTCGCACTTACAAGGACGTCGCTCCGATTCCATGAAAAAGCTTCACACCTCGGTGTTATCGCCACTACGTCAAGCCTGGAAGTGAGAGATTGCATCACTGTAAGTATAGTTAGGACAAACCACACTCTAAGAATTCAAATCCTCGACAGGTCCTGTCAATCTCAGTAGCCTAATTTTTCATGACACCAGCTATAGGAGCTCGTTTCAGGAAAAGATTTCACAGCTTAGCTGTCAACACCAACTGCTTTGACAGCTGAAAAGAGCAGTAAGAAATTAAAACTAAAGTCACTGCGAAGTGATTAGTAGCCACTTGAACCGTATTCGAGTCTGCTCTTCTTAGAACAAGCCATGGGGTCGATTCATAGCAATGGCGCGCACATTCCGACAGCGATTTTATGCAAATAGTTGTGTACCCTGCTTTCGGTACGCCGTCAAGAATACTCCGCTTTTATCCAGGTGGTCAAAATAAATCCATAGCCCACTACTAGCAGCACCCGCCATAGTCCACTTAGCATTGTCAGGACGTTCAAACCCTGGTGAGAATACTGTCCGTTAAAAGAACAATACCGCTTTATGCATATTGCTTTATGCACACCTACATATTGTGATAGCGGACTCGGCACACAAATTTACACTTTAAATTAAATCGCACCCTCCCGGCATTGAACGTCGGGATTTCAGAAGGAGTTCTTCGCTGCAAACTCATTAGGTATTGTTAAGTGAACGAAATTTTTTTGCATTAACATACCACATGTGTCTATGTTTGGCTCTTGATCCTTCACGTAAGCAATTTCTTTTTCCTGACTTACTCCTGGCATTCCGTGTAACAATGTAGGGCCGGCAGTGTTTTTTGACATTGTTAGATAAATCGCACGCTGTAGATGCTTGTCGCCTTATATTGGGCTTCCGCAGAACAGGAAAACGCAGGACGGCAGCGTGCTGCACCCCGACGGTTTTCTTTTTAGCAGTAGGTGGTGTCCGCGACTGGCGCCGAAGCGACCCTGTACTAGTTGTCGATACGAGTGGCAAAAGGATTGAAAAGAAGTTATCAGATTGCCCTTTTGGAAGGCGGCGAGCTCTGGTTATTCTGCCGACAAAGGTGTCACAGGAACTGCTGGTCATAATGCGGAAATATTGTCGCTATGCAGAACAGGACATAGAGACGATGACGGAGAAGTTCTGTTGTTGCTTCGGCGATTCTGCTGCCATGATCTAGTCTCAGCTAGTGCCATCAGCATTCGCCTTGCATAAACAGGAGGTGCGGGGTACTAACACGGAACTCCGCAGCGGTCGCCACGTGAACCCTCACACGATGAACGACATCCAAATCGCCACAATGACCGACCGCCCACTTCTAGTGCCGCAGACTCTGACCTCGTTGTTCTCCCAGCCACGTGACCCAGGAACCTTCAATGGCATCGATGGTATGGACGTTGAAGACCGGATTTCCTTGAGCAAGTAAGCGAAAATAATCGGTGGGACGCAACGCTAGTGCTAGTAAATGTAATATTCTACCGCCGAGACACCGCGCTAGCATGGTACGAGTCCCACGAACACGACATACCGGGTGGGGATGGTTGCAAGCACAAGCTAGACCACTTCAGAAAGCTCTTTGGCCGTAAGCTGGCAGTGAAGAAGGATCTATCACGCTATCACCCCTGCTCAAAGGTCGACGGAATATTACGCGGGGGAAGAAGAGCGGCGGGCCTGAGGCGAACAGGACCGACGGTTTAGGGGTGGTAATGACCGGCTGGTTCAGAAAGTCGTAGGTGCGTTGTCGGCGTTCGTAGATGAAAGACGCAGAAAGAAACGGGGATCACCTTGATCCGGACTGTCGGACGCGAAGCTGCACCTAGGGGGCGATGACCAATGACTGCGGCAATGACAAGCGATACGTCCAACAGGCAGGCAATTGAAACAAATCGGCCTATCGTCCAGTGTTCTGCAGTCATCCCAGTTACGACGGCAAGTTGGAACTGGTGAAAACGGGGAAGCAGTATATTGCGCAGGGCTGGTCCTGACTGACCGCTGCATTACAAATAGAGCAGACAGACCGGAGGCCTATGTTTGCCATCTCTTCTCTCAGAACGACCTGTACAAGCGATACAGAACATGCGCGGTCTGGGCAATGCTGACGAGGAATGGCAGGGACATGGCTTTGGGCTCGCGACGAATTAACCATGTCAAATTTTCTTGTCCAGACAGAGGAGGTTCACGCGACTGTTCCTCACAGGAATGCGTTGAAGCTGTGTTTTGGTAGCCTGTTCAACTGCTGCGTAATGCGGCTACTCTTCAATGGGTATGTCCGGAGATATCTAGTACTCGTTCAAAGGTGTGAGACCGGCTAATGTCATGTTACCGGGAAGAACATGTGTAACAGACCCAAAGTTGATAACGGGAAGTCCAGTAGAATTATTGACAATGGTGACAACGGCACCCCACGCTGTAGAATGTCTGAAAGTTTAGAGACGACGTAATCGCCATCAGGAGCATGTGGTCGAGCGTTAAAAGGTACAGTAATGGTGGCACCGAGTCATATTACCCCCGCTGGGTTATAGTTCTTGCAGATAAGCATGCTGAATGTGTCATGCGCTGTGCCCGTCAGGATGTGGTCAATCTTGTCGGTCTCGTTCATGTGTTTGTCAACATCACAAGAGAGCGTGAAGTTGAACACATGAACGAGACCGACAAGATTGGCCACATACTGAAGGGCACAGCACACGACACATTCAGGCTGCTTATCTGCAAGATGCAATATGACTCAGTGCCGTCATTACTGCAACTTATAACGCTTGTCCACATGCTCCTTATGGCGCTCACGTCGTCTCTAAACTTTCAGACATTCTACAGCATGGGGTCACGCTCCCCGGTGCCGTTGTCACCATTGTCGATAATTCGACTTGTAGACCCGTTATCAACTCTGGGTCTATTACACATGTTCCCGGTAACATGACATTAGCCCGTCTCACACACATTTGGATCCTTGAGCAACCACTGAAATTAATACAGATGCTAGTGATCACGGCATTTTCGCTGTTTTTGCCCAGATCCAGCGTCTTCAACAGTGCATTATCGCATACGCAAGAAGTCTTCTGTACACAACCGAGCGTAATTATTATATCACTGAACGAGAGTGCCTAGCGCTGGTTTGTGCGATAGCAAAGTCCCGTCCATACCTATTTGGTCGCCATTCCCGCTTGATTACAACCACACTACAGGGTGTCTTGGGAGTTGGGCATTGCACTTGCAACAGTACACACACTTTGTAGTGTACAAATCCGGTCGTTTACATCAGGACGCCGACTGCTTGTCCCGCCACCCTGTCGACCCGCCGGAATCTCCAGACGTCGAATCCTACACCAGTGTTATCTCCATCTCAAGCTTCCTCAACTTTGTCGATGAACAGCGACGCGATTCATTTCTGCGAGCCACCATGGGTCGGTTAATCTCGCCAGCTCTAATCCTTCCCTTCGCCTTTCCTCTATTTCCGAAGGAGTCTTCTATACACAACTGCTGACCTACTGGCTGGCCGTACTGGAGCACCTTCAACGCACCATGCTTCAAGAACTCGACAACGCGCCCACCGCTCCTCCTCTTAGTGTTACAAGTTTCACCGAGTCCTGTGCCGTTTCTTCAAGCCCGACCGCTACCTCTCTGTGCGACGATATTTGACTGCTTGCGTCGGCGTCCTGTGCCGACGCCAGAAGCCCACTGCCATGGCTCCCGCTAGGCTTCAACAACCCATCGATATTCCCACTGGGCCTTTCTTTCGCGTGTGACTCGACCTACTTGACCCTTTCCTTTTCTCAACTAAGGGAACAAACCGATTACATACCGCGCTTCGCCATTACGGGAGCTCTGCCTGCAAGGTGCGCCACGGAGGTCGCCATTTCCTCCCACACTGTGCTCCACGTCAGCTCCTCACGGACCGTGGATGTTACTTCTTGTAAAAGGTCATTCATGACATCATCCACATACCTTCTACCGAGCATCAAATAGACACTGCTTACCATGTACAGGCTAACGGTGTAGCAGAGCCACTGAACAGAACACTTGCCGACAAGCTAGCTATGTGCGTTTCTCCAGACAACCAGGTCTGGGACGCTCTGCCCTACGTCACCTTCGCATACAATTCATACCACCATGACACTTTAAAATGTAGGCTACTCACAGCTTTATATACTGTTTCGACGTGCTGCTGTTTTGCCCCTGGGCCCTGCGCTTCCACAAGTCACACGTCACACTCCGCTTATGCCCGCGATGCGATTTCTATGGCAGCACAGGCCCGTGAGATTGCCCTCGCTCGCCTGAATGATTCCCAGGCTAAAGTCTAAACGATGTGCTGTTACGTCACTCCTCACAGAAACGTGCAGTATTAACATGGCTTCATCAATCTCCTGTGGTCGCCATCTCATGGTGTGGGCCCATCGGAAAAACTGTCGCTGTAGTCGGGTCCCTACCGAATCCTGCGAGAGCTTTCGGATGTGACCTCCAAGATTGTTCCCGAAGAGCCATACCCGTCATTTGTACAGCCGCGAACCAATGTTTTTCATGTGTCGCATTTAAAGCGCTACGTGCGCTCCTTTGCCGATCCATAATCGCTTGCGCCGGGTCAGCGCTCCAACCCCGGCGGTGTAGTGTTCCGATGCAGGACATGTAGACAAGAGACGATGACGAAGAAGTGCTGTTGCTGCGATGCTTCCGCCTGCTATGTTCTAGTGTCAGCTGGTGCCTTCAGCATTCGCCTTGCGTAAACAATATTTGAGGTTGTCTGCGCCTCAAGACAATATTTTTGGCCTATATGTTATAAATCCACGCCTTTCTTACTCCTCATTATTCACCATACAAGAGAGTTTTAGTATGCCCGTAAACAAGGTTATATTAAACTGCTGGGACCAAACAACTATATTAAACTGCTGGGACGGAATATCACGTTCCAGTATAAGAAGAGGATTTGCTATTCTGTTGCAACATTAAACTGATGGGAGGAAATACCAGGTTCAAGCATAAAACGGGAATTTGCGATTTGGTTAGTACAATAAGCTGCTTGGAGAGAGTATCAGGTTCCAGTATAAGAATTTCCGATTCTTTCCGTACGTGAAACTGCTGGCATGCAATATCACATTCCATTATAAAGTGGGGATTTGCGATTCTGTTGCTACATTAAACTGCTGGCAGGTTCCAGCATAAAACGGGGATTTGCAATTCTGCTGCTACATTAAACTGCCTGCAAGGAATAAGAAAATGGTTATCGTTTCTTTCTACGAGAAACATTTCTGTTCTTTGTTTTTACCGAACGTGCTCGCGGCGTCGACGTGTGTGTTACGAACAAGCAACAGCGTTTATTTTTTATATTCGACAGTTATTTTCTGTTGGATTTATATACCCGATGAAATGGTACAGATATTTAGATTCAAACGTAAAACCATCACAGACGTAAAAATACGGTCCTGCTCAATGCACATGATGCCTACGCTATTAGGTTGCAATGGTTTATGTTCGCGATGGAATAGCGTGAAACATGGCGGTGCCAGCGACTCTATCTTCAGTGCGAATACTTGTGGTGGCTGTGCTGTCAGTGTTGATAGCCAGTAAGTCTAAACGATGTTTTGCTACCTCTTAATTGAAGTGAAACGTTAGTTATTAGCGCAAAGTGCGTCCAATTTCTGAGGTCCTTGGGCGACTTCGGCGCCTCTAGGCCTATGAACCGCGCGGGCACAGAAGCGACAGGATGGTTGCTAATGAATTATCTTGTCTTAGATACTTTTGGCAGGAGGCACCAAATGGTGCCCCGTACGTTGTTGGAGAGAGGGCCACCATAACGCACACCAAATGTGCTCGCGTTTGTGTACGTAAGATGAAGTGCTATCCTAAAATGAATTATATACCTTTATTACGCTTGAATCTAAATTTCCGTACAATTTCATCGGGTTTATAAATGTTGCCAATGCAACTCCATCCCGGCGCTTTCACACAGCGCTTGCAAAACCCAATCTAAAGCACCTTGATAGGAACTTACCCTGGGAATAATGGTATGGCGTCCAGGGTTGCGTCTACTTCACTTGATTCACCTTTTATGGTTAGAACAGATATATCTTTCAGAGCTTCAGCTGCTTTCTGAAACGCAAGTAGAGCCATTAATGGTGAACATATTTATTCGTGGACTGCGTAAACAACATAGTGGTAAGATGGCACCAACATGCATGAACGCTTCGTGATTAATGCAGATGTAGCTCCCACTCCCCTTGCCATGTACAAGATACATAAAAGAAAAGCAATTTTTTTACTTGAATATTGATTTGTCCCTTAAATCTCTAGCTCAAGGCCTTCAGCTTGCACGCAGCACCGTGGCCCATTTATCAACACACGTGACATGATCGACCAAATGCTGCGAAATGTCGCGCCACATCTAGTGGTGACTGTAATTTCTGTTTTAGGTGCAGCGAGCAAACTTTCGTGGACATCGAAGTTCTGGACTTCACAAGGCGGCTGCCATTATGGCAAGGGCAAATGCTCCATTTCGAACACAGTGTCAGGCCGGTGTCCACTGTTTTCGAGGTACGGCTTCACTGTGTTCGACGGAATATGTTGATATAGTTTCCCGGCATACTTTGTGAGGGAAATGGGCCGTAGGTTCTGTATCTTGAGCCACTTGTCGGGCTTGGGTATCATGGTGACGTCAGCATGTTTCCACACCGCCTGCCTCTTGCCTTCTTCCCCAGCATGCAGGAACATCCAATTTTAAGCAACAAATATAATGTAACCAATACGACGGACTGAGCAACTCAGTTCTCAAAGGTTGCGGAAAAGAACGATTCCCGCAACCTTTTGTCATATTCTATAAAATGCATGCGCTCACTTTTCTTCAAAGTAATATTGTGGCTAAGCAATTTGCAAAGCCCGTAAAACGTCTGAAGCGCTGGCTTCTACAAATTGTATCCCGTATTTTCCGTTCGCGGTCTAATGGTTAGAACAACGAGCTTCATTGCTGTGGCGTTATGGTTTGAGACGAACTACCCGATATATTTCTGCCTATGTATTTATTTCCAGTGAGATCTCGTGCCCCAAGATTTAAAGAAAACTATCGCTTTTATACAAGTTTTTAAGAGCCGGCGCGACGTCTTTTGCATACGTTAAGGACTCTAGGAAAATATACAAGCACAAGAACGTTTTATATTGAAGCTTTCTTTGTTTCTTCACCACTTTTTCCGCCATGCCAACGGACGAGCGCTGGTAGCTTGCCTCACACGACTACTTCGCGCACTCTGGGAAGGTTTGTGCCAATCAGTAGAAGACACCAGCACCTCTACCAATGATGAAGGCGAACACATCAAAATTTAACCCTCCGGGCTTTGTCGTCTGCTATCGACGAAGTCGCCGAGAGCCGTAGCGTCGACATGCAGGTCCACAGCATGAACGGCTGTGCAACGCAAGGTAAATGAAACTCGCGGAAGTATCTGCGTTCGCATGCATTGTGGATTTAGCTCTCTGGGGTGTGTTCAGGGGGCCATTTCGACTAGCGCCAGTGAGATGATGAGCTCCACTCACCTACTTGCGAGCCGCAGCAGTCATAGACAACTTGCTGCCAAAATTTGCTCTTAGCAAGTAGCGTAAAAGTACGCTGCTTCGAAATCTACGACGCCAGGTGGCAGCCATGGGACGCCAAGAGCGCGCCGAGCAATTGTAACCGCAGCCGAGAAAATCCACGCGTGGTGACTAGTATATGTGTTGATGTGCACGAGTGCGTGTGTTTGTGTTGTGTGTGTGTCTTGGTGTACACTTCCAGCGGCGGGCTAGGAAAATCTGCCTTGGGCGCGGTTAAAGGAAATCGTTTTATTGCGGCGTTCAACGAGTTTAAGGTTGCGTTAGTCAAGAAACGCTAGGTATGTGTCGCAGGGTAGGTTTCGCATTTCATAATAATGCCACTGGGCTCGTGCCACTTTCGAATGACCCTCTTAGATGCCAGCTTCACCAGAGCGAATCGCATCTGCATTGATTTTCAATAAAAAAGCTTTCCTCCACCAGCAATATGAACTAACGTGTCAAACGACAATGACCGTTGTGACACGAATTGTGGACGGTCAGACCCACCTTACTTCCCGCATCGTCTTCATTCTGCGGTACAGGGGTGGAATAATACGCCGCCGACTGAAAGTCTATTCCTTGCGTCCTCTGATTGGTTCGCGCCGCTTTGAACCTCCACTACACTGCACGGTGATGTTGAGCCGTAGTATATTTTTGTGAGTTACGGCTTTGAATGCAATTATCGTGTACATGCCTTCGCTATTTTCAGGAGCTGTATGAAGTGTATGAAGGTTATTGAGGTGTCTAGGCTAACTGAAGGCACCCACTATCCTATGGAAGGCGAGAACAGAGGGACGGGCATGTCTTGCATGCAAGCGATGTCAAACTTTTGTCGTACAACCTTCGCAATAAATTAGTTCTGCAAACGCTCCCAATTGCTATAAGAGCGTTTTACAAATCTCGTGTAATGTTTGATGTCCTCAGAAAACTGCGTTACCTTCAGTAAAAATTCCGTAAATATACGAAGATTATCACTGACGAATGAAGCGTGTGGCTTATTCGTACTTGTAGATATTTTTTTTCTATTGCTCCCGCAATAATTCTATACTGTCGACGTCATGGACCGGAACACTTGCCCATAGCACGGCTGTCACTACGGGATGCTGCTTCCTGGCTTTCATGTCCCGGTGGTCGTCTGTTCGCAAGAGAAACACGGTACTATCCGGTGACCCAACTGGTGAACTGTCCAGCTTCCCACCTGAAGCAACTACGCCGCTCTCCCGCTAGTGCGAGACGAAGGATTTGTGTCAAACAAAGCGCTGCTCCTTTGTCCGCAATGACGAGCTTAGCAGCGCCGTCTGAAACGGAAGCTTTACGCCTTGATATCTTTGTCCGTCTCCCTTTGTCGCTTGTTCTAATTACGTGGTTTACAGTCGACTTAACCGTGAAGCAACTACCTCAGTTAAATACCGTTAAATAACAAGCAGCTGGAAGAAACTAAGCTGTTGTAGTACATCTCGATTCTCGAATCTTGAACACACCTCTGAATAGACGCACTCTTTCTCCACAGATACGGCGCGCTTCGCATAATCGTTGTAAGTCATACCAGCGCCTCCTCCATTTTTTTTTCAATGCCAGCCAGATGCTCTAGTCTCGACACGCATGGCGCTGCACGTAGGCCATTATTCGCCATGTTGAATCTGATTTGCTGTCAAGAGATCACGTGCCCTGAAGTTTGTGCCGGGAAACGGAAGTTTTGCAAAATGCATTTTGGCGTTTTCATAAAGATAGAACCTGAAGTGGAGCTGCGAATTTTATGGACTAAAACATTTTTGGGTCCTCGGAAGCAATATTGCGACGTTACCGCTTCAAAAAGAAATTGAGTCGTAGCGTACAAAAGTCAGCACAATGCATCTGCTATTTCGCGAATATGTCCTGGCGATCCAAGATAGGCGGCATGTCAGCTTGCTGATTGGATGAGGGAATATGCCGTGGGCAGCGTCACAGGCAGGCCGTTTCGTAAACCTCAATTCGACGTTGCGTGACGTTGCGTTGGGCCGCCATTGCAGAGATATTCCGCCATAATATGAGGTGCCACGATCCGCGGGAATTATGCTAATCAGCAGCCATATGCAATGCACTCTAAAAAAAGTTTGCACCCTTTGGTGTGTAGATCTGCCACACAACGATAATCGTCATCTGCCTTGATGCGTTTCCTTTCTTTAACGCTGCGAGCCCAGTAACGAACGGCCGGCGCGTTATCAGCATCACATATCATTCCCGACAGGAAAGTAGCGGGCGCGGCGTTTTAAGAGAGGAAACGCATCAAGGCAGATGACGATTATCGTTCTGCGGCAGATATACACCCCAAAGGCTGCGAACTTTCTTTACAGTGTGGCAAACGGAAGGAATGCGTATCGCCACATTTTCCCCGTCGTTTGGCGCCATGAAAATATTTTGTTGATAACGCGTGCTCATAGTATTTGCATCGCTCTCGGGTGGTGTTGGCATTTGTACTCTGAGCCATCATTGTTTAAAAGAATGCCTTTATACGAAAAAGCCATTGCTTGAAAATAGCTAACTTTCTGCAACATTGTCAACTTTTCGCTGCTGCGTTTGTATTGTAATCAAGATTAATGCTTTTTCGCACAGTAAAAAGTTATGACAACGGCGTCTTTGTAATTTATAAAAGGGAGTGTACGCAAGCGGCGTCTTGAAGTTTCCTCCCTCGGTGCGAGTAACCACAGAAGTGAACAACAGGTGGCAACGCCGCCGCTTGCGTCGCGCACGCGGACATCTCTGGCGCCGGCAATGCAATCGGTGATATTCAGCCTTTCTCAGCCAGCCGAGTCGGGCTGAGTCACATACGTTTCACGAGATAGCGATAACGTGGCCTTGAACGTGCGCGCATCACCACTGGTAAGTCGCGTATGTCAGGCGAGAAAACAAGCGTGCTGGCGCCAACATAAGATGACTCATTCCATTTGCCGGGGACACGCAACCTAGCTAATGAAGCAGACGACGGCTCTTACGTAGCAGAGGACGGAAGCAAGAAGAGTGTGTGTGAGAGTGTGAATCATGCGCTTTGAGCTAGCTGCTTTATTTATACAGCGGAGCAAAACTGTTTCGCTTTACTGGGAACTGTTTTGCTTTACCGGGAACCTTACGTTCAGTGCCTTCATTTCAGTTTCTTAGCCGAAACGTCAAGTTAGCGTCACCTTACGAAAGAAAAAACGGGCCCATCAGCGATATGTTATTCGCGTCGCATCTACGCCACGCATCGAAGAAACTGGCGGAATGTGCAGAATAGCGCCCCGAGATGCGGCCGATCCGACGGTTCACCACGCTCTCCTGATGTCATTTCCTACTCTTCCCCGTCTACTAGCGTTTGCGCCTGCTTTTGGATCGTGGAGGCTCCCATTGGGGAGCAAGCGATTTCACTAGAATTGAAAAAAATATATATAGAGAGGAGACGTTGGTCATACCGAATATTTTCATTCATGTACAACGTTCCACTACGCTGTAACGCCACCGGTATGGACGGTAAAATACAAATTAACACTCGAAGTAGGTTTCGCGTCGTTGAACGCACCTTCAATTTCTCGCCAGTTTTTGCTGTCAGGCTGACTTCAGTCAATCCATGCCAGTGGCTGAGGCTCCACTCAGTCGTCTTTGTGATAGCTTCTAACAAACTCAAATCGTCGTCCTCTGACATTCTCGTTCCCGTGAGGAACTTTTCCTCTCCTAAATACGTGGTCATCCATGCCAGGGAATTCACATCTGGAGGATAAAATAATTGTGGCAAAGCATGGTAAATAGGGGCTAGCGCTAGTCCAATAAGCTGGTTTCGTTCTATGTAGTTTTTTTTTTCGAATCCGAGCTACAAACATGCATGCGAGACTACGCCAGTCCCGTATTCTACAATTGACAGCCTCCCGAGAAAGCTTTCGCGGTAAACCTTGTAAATGGACAAAGCCATGCCCAAGTGGGAAGTTTCACTACAGCCCATAATACTTCCTTCGGATTCTTATCCGCAGTGCCTCTTTAACTGCTGCTGAGCGGTGCGTGACGCCCGAGGTAGAAACGACGTTGCAGATCCACTAGCAAATGTTCGATCCACTACCAGTGTTCGTTTCGCACAGGCGCAAGGTTTGTTTTGTTTTCTTTTTACTGGCAACATGAAGGGTAGATACGGGGCTGCTGAGCACAGATATTGGAAGTTTACCCTCAATATGCTATATTTTCAACACAAAACGTTGCTATTTGATCCTCTCATTGGCTTCGTTGACGGTTGGCTTCACGAGGTTATTGGCATATTCGCCGCTTTCCCGTTACTGAGAGGAAAATTCCCATCAATTGAAGTGCTCCTTCTTTGACTGCGTTAAGGATCGTAACGGCGCAGACCAAACCGCAAAATAAGGCGACACGAGAAGAGGGCTGCAATTTTTCAGGAATTTTGGCTCTACTGCGTCGCAGAAAACCGGATCGCTTTATGGCGCTAACTTATGTTCTAGCTTATTCTATTCCAGCAAAATAGAAAGAAATTGCATGTGCAATTTTGTACAAAGAGTGCGCTTACCTTCTTCTGCATCTCCGAATACGCTAAAGCTGATCACATGGACTATTTTTGAGCACAGGTCTTTCAGCGGTGCCATGCTGGTCTTGTCAATGTCTCCTTGGTCAGTCTTTTCAGTGAAGCATATTATTCTTCCTGAAATATTTCGTAAATGTAGTTCACATCTGATGTTTAAATGTGCCCCTCTCCCATGTTCTCTTATATATGTGAAGGATAAATCTATTCTACAAAAATCAGGAGGAAAGTTCCATAGTTGCGTTTGCAGGAAAATGACGGGATTAGTACACACGAATCAGCCTAACTGTCTCCCTATAGGTGCACCCTTTTTCCCCCCCAACGCATGAAGAGGCCTATTGTTGGGACATACGTGAACGCAAATAGAGTACCGCGCTAATATTTAGAACGTGAAATTGAACGTAATTGTAGGAATTCCCGTTAAAACTTGACTCCATGAAGAAAATGCACTATTCGAGTTATCAGTGCCACTCATAGGGCTTGCAGACAAATCCGTATCCACGGTTTCTTAGAAAAAATAATTGACTAATCTTAAAGCAAGAACTTTGATGAACAACGCATATTCTGGAAACTGTAGTAGGTAATCTCCCTACTATCCGCTTCGTGCAGAATGCTTTCGCTTAGCAATAAGATTCCGCCTATGTAAATCGTAGTACATCTGAAGAATGCATGAAGTACTACATATTTAGTGTTTGTGAAGGCCAATGAAAGTACGAAGCTCGTCTTCACCTTCGTATTGTGAAAGAAACACCACGATTATTTGAGTATGGAAAGAAACAAAGAGGTATTACAAGGCATTAATTTGGAGGGGGGGGGGTTATCAAGGAACTTCGTCTGTTGCAGGTACCTTAACCCTAATGCGTAACTTGGAGTACTAGAACAGGAAAACCACACTTATACGGCAAAGGGAAATACACAAAGTAATTCGCAAACAATTAAGTGATTAACCAATTGAATTTAGTGTCATTGTAGTTTACGAATGGTAGCCCGTGACATTGCAAGGCTTATCTTCCTGGAATGAACGAATTCAGATTATTTTATATTGCCAAGAGAAGAAGTGGAGGAAAGTTTTGAGATTTGTATCCAAAGAGTGCGCCTAAATATATAGGTATTTCAGTTACTCTTAGACTTACTCTATAGAACCACTTTTTATTGAAAGGAATGCAGCGTTTATCAAGGATCTATTTTCTAGCGCAATTGACAAATTAATGCAATAACTTTCGAGTAATTGTGGTTTCATTGTTAAAGCCTGCAAGAAATATTAAAACAGTTCTTTTTTTTGTCGGTGTAGCCAGCTCTAGAAACTACGGCGAAGACTGAATACTAGACGCGAGGGCAATTACATGCCTGTAGAAAGAAGAAACAAAGAGCATAGGGATTGTTACTGTAATAGCCATCATCGACCTGTAATCTGTTCCATAAATTAATTTTTTTTCTTGGTCACTTGATACATCACGTGTTTCCTACAGGCGCAATTTATCCAGGTAATCTCACCCGTCTGTGCAACAATTAAATGCGCCGACAGTGGGGTCACGACACCGGCGCGCCTTAAAAGCTGAGCGCTTTTTGGGCAACCCCAGCGAGACACCGACTCTTGACACTGACAAGGTGACACTACAGGCGCTGCTGCGCGTCGCCATTCCAACAGGGCATACTTGAAGGTCAGTGGGTGCGCCACTACGTTCGCCTGCACGAAGGCAGCGTCACTATTGAACTCACGCAAACTGGCAATATGACAACAATTATTCCCTGACGCAAATAAAGGTATCTGAAGCGCATAAAATACGCTAATGTACGGTGCCATTACGACGAGGGCGGCTGCACGGGCTTGTTGGTATGGCATCTTCCACATTGTTGTAGCGCAATATGAACGGCAGGGACACAGTGATGCTCATTCGCGAAACACACCGCGCTTTGTGTCAAATGTGCCTTTCTGTGTCCCTATCGCTCAGCTTGCGCTAGAGCATAGTAGACCCTGTTGCTTTGAGCTACAGCGATTGGTTGACATTTTTTATGGGATAAAAGCATGGTCGTCTCCATCTATTTGGTACACGATCTTCCCATTCAGACCACAATCAAAAGCTATGTTCTGAGCGTTAGACATCAGCTTTAAATTAGGAAAGCAGTGCATTCTTACAGAAAGTTTGAAGGTCACATTGTAAAACTCTGCAGAACTCTTGTATGTAGACCTTAGATTTGTTTTCATGTGAATATACCTTGCAATTTCACTGATTACAGTACGTGAAAACCAACGCCTTGCTTAACGTAATAGTTAAAGCAAATTTATGGAACTGAAATCCGCACTTGGATTTTTGTCGCTCATACTTATATTTTTTCTGCGGTCCGACTAGAAGCGCATGCGGACTAGTACGAAGCAAAAACAAGTATTCCGAATCTAAGTTTAGAAGTCCATACTGTGCGCGACACACATGGGTTTTTACCAATATATAACCGATATATGACCAACATGTACCAACATATTATAAGGGCAGGAGTGACGTTAGAATGTGGAGAAACTTTGGAAGTAATACAGAGTAGGACAAAAACTGGGAAAAGTGGGACTACTGCAACGGTCAGCCGAATGGATATGCAATTCGTACACAAAGTGATAACTGCGTGCGCCGCTTTTGGACCATCAGTGCTGTCAGCATGACATTACCGAACAAGAACAACCTCTAGCATGAATAGGAACTGGGTTTTCAGACCAGCTCGACTCGAAGCTGTCATTCTTCGTAGAGCTTTCGGCTCAGAAAGCCTGCGAAATGATTGGCCATTTTTCTAATTCCTAAATTTTTCATAATGCTCTTAGCGGGAAAGGACAGGCCGCAGTTTTCCGGCTCCGCTACTTCCTATTAGCGTTCATGTTTTAGATCAGACGGCTTGTATCGTTAAGCTCTGAGTGGTGCTATGTTTAGGCACGTCACCCTATCGTGTTTCATGCCTTCCGTCCGCCCAGCCTAGACCACGCAGGCCGTGCGTTTCTCTGCCCGCTCTAATGGTTAGACCATAGATAACAGGAATGCTTTCACATTCCATGTTACGTATTAGCACTATGTCCATCCATACGCATTGTTATTGAAGCAAAACCCGAATACGTATTCAGTCTGTGCTTTCGAAGACCAACAAACATTCCAAGAACTTAAGCCCAACTGTCAGAGCAAGTACGAGGGCCAAAAAAGCCAGTACACCATATCGCCAGCTTGGTTCTAAATAATGAAAAGTTTAGTTACATTGGATAGCTAATAACGATTGAAAGCTTCCAGCTGCTCAAAATTAAGCCACGTCGGATAGAGCAGAAATTAATTCTGACCATTGTAAAAAAAAAAGAATTTTCCATCTGGACTCTGAACTGAGTAGCTGAAGAGCGCCGTTAAGTGAATGTGAAAAGATCTATCTAGTGATGTTAGCTGACGTCTGCCGGGCTCTGCTACACAAGACGCACAATCCCTTGCTTAATTAAAAGAGAAGAGCTAGGAAAGCCTGCAGTGCCATGCGACGCCAAGAAGGTATTTTTAGAGCGTCGTTGTCTGTACGTAAAAAGTTTCAAACAGCGGCTACAGAACAGCCACCATACAAAATTTCACGCGAGAGTGCGACTACCTTAGATAGGGGAGCGTTTCAACAATAAAGCTGAAACGAAACGCCAGAATTACTGCTCGAAAGAAGTGCCGCATCACCGAAACGGGGAGAACCGGTGCTGCTCCTGGGGATGGCCACCACGTTAAGGCTGCCACCGGTGGGTGGCCCCGCCACGCTGAAATATCTGGACACGCGCGGCCATTTGCACCTCATCCTACAACTGCCTTGTGGGCGCGTCGTTGTGTTGGGTAGTATATGACGGTTTATCGCAAAAAAGAATATTTTTCTGCCCTTCAGCTTTACAAATATTGAGTCAATAACTACTACTTGTTTATAAACGATTTTATAAACGAATACGAGTTTATAACGAGTTTATAAATGAATAAACGTGGGATGCAAGAGCACATTCCTTCCCCCACCCCCTCTAACGCTGGTAAATAAATCAGACCAAACGAAGTGATAAGTTTTGCCTCATATCTATCTGATCCCACTGGTTTCGTCGCTACCCAACACTGCAAATTTCGCTTTTGCTTTGGGAAATAAAAGAATACGATTACGCTTCAAAACTATTCAAGATTCGCACGAACACCTCGCACTCAAGCTGTCCGTAACCTCACGTTCTAGCTACTGTTAATGCAAGAGATTTTACGGAAGGAGGCCGAAAAATGGCGAAGAGCGCTTAGAAAAGGAAAGCGTTGGTGATACGGCGCCATCGCATAAAGAAGTTCGTTTCGGGCGTGTTTCGTGCGAGGACAATCCTAAGGGGCGTAGAGGCTCTTATTTTTGTAGCCAAATATTTATATAACATTCTAAAATTATTCTACATTTAAAACCTTTCCCGCAAGCATTTGCTTCAGCACAAAAAAATAAGTTAAAAAAAGTAAGGAGAAATAAAAGTAAGTGTGAGGCAAAGAAAACAATGCGGTTTGCGGAATAGCAAATTAAAAAAGATTACTTTCACGCTTACTTTCACGATTTTAAAACGTTTACACTTTCTCTACAGGCAGAAAAGATATATGCGGAAGCTGTTCGCACAAAGCGATTACTCGAAAAAGACACGGAGGCTAAAACAACATCCGTAAATTTGCTTTTGCGAGTTGCATCTGCGAGTTTCTTTCCGGATTTTGCTATGCATACTATGAACTCTATGTAATGTACCTGTTTTCTTCGGTGCGAAAATCCGCACCAAAGAAAGTCCGCAACCAGCTATAAATTAGTGTTTACACATAGGAATATTGCAAATGCGGCCTTCGCTTTTGCTGAAATTCCCCAAACATGAACTGTTCACATCGGTTTAACGTATACGGAGAAACATTTTATGGTATTTTTCCCGAGTATGCAGTAGAAAGCAGTAAAAGGGGATGCGGTGTTGAGGTACCCACGGCCCTTTTTTATGGAATAACGCGTAACGTATGCGACAGGTTTATTCCTGGCTTCCGTTTCTTTCCCGAGTTTCATGAACTAAGAAGCAGCATGCAGCGATCTATATGCGATTTTATCGCAAAGCATTCTCCAGTTCCACGTATCGGGTAGCGCAGAGAGTACGCCAGCCTTGTGCTGTATATCATGAAAAAGCTGCTGTATTGCAATAGCGGACGTGCAAAATGAGGCTCATGTGCTTAGATTTAGCAAAACAGGCGCTATGATATGAGAGATACCTCTAAGTACGGCAAGCTTTTGATCAGAAGGGACGAATTTATTGTATCAGCTGTAACTAAATAATAAGATGTCGAACAAGGAAATCAATTTATGTAGCGGCTATAATGACGCAAATAAAATCAAGCTTTACCGCATAAGAAGGCAGTGACTGTGGTGTAGGGAAATCCTAGAAACGATGCAATGTTGTGCCTCGTGCAAACAGCGCCGTGCAATTGAGCGAGCTTTCGCAGAGCTGGCACTTAATCTGGCGCGCTCCTGTCCGGGACAACGTTGCGACACCGATCGCTCACTAACTCGTAGGCGCTGCCTCTTGAGACCGGACGGTTACCCGCGCTGCAGTAGTTAGTCGCCTGACTTTATCAGGCATTAAATACAAACGGACGGAAAGTGCCTGGCTGTAAGCATATTAATTTTAGGTCCCTTTAAATTGTATAAAATTTCTTCATTCACAGTACGCTATTCAGAGCAATAAAAAAAGCTCATTTTAATTAGTAAATTGATTGGAATGAACAAAATTACGGGCGGCTGCTGTAATCTAGTGTGAACAATATGCGCTTGGTTATGTTTGCGTAGAATGGTCCGTCTTTATGAAACGCGCAGCATAATATTTGAGGCGCCCTGTGTAGCGGACAGTCTGTACTGTCGCCGACATCCTGGTCACCCCTTCTCCTCGACTTGCGATTATTTTTATCTCGTCGCATACTATGGTGCGTATGATATCTTGGGATGCGCTACAAGACGACCTGATCCTTGCAGTTGTTGACATGCACATATCGATGATCACGATGTCACTCAACGTACCGACGGGCCTTTCTTGCCGCAGGCGAGACATTGACCCAACGAGACGTTTCATCATTGCAAAAATGTAATCGCAACTTTTCCAACCAATGCACATTGTGTTCCTTCGGGTGTGCGTCGAGTGCTACAGAATCAATATGTCTAACAATTTTATTTATCTGTTCGTAATAATACACTTTAAGAAGCTATACTAATTTGCAAAATGTGAAGGCGTTACTCGGTCCAAAAGCATGATGGATGTTGCGGCCTCGTCTTTAAATTGTTGCTCGACAGATCAGGATCCCAACCATACGCTTTGTCTACATAGCGAGCTTTCTTGATGGAAGCACAAGCTAGCACGAAGCTTGGCCAAGAATATACTGCTTTTTTTCATTAAAGACAACGCCCAGGCCGACATTACTTCTAATATAAGCATTATATACATGGTAATTTTCCTATGCGAACTTTTGCGCGAGCGTAGACACAGCTTCTCACGTTGGACAGAGTGACAGATCAGAGCTGTTGTCTCCCTTCGTCCAATGCAACACCAAAAATGTTCGTAATTCTTTCTACAGTCGTTTTGTTGCAGTACCCGCTACGACCTTCCCCTTAATGTTTCCTCTCAAATACGTATGTTCGCTGAAGATTGTGTCATCTACCGCACAATTACTAATGACTCTGACCACAATATCTTACAAAATGACCTTAAAAAAGTGCAAGGCCGGTGCAACCACTGGTTAATGACCCTTAACGCCAATAAATGTAAAGTAATGTGCTTCACTCGCCGCCATCAGCCCTTATACTCACCGTATAATATTACTAATACTACTTTAGAAAAAGTGGACACATTTAAATACCTCGGCGTCACCCTTTCATACGACTTAGACTGGTCTGCTCATGTAACGCGCATTACTGCATCTGCTAACTAAACACTGGGATTCCTAAAACGCCATCTGCGTCATGCACCGCAACAAGTCAAACTACTAGCATTCAAGACGCTCGTACGTCCGAAAATTGAATACGCATCCCCCATCTGGTCACCACATCAAACTTACCTTATCAATTCACTTGAAAGAATTCAGAATCGTGCGGCAAGATTCATTCATTCTTCGTATTCTTATAACACTAGCGTATCACTACTTAAAGCACAGTCCGCCTTAAACACGCTATCATCCCGGCGTCGCACTGATTCGTTAATCCTCTTTCACAAGTTCTATTACAGTTCACGCCACCATGCACCATTTGTGCTGGCCCCACCCCCTCGCCATTCCCTGCGTACAGGGCATTCCTTGCAAGTAACCCGTCCACGCAGCCGAACTACAACGTTCTCTGCGTCCTTCTTTTGCCGATCATCAAGCGACTGGAACGGCCTGCCCTGTCACATAACTGAAATCACCTGTTCAACGACGTTTGCTGATAAGCTTATTACTAATATTCTTCACTGAACTCATGTGGCCACCAATTAAAATGCACATTTGTAAAACCCACCCCTTATGTAATACCCCCATTGAGCGGTCTTTAAGGAAAATAAAAGTGAAAGTGAAGTGAAGTGAACCTTGCTTCACGAACTGTTGTGCAGATGTGGTCACATTTATAGTCATAATGTGGTTCAAGAAGGGCCGCAAAGACTGAGCATGTTCCACTGACTGATAGTCCGAAAGGTTACTCAGGTGATCAACTATGTAGAGAAATAAGTGACGTTTCCCCTCCTAAAAAGACTGCTTGTATGCTTGACAAATTTCATGGAACCCGATCATTTCCATTAGTATAAGAATGCGTATAACTTTTTAACTCCTTTTACGTTTCATTCTACCACGACCAGTGTTCCCTGATCTGCACAAGGAATTGCAGAATGCAAGTATCTGGCTTAATAAGTTTAAGAGCAGCAATTTCGGTCGTGTAGACATTACTAAACAAATTAATATTCTGGACAACGATATGTTCCATAGGTAATCGAGCAAAAAAGCTTCATTTCCAATCTAGTTGTGGTGCGTTCACAATGAATTGGTTTGTTTTGCGCACAAGATAATGCAAAACAAAGCCACTAAGAAACCAAAGTGGTCATGCTTCAAATCAATACTGCTGAGTAAGATGCCGCCATGAAGGCTATGGAATATATCACACAACCAGTCCAGCTTTACGCTTGCCCCAATACAAGCACAAGAGCTTTCGCCTGCATTTTCCTACGCCTGCTAGGAGACAACACCATTGAAGAAGAGTGTTTTCTGCATTTGTAGTGGCAGAAAAATGCCAAAATATAGAGAAGGTAAAACATATGCTGTAGCAAGGAGATTAAGCTCTATATAACTTCATCGGAGGCAACAAACAAGAAAAAAAGACATTCAGTCTTCCAGAATTGTTCCTGAAATATCAACCAGTGCTCAGAATAGCCTCGAAGGCCCATTATTGCTATGTATACAAAGCGGTTTGTTGCTTTGGAAGAACCGCAGACGCTGTCTTGCTTGCCCGAATGCCAAGAAATGCATGTTCTATTACATGTAGCTACGCTCAAGCAAATTCCGATTAGCTTACAAGTCTGAAGGCGGACATGGCAGCGGTACAAAATGTTAGCTTCCTTTAAAGTGGGAGGTTCCGGTTCAGTTAGGTCATTTTAAATATACTATGAAAAATATACAATGTGTCGAGTCATCAGACCATCACCGGTAAGCGCTTCACTAAGCTGTTCTCGTCAAATGAATCACCTCTATGTATAACGTATGCAGAGCACCCTGGTCAGCTTGTCTGCATAATTACGTGAAGGCGCTTCGAGTTCTCGTCTTGGCGCAGATCAGTAAGTTGATTAGCTCTACGTCAACTCTCGAGCTTTCTTAACAGCAACAGCCCAGACAGAAAACTTACACATCGTAATTATGAACCGCACATGATAGCGCAAAAGGACAGAAGGGTTCCTGTCCTTGTGCCTTGTTTTCGCTTTACGGGCACACGGAACAGCACAAGACGCGGACCAAACAGCGTCCGTCGCGTTTGTTTGTTGGTTTTTTCAGTTAAACTTGGTTGCGAGTCGAACGCAGTATCGTTCTCTTTCTTTTCTTAGTCCGTGTGTTTTTGAGCTTGTTATTTACGACGCACTCACACCAACTCGTTAACTTTTGCGTTTCTACCGTACTTTCACATCTTTATGTAGCATCGGATCAAGTCGTGAGGTGACATGCACCGATTTCGGCTGTTCGACATTCACGCACTGCGACCATTATTCGCGACATGGTTACCTTTAACGAATACTAAATGTTGTCCCTTTTAACACGCTTACAGTCACGTTTTAGTACATTCACCAGACTGGCCGCCATGCCACGACACTGCGCACAGACGCAACAGTCTTTGCTGCATTTTGCGGAGCCTGCCTTACCCTTAGCCATTTCTTTTTCATGGTTGAAACTCACTTTATTTGCATGATGATGCCTGTAAGGTCTCTCTGATTGTTCGTGTTCTTAAGCGTCCCGAATCGGCCACGTGCTTTGTGTATAGAGAGGGGGGTCACTTGCCCCCCCCCCCATGTCAGCGGGGCAACCGTTTCTGTGTTATGTGGGGTCACAGGGACCGCGCGGTGTTGGGTGACGCGTCGCGTCAGGCGCCAGGAGGGCGAGTGCCGATTCCGGGAAGTCGGTATTGTGCGCACGGTGTTGGCAGTCCGCCGAAGGTCACGCGAGTCCACAGAGACCAGCCTTGAAAGGGACCGCTTTACACGGTATTGTGGGTCTGGCTCCCGAGTACTTGACTAATTGGAGGCGCGGCTGAGGTTAAGAAGGGCTTAGCAACTTTGACCCCGTGCCGCATGTGCCGTTGATTGCGTTCCGGACGTTTTCTACGCGTCCGGAACGCAATCGCCAGCCATGTTGTTGGGTGCGACTGCCTGTGTGGTGTCGAAGGCCAGCTTACGGTGCACGCTGTAGGGATGCGGTGCACACGTTGTAGGAGTTAAGGACGTAGGAATGAAAACTTGGGAGGTTTATTTACATTGTCTACAGTGAGAGTCAATTAACAGTCAGAGTCATTACGGGCCGGCAGCAACTCGGAAGCTGCGGCCCGTCGCAAGAAGTT
Organism: Dermacentor variabilis; assembly: GCF_050947875.1. Classification (NCBI taxonomy): domain Eukaryota; kingdom Metazoa; phylum Arthropoda; class Arachnida; order Ixodida; family Ixodidae; genus Dermacentor; species Dermacentor variabilis. Next base: position 80,444,391 of record NC_134576.1, on the reverse strand, counting down.
CGAAAGAGATGAATCAAGGAATGCTCCAGGAATGCTCTCCTGCTGCTCCCGGTCTGCGTCTTTTAAGCTCTTCGGTGTCTATAAGACGTAACGTTCAGCCATGGGCGAGCCCGCTCAGATGACGCCATTTTCGGCCAATCGGCGAGCCCGCTCAAGACTCGTCATTTTCGGCCAATGGTAGGCGCCCGTGCGATGGTGTCATATCCGGCGAAGAAAGTCGCTGCTTGGTCCCCCTGCGATCTTGCCTTGCTGACTTGCAATGCGCAGTCACAATAGCCAGGTGGGGGCGACGCCGCCAGGTTTTCACGGCGCATTACAGCCGTCTTTCTTCGGGACCCGCTTTACCCGCAACAGTGCCAGGACGGAAGAGTCCCTTGCGTTCACTTTCGGGGAGAGTCAAGCAGTGAATAGCTCTACCGGCTGCAAACAAAGTGGAGTCCGCCAACTTTTTTGCACGTGCCGTGCCTCAGGAATGTGGCATCCGTGCTTCTGCGCTCCTTAATTAGCTGTGGTGCGATTCGATGTGGTCTGGGGAATTCGAAGTGGGCTCATGAAACGGCCCCGTATCTAACAGCTCGTCCTCGCCCCGGAAGTTCGGAATGGCCGGTGAACTGAATTCGCTGGCCATGAGGAACGCTGAAAGAACCTGCAGAGTACTGGTGTCGAGCCTCGTTTCATAAACTTCGGGATCCTGGGCCCTGGAGAACATACGTCGAACAAACAAAACAGCGCTGCACCACGTGTAAGCGCAGGCTCTTCATCCCTGACTCACCAGGCTATTACTGAGTCAAAATGAACCCTGACCTTTTATTTCCCCAATTTTGACAAAGCAGTTCCTACCACCTTTCCAAACCGCTATCCATTTCTCCCCGTGCCGACAGGACCAGAGTGTCATTGTTGTAGCAAAACAATGGGTCGTTGCCGTTGCAAACAAACAATGAAAACAGCCGAACATAACTTAAGTGGCCTAACGACTCGAAGAGCGTGTTTCCAACCTGTCGCAGTGGCGTACTTACCTCCCGTATTGTTGCCACTGAACAGTCTGGCTATCTTTACAAGTACTTAATCACAAGCGCGCTAGCCTTGTGGTAACTAATCAGAACGCGTACTTGCGTCGTAGGCACACTTTTCATTACGCCTACTCACGTGTCTTTCTCTAGTCCATACAGGACACGTGCCTTAAACGAACAACTACACTTGCGTAACTTACGCACTCCGTAGAACCCTTAAAAAATGCGTCGGCTAATAGCTAGTTCTACGCACGCTCACTAAAGAAGTCAGAATGCGGCTGCCCTCAACACACACGAGCAACCCAGTCAAAAATCTGCTTCCTTCCGTCCGCACAGGACACGCGCTAATATACCTAAGAACACTTCTCAGCGCAAATCATGCACTCACTGAAAACCTACGCGGTTAACCTTAAAAAATAAAAAAACGCATAAGAAAACAAGATTAACGAAAACACATGCGCGCTATGATAGGCCTCCCAACAATAACCTTGACACTCAGGTTACTCACACACACAAAAAAAGAGCTTATCTACTTATTAATGAACACCTCGCGAAACTAACTGTTAACTTAAAACGCGTCTTTCCAATCTCGGAGCTTCTCGAACAAAACACAAAGCTCATACTTTTACATATTGAAAGAAACTTAAAACGCGAAAATGATCGGAGTGTTCGAAAATAAAACAAAACATGATTTACTTCCACGGAAGCACTCTTGGCCTCCCATTCCAAATGCTTACGTCTGACTCATACTTTGAGCCGTACCCGAGGTGGTCGCGGTCCGAAAGCTACTCTGGCTATCCAGGAACAACGAAAGGGCTGACTCTCTATCAGCTCCTCCAAGACGTTACAGTCTTCTGCCAATTTGCGTCCTGGCGCCCCTTTTTCCTCACGAACTCGATTGACCGCGTCGCTAGTCCCCACCTGGTCTCGACTTGCCACCTTGCGCTTCTTTGTACTACACGCTGCGCTTCGAAGAGAACGACGGAACGACGAGGAATTTAACTACCCCGTGCCCTTTGTCCGCGTCCGTGCAGAACGTGCTTCTCGGTCTCCTTTTGACCGGTGGCTGGAAAGTTTATGATGCGTCAACATCGTCAGTGACGACCGGACCTTTGTTTTCTTCGCGCCCTGCCCTCTTGGGTCTCTCGCCGTCTTTGGCGGCGCTACATTAGTCACCGCATTCCTATCTTTAGGGAACTTCTTTTTGCGGCGCTTTTTCTTTGTATTCCCTTTTATGCCGTCCTCTGGCGCCTCGTGCTGGCCGTTACAAATCTCATCGGCCCGGATCGGCCTCTTACCCGCACAATCTGATTGATTTTCATTTAAATCAACACTCTCTCTGCCTCGACTGGCGGACAGCTCAACCGACTCTGGAACAATGCAGCAGGCTTTACTCGAGTTATGCAACTCGCACTCTTGCGAACTGCCCTCTACTGCATTGCCCAGCTCACGCTGTGCATCGGCACACAGCCCGTCGGTATCGATCGCTGTCTCACGCGCACAGTCCGAATGATTTATAACTGAATCATCCCTATCTAGGCTATCTAGACTGGCGGAGAGCCGCACCGATCCCTCAACAATGCAGTTGTTTTCCCTTGAGCTACGCAGCTCGCAATCCTGAGAATTACCCTCAACTGCATCGCTCAGCTCGCACTTCACTTCTGCACGCAGATCTGGCTCTACATGGGTGCTCGTGTCTATCGGGTCAGCAGTACCCTTTTCTTCGCTAGCTACCTCGCTAACATTACAAGCGACGCACACGCGCGGTAACTGTGCCAATTTGTTCGCAGCTGGCCTAGCTGTCTCTACAGTCATCTGTTGGCACAGCACCTCGTCGCTCTCACTGCGGCCTTTAACGGCCTCTGTTGCCACTAAGGCATCGCTAGCAGCTAGCTTTTTTCCTTCACCTATGAATGTGCAGCCAATCTCACAGGCACTACTCTTCTCGTCGGATTTTGGCGAAAATCCCCTAGACACTTCCTGATTCTTGTGCTCTGTACTGCCTACAGAATTTTCAGACAGGCGTTGCCTTTGTTCCTTTAACTGCTGAAAATATTGTATCTGTTTTTCTAATGCTGCTATCTCTCTCTCGTACTTTTGCTTACGTTCTTGATACTCACGTTCGCGTTCATTCCCGCGTTCTTGACGCTTACGCTCACTCTTACGTTCACGACGCTCACGTTCGCCACGCTCACGCTCCCGTGGTTCTTGTATCACCTCCCAAGCAAGGTCAATTCTTTTATCATCATTGCCACTATGTTGAATCGCCTTTATGATAGCTGGCGTTTTCATCTGTTCTTCCGCCTCAACTCCCAAATTGTCGCACACCAACAACAAGTGTAACCTCGTCAACCTTCTAAGGTCCATGGCAGCTGCCCCGACTGGTGGTTAGAACTGTTTTCGTTAATTAATTTGTGCAAACACACAATGCAACAAATTCCCGATTCCCAGAACTATCAAAATGAACACACAAGAGTTGAAGTCTGGCGAATCAAAAGGAAAAAAACCACGCGCTCACTTACGGTTGCAGCACCCTGCCTTCCGGTTCATTGGTCCACTGTTCCCGGTTCCTCAGGACTCCCTGGGTCGAAGGCTCGCTCTTATTCGCTACTCCCAGTTTCTTAGGACCTCTTTCGACGAAGGCTCTCTCTTCTTCGCTCTTCCCAGTTCCTCGCGACTCCTTTGGACTAAGGTTCTTTATCGCTGTTCTGGGTTCTTCAGGATTTCTCTCGACGAAGGTTGATCCGTAGCGCTGCCACCTGTTGATGCATTTGAAGGCCATCCCACCGCTAGCAACCAGCTGTAGGAGTTTGGAGGCGATCCCACCGCTGCCACCAGTTGTAGGAGTTGATGAGGACTTCGGGATGAAAAACTTGGGTGGTTTATTTACATTATGTACAGTGAGAGTCAATTAACAGTCTCAGAGTCATTACGGGCCGGCAGCAACTCGGACGCTGCGGCCCGTCGCAAGAAGTTCGAAAGAGATGAATCAAGGAATGCTCCAGGGATGCTATCCTGCTGCTCCCGGTCTGCGTCTTTTAAGCTCTTCGGTGTCGATAAGACACGTCACGTTCAGCCAATGGGCGAGCCCGCTCAAGACTCGTCATTTTTGGCCAATGGTAGGCGCCCGTGCGATGGTGTCATCGAAGAGAGTCGCTGCTTGGTCGCCTGCGGTCTCGCCTTGCTGACTTGCAATGCGCGGTCACAATAGCCAGGTGGGGGCGACGCCGCCAGGTTTTCACGGCGTATTACAGCCGTCTTTCTTCGGGACCCACTTTACCCGCAACAGTGCCAGGACGGAAGAGTCCCTTCCCTTCACTTTCGCGAAGAGCAGTGAATAGCTCCACCGGCTGCACATGAAGTGGGGTCCGCCAACTTGTTTGCACGTGCCGTGCCTCAGGAATGTGGGATCCGTGCTTCTGCAGTCTTAATTAGTTGTGGTGCGATTCGATGTGGTCTGGGGAATTCGAAGTGGCCTCAGGGAACGGCCACGTATCTAGCAACGTGAAGAGTGCATTCGGACGGCGGCGTCTTGTAAACACGCACTTGGAAAACTGTCTTGTAGACAATAAGTTTGAAGGGCAAGGAGGGCCATCAGCTCCCACACGGACAAACTTTGAGTACAGCTGCACTACGTGGTGTCGATGCCCCTGCTTCCGAGACATATGCGGCCTAGAGACGCCCTTGGGATGTGAGGCGGCCTAGCGATAACTTGTTCGGGCCTGGCGTGTTTGCTGAGCCCGTCACTAACTACGTAGAAATGAGAGGGCAACGGAGTTTTAGGAAAGAAGGAAAAGAGCTTTGTTTTCCAATATGCTTGTTTTTAAGAGTAAGCCCATCCCCTTGGGTTGTGGCTTAACAAACGGTTGACTCTTATTGGCAACTGAACTTGTGGGACGGGCCAACGGCCCTACCGCCGTGTTTTGTTTGAATATTTGGGCTATAAAAATCTGGACGACATACTGTCCCTCAGACTTCGCTGAAATCAGGATTACTGATAGATCAGTGAGCCTCCGTACCATGTACGTTAGACTTGGCTGAAATCAGGATTACTGATAGATCAGTGAGGCTCCGTACCATGTACGTTAGACTTGGCTGAGATCAGAATTGCTGATAGATCAGTGAGCCTCCATACTATGTACGTTAAAACGAGTCTGGGCTCTAACAGTCATTGAGACAGTCGAAGAGTGAGACTTTGTTTCTCAATTGTTCAAGTTTGTAATGTATTTGTTTTACTTGCCATGTATATAGAAAAGTTCAACTATAAATATTTCTTGTACATCTGGGGTGCTATGCAGGATGCGCCGAGTTTCTCGTTCACCCGAGTTTTACCCGAGTTCGCTCGACGGCAGTCAGTGAACGGAGATAGCGTGAAACGCGCCGAAGCTGTAGGCAAAAAAATATGTAGACAAAAAGCCGCGTATGACAACATGAGCGCACCCTGCGCGGCACACTGCTTCCACGTTTCAAGCGCAGAAGGCTGCACAACGAAACGCGCCAGCGCCGCGTATTGTTATCAACGGATTATCGCAACTTAGCGATTCCGTGACTGTCCCGCTGTCTGTCTGCACACTTGCCGTGAGCCGCTTGCCACGCCTTTCCCGGGCGCGTCAAGGGCGTGCCTCCTCTTTCTGATGCTATCTTTCTTTCCTCCGTCGAATGCGAACAGGGTACATGCGGTGCATTTTCGCACCTACACTTCCACTCAGACGAATACGTTAAAATACAACAAATAAAATAACGAACATTTTTATTTCTTTAGGTATCTTTTTCGTTTTCAACGCTAGAAATTTGTGATGATAAACGGAGATCGAGCAAATTATTAAATTTTGCACTTCTTGCCGCGAGTGGCGACAGTGAGGCGAAAGCTTAGAAGCGGTACATTGAAGCGGGTCGCACGCACGAGGGCGTTCATACGGGGATAAGTCGCCTAGGGGCGCTGCAGTGCTATTCTCAATAAAGTCGGTCATGATCCATGAAGGGTCATGGCCACTCTTTCTCTATTAGGGGAATAGACACGCAGCGCCGCGGTACGGCTGTTCATCGCAGGCGCTTCACTAGGCTATTAAGGCCCGCGCTTTACCAACTAAAAACGACACAACGGCTATCGCTGCAAAATGGCGGCATGTTATTTTAGAGTGCGGAGTGACGCAGTTCAGTGAAAATGTACCAGTTTATCTTTGTGCGCGAAGCCTCTGCGATACTTTGCGAAAAGTGCGTGCTTCCCAGCGACAAAATTCATCGCTTGTCATCGCTTGCCCAGTGAAGGTGCGTCTGAGCGCATGTACGCAGTATATGAGTGTGTTGTGCAGTCGAACATGCTTGCGGATTACCTCTGCTGGAGCCAGCAGCGATCGCAGATGGATATCGTAACGACACCGCAGCACTCGCATTTTGGCAGGTGAGGGCTCTTGTGTGCAGTTATGAAATCAGACTTCGAACGGAAAAAGGTGTTGGAACTGTTGAGTGCACAGTGCTTGTGAAGAAATGCCATTGCACTGGGTCTAGGAGAGCGAGTGATTCTCGGACGCTGATCGTTTTTACGACGCTGTGGCTCCGTTTCATCACCAATGACAGAGCAGCCATCTCAAACGACTGCTGCAATACGCACTCCTCAGCATCGTCGTCCTCCTCGGCGCATCGACGCCTTGCAAGCAGCTACAGTGACGTGCCGATAATTATTTAGTGTGTGCTACGCGCCACAATGCAGGCAATGAAACCGTATTGTGGGGCCATCTCAGCCCGAGAAGATGTATGCATAAGCCAGCGACAGTCAACGCTTTGTTTTTGATAGTGGTGCTCAGTGCATCACCGATGACAGTGCGTTGTGCGTGTTTTATGTCGGCGGTCAAGATTGTTGATGCCTCTCAGCTCGACACCGCGTCGCTGTTGCCGGAAGATAAGTTGGGCGTGGCCCAACTGTAGTGGGTGCGCGCACAAGAGTTACACGCCTCGCGCGGGGCGTGACCTCTGGTTTTGATTGACAGGCGAACTCGTGCTAAACTCGTACATCGCGAAAACCCCTCCGAGTTCAACTCGGGAACATGGCGGCGGCAGCAGCAGCCTGTTTCATTGCATCCAGCGGCAGCAAGAGGCAGTATGACCGTCCGGACCCGTTCACCTACATGACCGACGGGGAGTTGCAGCGTCATTTTCGCCTGTCGAAGACATCAGTGCGCTGGCTGTGTGACGAGCAAGGCGAAGACTCTCGTCTGCGGAGACAGCGTGGCGGGCTTCATTCGCTCACCGTCGTAGAGCAAGTCATCTGTGCCCTCCGTTTCTACGGGACTGGGAGTTTTCAGGGAAGCGTCGGCGCCGAGCGTTGCATTGGACGCCATCAAACTACTGTTAGCCACTGTGTCAGAGATGTGTCTGACGCGCTTATCGATGCGGCAGTGCGTAAGCGGTGGCTAGCTTTCCAGAATACTGCGGCTGAGCGGGCATATATAAAAGAATGCTTCCTACTTCGTGGGAACATTACAAACGTAGTCGGGTGTGTCGACGGAACGTACGTAGGAATTAAGGCGCCTTCAGTGTCAGCGTTACTGTGATTAACATTGAAGCAATGTTTAGACACGCCATATTGCCAAATTTGTCACTTCTGTGTTGCCGACTTAAATTTTGTGTTAGCGACATCTTACATGCGGCTGCTTATGATACTAACTTTTTCGCTGGTTGATTACTTTTTGCCGATTGTACTACTTGTCTGTCAGGGTGCCTTCCAAATGGCTCATTTTCTTGGGAAAGAGGTTAATTAAGTACAAATAGATAAATGGATATCACAAATTGTGTGAAGTAACCTATGAATCCTAATCTCATAAAGAACTTGGGGTTCTTCATTAGTGAAGTTACTTAGTATGCACAATGCTGAATTTTGGTTATGCGTAATCTATCGGCCGCACTATGAAACAGCGAGGCATTGCACAATTTGTTGCAGCGCGAGATGTGGATGTTGCACCAAGCCTGTTGTGCCTATGCATGTGTGGCGAAATGAAAATGCATTGAGAATCTTAGTGTGTTGGCTTGCATGAAGAGAATACTTCAGATTGTTTGCTCTGTTCATTGTCGATGCATGTGCCAGAGGTTCAGTGTATCTTCATTTTTTTGGGGGGCGGCGTTATTCTGGATGGATAAATTGTATATTTTCGTCTCATAATGGGGCTCTAATTCTTAAGCAGTAGAGCAACGCACACCCAATGCTCTGCAGAACTCTCAGTACGTGAAGATGTCATGAACCACCAAGGCAAAATTACATATCGGGAGAAATGTGGTGCAGATGCCAATGAAAAGTGGGTGTTTAACCCACCATGATAAAAATAAAAATTGCAGAGCAAATAGACCATTTGTACAGCTTTAGAGCAATGATTACACAAAACGTGATATGCTCAAACGAGTAAATGCTCACCGCAGTGCCAAAGTAGGATGAGTGTCATGCAGCATATATTGGCATTGAACATGTCTCGTAACCGTTATTTTTATTGTAAGCCCTCGCTGTCACACCTTTCCCTCCGACACTCCCTTTACTGAAACGTGGCACTGTCTTTCCATTGGTGTCATGATGATAATGGTAACGGCAGCAGCAAGGCTGGTTAATGCTTGCCCCTTTGATTCCTGTGAGTTTAGTGGTAAAGAATATGGCACGTGCGTACATACACCTGTGCTGCAAAATTTAACACTTGTGATTTTTTGGAGAGCTAATTTGTGTTAGGAAATTTCAAAGATGTGCACCATTGTGGCCTAATAACTAGAGCATTGGTGAGGTCGAAGACTGGGTGTATTGGTATGGAAGCTTGAAGTTTAATTACACAACAATTCGATGGGACACAAAGCAGAAAAATACACAGCAGAATGCTCTGCTGTGTGTGTTACTCTCCTTTGTGTGCCGTTGAATTGTTGTGCGATCCAACTTGAAATATAGCATTCGGCTTCTTTGGTGCAGGACCGAGGAAGTGTGAGCTATTCGACAACATGCCAGTGCCTTGCCACACAATTATGGAAGTCGGAAGGTTTGCAAACAAAGCTTTGCTTTCAAATCCACCTGCTCATGTAATACAAGCACTGATTGAAAGAACCATCATACAAAAATACTGGTGAAATCAATGGCCTGTGAAAAGTGTAATTTGTATATTGACGCTGTTGACATAATAGGTGCCATACCGGCCTCAAAATTGTACTGGACAGAGGAGTTTGTATCCTATGTGAAGCACAACCTCCCATTGCATGCTGTGCAGATAACCAAGCTCAGTTTGTTTTGACGTGCTACACAACATTCACTGTAATCTGTTTTTGATTCTAAAGAAGTGCCAAACACCACCTCTTTTTCAAGAAAGTCATGGGAATATTTGGCGAGACCTTTTTACAGCCCCTCATAATGGAAGTGTGGCCAGCCAGCTTTGCTGGGATTCCTTTATAGATTTCTGCTCCTTATCATTGTGTGCTATCAAGTTGCAGAAGTCTATGCAACTGGTGCTAGGCATTACGTGTTTCTATAGTCGGATACAACTTTAGGAGGCTGCGGAATCTGCACTTTAAGGCAGGTGAACACAAGCTTGCACCAATGGGCACGCACTCTAGACTGACATCGTGCCGCCAGACAGACTAATACCTGCTCGTTGGAGAGGGACTATTTCTTTAGACGAGGCAATCAGATGCTGCGCTTTGGTCATCTGGGCGGGGCCTCTCTTGTCTTCTGAAGTTTTATCCGACTGTAAAGGATGCTGCTTTTCATACAACACAAAAGGACAAAGTGTACAAATATTTGGCCTATAAAATGGATACATCAGAAGTGTGCTATTGAAGGGCTTAAGATGTGTGAAATATAGTACATGCAATTATAAGACAATGTTAAAGAATATGTGGTATCGAACATGCATGTAATGGCACATTTGAATCGGGGAGTGTTGCAGTCATATGCACAGTCTATAGGTGATGGCATTATTAAGCTCCTGCTGTTTCCTGTCTTCATTGTGAATTACACACACCGTTCATCTTGTGGCTAATCAACACACACTGTATTCTTGCACATAGAAAGAACAAACAGCACAATGTGTATGCTGCATTAGTGTATTCTTTATTTACATGGTCCAAGAGTGGCACAGGTTGTCTTATGTTTTTGCCTATTTTGAAGGGACACCAAGTGCATGTTACAAGTCTCCTAATATGCACAGCACAATGTTTACTGCAATAATTTTATTTTCGTTCTTGAATAATAAACAAAATATTAAACTGAAAGCTCCTTTATAAGGTGCCTTTTGTGGTTTCAACAGGAGAGCAGTGAGGGCACCGATACTGCTGTTGCAGAGCAGCCCTTTGGACCTCTGCCACACTCTCAAGAGCACGTGCCTGGCGCTCGCCTACTGCCACCAGGCAGTTGAGTGCCTCCAGCAGCAGAATGTTTTGCTGCAAAAAAAGTGTATTGGAATGAATTGGCCGCATACAAACCATTATTTACAAAGAAAAGTGCTCGTTGCACTATTATTACTAAGTGCCCTTAACTTTGGAAACCTTTATGTAGTATGCATAATAAAACAATGTGTCGGGACAACGTTGCTTTATTTTTCATCACTGGGGTTTTCTTTTTCAGAGCCAATTGTCATGTTGATTAGTGTGCCAGCAGCTGAGGTGGCCCCGCACCTTCACGAGTCTCTGCTGTCGGCACCACAAACCTATTTTTGTTCGCTGCAGAACAAATGCCTCACCCTACAATGCCGTCTTATACGAGCTGATTGCATCCTATGCCTACAAACATCATATTTTTGTCCCATTACGCAATTTTCTGCCATCCTCGGCTGTAGTTCTCTCTCCTTGACATCCATTCTGTCATGCTTATGTAATCACCTGTTATGAATTGGCAACAAGTGATCGAATACGTGCATGGCCTGCCTGCCGATTCCTTTTTTTTTCCTTATCTCAACTAGCATATCAGTTGCCACGGTTTACTACGCCACTGTCTTCCTGCCTTAATGCTATCTCCAACAATTTTTGTTACTTCGCTTTCTGCACAGTCCTTGACATCTCAAGTTTCTTTGTTAACCTCCGGGTTTGTGTCCCATATTGCATAACCGGTAGAATGCAATGATTCTAAACTTTTTTTCAAGGATATCGGTAACGTGGCGATCACGATTCGGTAATGCCTTCCATGTGCTGTTCAACCCATGAAACTTTTGTATAAGTTTCCTGCTTTATATCAGTACCTGTTATTGATATTTCACCTGGATAAAGATACTCTTCCATAAATTTTGCGGGCTTAATGTCACTCATGAATTTCTGTTTTCTCACCAAGTTAGTGAAGGTTACCTTCATCTTTTCCATATTTTCGCGGGCCCACTTGCATGTAAAAGCACGAACACTCATTGGTTCTCACTGCCTTCCTTAAACTGCTTTAGTTCGTTACTACGAAAGTGACTTAATCCGTGCACTCTTATTATGCTAAATATGAAACAGTAGAAATATACTTATCTGCAGTTTGTCGATGTCTCCTTCACTGTGTTGGTAGCGAGATCTATCGTCGCTACCACCTCCTTTTCGCATCGTAGCTATATAGGCTGTCTGCCTTTTGCCCACACTATGTAATGTTCGTGACGCTCGCAGTCACGCAGATTGGAGGAACTCAGCGCACTCGCAGAAGCAACACCGGACAAGTTGTTTGTTCAGCACTGCGTCGTGAACAGTAGGTGCGCGTTGCGATCTGTAAAATCTCCGAAGCTATTGGGGGTCTTACGGGGTGCACGGAAACATTGCTGACGGAGGAACAGAACTATCCAAGAAATAGTGGTCATCGTCAAGCCTGATCACTAAGTCGCGCACTGCAAGCTCGTACGAGTTTGTTTACACTGGGCCTCTTCGATGTTTAGCCGCCATGCTCGCCCGGTGAATGGATGTGATGACGCCACCACAGCGTTCCCTCGCGGTATAATGCGAAGCGTACTAAATTACAAATTAGTCTAATGCACATTCAGTGTACATGTTGTAAGTTTTAAAATGCTTCTAAACCACGTTAAACTAACTAATAATATTGTACTAAATGCGTTTGTTTTATAACTCGCTTGTGCATGTAATGCACTCGGTGGAACGACAAACAAGTGAAAGAAGGCTCGACCATGCACCGACGGTATGATCACGTGAGCCCCAGTTTGTCGACCGCCCAGAAGGCAACGCCCAAGGAATGATAGCCAGCCAGAGTGAATCTAGATAAACCAATGAAACTGGAGGCTTGTCGAAAGATAAACTGTGTCTCGGTGCCATTTGTGCTTTCATCTTGGGGTGTCGCCAGAGCTCGTGAAGATCCCGAGTTTCGCCAAACTCGGCGCATCCTGCATAGCACCCCTGATCTCCTTCGCTTCCTGTCTGCATTTTATCAACAACTGCCGATCATCGTCCGAGAAGCTTCAAGTTCCAACGGAGAAGCGAGGACAACAGAGAACGAACGAAATTTTACTATGCCTTACAACAGAAATTAAATTCTCCGTTGTTACGTGCTAAAAGCATGATGCGGTTATGGGACATGCCATAACGGGGGGACTCCGAATTTCGACCATCTGCGGCTCTTTAACGCGCACCCAATGCATGATACACAGGTATTTTGCGTTTAATCTCCATGGAAATGTTGCCGCTGCGGCCGGAATCTGGTACCGCGGCCATATGCTTCGCAGCTTAACTTTAAAGCCACTAAGTAACCACGGCTCGCATGCCACAAATCAGCAACACCGCTGTGTACGCGATGGATCATATCATACCCACAGCCCTTCTTTATGTTTATCTGGATAAAATTACAAGAGCTGCTTTTCATTCACCTGCATGGCAGTACCATAAAATCGCGTTTAGCATCACACCACCGTATCAACTGAGCTGCCGCACATAAAGGTGGCCACGTCTTTGTAACTAAATACAAAAGTTGGATTTAAAAAACATTGGCGCCTTTCTGTAGTGCTGCTGGTTCCTTCTTTGTTGATGGAACAAACGAAAGCCATCATCAAACCTGACCCTAGGGCGACGCGGTATACAATAGACACTACGCCGAACGCCAAACACTGCAGCCTTTCAATCCGTACCCACTACTTTGTTTTGCCCTCTGACCAAGTTGTGCAACAAGTTTTAGCATGAACACGTAACTGTCGTCCGAATAACATTAAGGGAAATCATCCTGCGAAATCTCACGAAACTATTACTCGACCGTCAAAACAGAAAACATTAGTACATAAGAAAAATACTAAACATACTCAAAAAGGTTAAAAAATATCACGAGATAAAAGACCAAAAAGTTTCGCCCCATTTTCGAAAGCGAGGATAAAAATGTGTGTCGACTTTGTGTGTTAGTGCAAATAAAAAATTATGGCAAGACCCAGTTCATGATGAGTGCCGACGGTAAAGCGATTAGCCTTCAAGCAATGTAGCGACACTACTGCTGAAGCCACGCTTATATAATATCTCTAGTGGTCATTGTGGAACTTTTTTGTTGCTCCGACCAGACCACTCTAGTATTAACGTCGCTTGCCTAGGTCGCCCATGAACATGGCATCATGGCCATGATTTCCTGAAGACCACGACCTTAGGACGATCAAATCAAGTATGACCACGATAGAATGACCAATAAGCAATGACGTCGGTGAAACGGCAAAGGGGCCTTGACGACTACGGCATCACGACAAGGAGATGATTCCGAGATAATAACGATGATATACCAACGATAGCGTGCCAAATGACGGCATGACGATAATGGGGTGACAACGATTGTATGACGATGATGGTATGTCGAAACTGGATAACAGAACTGGAATTACGACAATGAGACGACCACGACGACATGATAATGGTATAAAAACAATTTACGCATGACAGGGACTGTCTGACAACGCAATATTGATGCTTTCACAACTTAGGCATATATATGCCATGACGGCAGCATGATAATAAAATGACCAAAGAGAAACAGCGTCGATGGAACGAAGAAGGCGGTTTGTTGAGGACGGAATGACTAATGTACCACGACTGTGCGGCTATGATGGCGTGACGAACACTTGAGAGTCGGATGACGAATAACAATATGGGACAACCACTATGGCATGATGAAGACTGGATAACAAACAGATCAGTACGACTGCATGACAACGGTGGCATAATAGCGTTGTAAAGCTAATAGTATTACGATGAGTTTATGACGACAATGACGTGAAGGCGTCTGTAGCATAAAGACTATGTCGACCATGGGGTGACGACGATGGCCCTACGACAGTTAAAAGACGAAGCTGCAGGAACGAAGATTCATGCATGCATCATCGTTTTAGGAACCAGCACGGCCTTCCGACAAATATATGACAACGAATGCACGACGACGGCATGACGACAGTCGGATGGCAAAGCCGAAATGACGATGGTGCACGAACTGACGGCACCACGGCACCAGCACACACATAGCGGCCTGAGGTATTAGACAAACTTGGCTACTCGGTTGGCGTACAAACCATGACGGCGACGTTACGACGAGAGTCATGTCGCAAAGCTGGAATGAGAACGATGAAACTGTCAAGATCGATTTTCCCGCGGACTCATGCGGCAACGAATCTGCCAGGCGGTAGCCAAATATTGAAAAAAGTGTGGGCTTTCAAAGAAGATATCAATTTCATAAGATGCTAAGTTGGTGTAGTGTACATGTTGACATTAACCTGCGGACATATTTACACAGGCCAGACCAGCCGGTGTGTTAAAGCCCGTCTATATAAAGGTATCGACAATCACTTGACAAAAATAGCCACTCACGCTCAACCACTGCAACACCTATCCTTGTAAACCTGTCTTTTGTAATAATACCATTTTGCTTTCTCATAAAAACAAACATGCAAAGTAACCGAGGTCTTCCATATCCAAAAGCGTGGGATATGGGCGTGAGCCAGATTGCGTGCAAGGTCTGAGTACTGCATTTTTATATACGTTTCTGATTTTAAATGCTCTTGCACATGCTCGCCTTAGCCTGGGTGTGTGTGTATATATATTTCCATAGATAAACTGAGGTGCAGGTCCGCGCTGTATGCTACCATTGATTTGTGTCTCATTTGTTGTGCGCGCTCTGGATTCATAATGAATATCTACCAACTCGCCCAGATTTCAATACATTTATGATTAAGACGGCATCACGACAGGCAGCGCATACCCATTAGGCCACCGGTTCGGAGTAACAGAGCGGACGGACGGACCAGACAGACAGACAGACAGACAGACAGACAGACAGACAGACAGACAGACAGACAGACAGACAGACAGACAGACAGACAGACAGACAAAGCTGAAAACGGTTGAATAAAGGAAATAATGCTACCCTCGTTAATCTTGTTTAGGCTTGGCAAGCAGCATTTTCCAACTTGCCTCAGCTAGAGTATTTCCTATGCTGAAAACAATAAAATTTTGTAGTTTTTTTTTGAATATGAAGAATTTCTTGGAAGTCAGTATATCTGGGAGCTTTCCAACTCTCCGTAACTCTCCGTAACTAAAGGACGTTTCGTAACTTCAGTTCACTGCTGACGGAAACATTGTATTCGCAAACACTGCCAGTTTACTCCATTTTATTTTTTTTATGCGCACAGTGGCACCATAAGCACTGTGCCTCTTGTCGCTGCTGTGCTGGTATGGATACATCCCGAAATGATCTTGCAGCAAAGCTGCAATGTCTCCATTATGTTTGAAAACAGCCACGTATTCCCCTTCTGGTTTAGCTGGCGCTTACAACAAATGCGACTCCCATAAAACGCTCCCCAAGTGAGACTGTCTAACTTATCGGAAAATACTAGATAAGATAAGCGAGCAGTCTTTCCTGCTGAGTAAAAAATGGCCTACAGGGGCTCTGGAAAACACTTTTTTTCAAGCAAAGCTTGTATTGGCCCAAAAGTTTCGATGGATGTCTAATCACGCAAAGACCCAGTTGCTCCCAGAGCAGAGCAGCAATGGGAAAGGGCGGTTTGATGAGTTGGGAGCTGCGCCGGCGCCTGATCGTGAGCCATTCGCGAGGATTACAGCTGCACAGGCGCTTGATCACACCACGCGTGCAATCAATCGGAGCCGTTTCGCTTCCACCAGGTAGGGAAAGCGCAGGAAAAGGTCTCGCGAGCGCCGCCCACAACGCTGCTTTTTTATTTTTTTTTACTTTGGCCTTCTCACCAATAAACTTTGAAAGGGCTCAACGGTGGCGCAACGATCCAGCCGTTAGAGCCGTCCCAGCCCAGGCACTCCGACAGCAACGTGAACAGGATCTCGAGCTGAGGGAGCGGGTAGCCAAAACAATGTGGCACCGTTACTTGTGGGTTACTTAACCATGTCAGTGGTCAGGTGCACGTGATACAAGCTTCGCATACCCCGGTTTTGCGGTAGGGAAACGGTTAGCCATTTTTTTTTATAACCGAGGGCACACAAATTACGGGTTAGATGGAATTCCATTACCTCAGGATTGTATTCCCACGGAAGTTAAAATAAGATGTATTGGTGACGGCTATATGAACTGTACAAAGTTTACTTTTCTCAATGCTGCTGCTCATAGCGCTTACTCTGAATAGCGCGGTGCCCATTGCAATGACCTGTGTCTTCGTCCTTCTCACTGCTACAATAATTCGAACCTTTCATGCTTGGCGTCGGGCCAAGGTGCCTGGGAACGAGAAGGAAGCGGTTAGAGCACGCTATGTGCAGTTTCCCCGTATGCTGAAGATTGAAGGACTGGACATTGCTTGTGTGAGTTTCATTTTATGTATTCAGCGTACGTCGCCTGGAAGAAGACAAGCCACTTGTCGAGACATTGGCTCCTGCCTTCACCTTGTTCACGAGTTGCTCATTTTATGTGTAATTGAGTCATTGCAGTGTGTTCAATGGTTGACTTCTTTGGGTCTATGACGTCATTAGCGGGACATAATCCATCCGTTATGGATAGCCGCAGGATAGAGCGAGTGATGTAGGCAGCGGAAGAATAAGTTGCACGTATATGTATCTTTGCTTATTAACATAATGCATGAGTAAATCGCAAACTCTTGATTACATTCAAAACGTTATAGCAGTGCCTTTTGTGTGCACCTTTCGTACAGGCAGTAACAAAGCGATGGGAGATCTGCGAGCACAGGTAAGACTGCCTTCTTGCAACAAACGAGGCGGCTGGTCTGAAGATGTAGCATTCCACATGCGCGTGCTGTTGTGATCGTGTGTCTACTAATACTCCCCCTTGGGGCCAGCGTGAGGTAAAGATTACGCGAGCGGGTCGGCGTCTTTCCTAAAATAGAGCGTGCGCGAAGTTATCGCACCGCAGAACGGCTGAAACACAGGTCACTCTTTTCACGACACTGATGAGCAGGCTGGGGAGGAGGGGTTGAATTGACCGCTCATGTGAACGACAGGAGGCGCATGTGCAATGCCATGGCTCTACACCATGTACATGCTTCGTTACGGGGCGCAATATTACAGGCGACCAATATGTTATGGTGTTTTACCAGAGCAATATGTCAACGCACTTGTCTTTTTTTTTTCTTACTGCAATCATTCCTCTTAACTTGCTTCAACTATTTTTGAATGGATATGCATAGAAACCACAGTAAGGCCAGAACACTACAAATCAAAGCGTCATATGTATTACTCAGAACATGCTGAGCAGGATCAGTGATAATGTTTCAAATATTGAAAATTGACCACGTAAACAAATAGAATGCACTACGCCTGCCTGACACTGCAATCTTTTTTTATTTTTGGAGCGTTACCCCAGGCAGCCCCGGACCGGTCCTACTTAGCACACTCGTAAATGCACACGGAGTGTGGATTGCTGATGAATTATTTGCTTTCCTTTCGTAGACGGGTTTTCCTTAATCTTACGTAGAAATTCGGCGTTAGTGGATGACGGCTCATAGATTAGCACAACATATCTCTGCTAAATAGACCAACACGCAGGCACTTTCTCACTACAGTCTGCGGATGCACAACCAAGCACAATCTAATTTCACGCTACTACTTATCGCTCCGTGGTTCTTTATAAGGTGCGTCATGTTCATAATTCTCACCTGGTACGTCAGGTGGCTTCGCGGTTGTGGTAGTTGTCGTCTCAGCCACTGCTGTTGTAGTTTTCTCGGACGTGGTCGCCATGACCGGTCCTTGAACACAATTGTGAAGCGAAATAGAGAGAGCTATACGACACCGTTCAATATATTTGCAACCAGAAACGCGTCTAGATCAATACGTGTTGTACCCTGTCCCCTTCATAAACCAGAGATAGACCTGCAATCTCCCGAATCTGAGCGCAGTAACTGATAATTCCACATGGCTCATTTGACTTCGAGCACTTCAATATTCCCTTTTCACCTGAAACATTATGCGCACCGTCCTTAACCAATTCTTGAAGCGGGAACTTTAAAGGCACAATATAGCAGCTTTTCCAGTCATCACTTTCGGAACAGGAGGTGGGGGGGGGGGAGCTTCTTATAAGCCTTACACGGAAATTTCTAAATTAAAATTCACATATAAATCAGGTTTGTGTGGCTTCCTACTTGCGCCATTATATCTCCCTGAATGCAGTAACTTTCGAGAATCTTTTCGCAATGCGTGGATTTAAGAAATAAAATGTGCGGTTGAAACAGGCCTTGGAAATCGGTCACCTATTACGCGGCAAAGCATCCAGAACATTTACATAGTGTCGCCTCGGTGAGCTAATTTTGTTATTTATTTAGGATATACCAATTTACAAATATTGCAAACAATACTGGTTACATGCAATCTGAAATAAAGCCTGTTTACTTTTCATTTCATTTCATTCTGGAGAGCTCTGGACTGCATTTCTTTTGGCGTGTAGGTAAGTGAAAGAATGCGAACACTTCCGGGGTTCCCGACTTACTGAATATATTTACCGTAAGACGCTTTATTTCCAATATCTTTTATAGTACATTTGAAACGATGCAAGTGATACCAGAAATAGGTACCAGAAAACAGACAAACGGGTTTATTTAGATGCACAACTTAGAGTATTTCTTAGAGGATAGTTAGAAGATGTCCCCTTCCGAAAGATTGTAAAGATACACCGCGTTCTTAAAACAACCCACTGCGTGCTTTTAAAAGCAATTGTAAGCAAATTACATAAGAGCATCATTCATTCGTTTGGGCTCAATATTGTGGGAGCATTAAAACGATTTCAGTCATTCGATTTGGTTAAGTTTAGGTTGCATTATGTTAACGTTACGTGAGGACAGGTGGTGGTGCCTTGCCGACAGCAGTGCGATATGACCAGCGACCCGCGGTCCGCTTTCAGTCAGCGCCTGAATTCTCAGCCTGTGGTGGATTGGTGCCCTCTGGAGTGAGCAATTATTCGACTGAAGCAAATTTACTGGTCGCACTCTGTAACGTTGAAAGTCAAAAACAGGTTTAATCTAGCGGGCGAGCTCACGCCTAATCCGAGCTTTATTTGAAACAATATATTCACAAGGAATCCTAATTACTGCTCTGTAAGCGACCGCGTCAAAAAAAAATAGAAAAACGCCTGAATAGCGCATCTGCGCCGGAATAAAGCGGCTTCTAAAAATACACCCGCCTTCATAAAATCGACCCCCTCTATACTCTTGAAAGCATTGGTAAGCACAAAACGTATGCGCGCCGTGCGGTCATTTGGGCTCATCATTCTGGCACAAGTTCATGTGCCAGTTCAATCAGTTTTTTTTACTTACTGTCAGTCGCGAAGAAAAAGAAGCCCAGCACCAGGGCGACGAGGCAGAGAATTGTGACCGCGAAGGCCACATACTGCGAACGGTCACTGCATTGCCAGTTTTCCATAACAATGGGTGAGTTTAGCTTTCAAGACTTCTCTAGGAAAAGCTGCATTATGCACGCATCACAGTCCTAAATATAGCCGCAATCTCTCACGTACCGACGTTATAAATTTGGGACGTTAAACCAGGAAAACTTATCTCAAGAGTTTAGGAAGCGGCGACACCACTTGTAAAGAATTGGTGATAATTATTGAAGTTACTGGTGCAAGAGCGAATTGTGGCCAAAGCGCCCCAAGACTGTGGTGATGAGCGGTCAGTGGTCATGAACCGAGTTTCGAAGGGTACATGCAACATGGTTCCATCGAGACCAGCATTCGCATTCGCTAGAAAGTGCACAAATTATATATGTAATAAATCTATGATACTGACACGCGAGGCGTGAGATGTGCGATAGATATGAAACATATGGAACGACGTACTGACGGGAGAAAAGATAGGGATGTCAGTAGCAATAATGCTTGGACAGGACCCTGAAACGCATGGACACGGAAGCACATCCTCTACAAAGCCTAATATCGTAGCAGCAGCACTCAGTGAGAGCATCCGACTCGAATATTTTGGCTCGTGTAGAATGTTCAAAACTGCGGGAAAATAAAAGACGGTTATGTGCGGGAATTTTAAAAGAGGGTTATGTGCCAACAAGCTATGTAATATGGCGATATAAATCGACAGAAAATTACCTCAGTCTGTCATATTTCTTTATTGGAGGTTAACATCCCCAACGTGGCCCATTCAGATGCAGCTCATTTGACGTTGCAGTGTACCACATTCGTTGAGAATTATTTCTTAATTTTTGAAAAAAAAAGCTCGGTTTCCGTGGCAAGAACTGATATAGAAGTATTATGTCTAGTTACTATGCACGTTCAATTTCATCTGCAAGCACGCTGCCTTAGATGCCTGTGTGCCCAGGCACCTAAGGCAGCGTGCTTGCAGATGAAATTGAACGTCCATAGTAACTAGACATAATGTGTAGGTAGCATAAAGCAGCGAATAAAAATTTGACAAAATGTTTGTCTATGGTTCTGGAGAGCCATTGAAGCTTTTCTGGCGCTTAAGCAGTCTAAATACAATTACATTTTCCTGGCGAGTTTTACAGCTCATATTGCCTAGCCTTCTGCCGTGAACATACTTAAGGCGCACAACGTTGGATACTAAAAAGCAGGGACCGACTGCTGCATAAGACAACAGCGCATAATTTTAATGCATTTATGTAAAATTCTGGACACGAGTACAATGAAGTACATCTTAATGTACGTCTCCGGAGCATGCTTACTGACCTCTACAAACAATCTGCCACTGCCATGGCCGTAACAGCTTCACTTGAGCCATAAGACAATGTCCAAGCAGTTGAGCACCTATTTCTTCACTAAGGTTTCTTACACGTGAGAACAGCTCGCATGCTGTAGGTCGATTATGAAAGTGTGGCAGATGGTTTATGGTTGTTTATGGTGATGGTCGTTTGTGGTTGAATAAGAAAGATGTTCGAGTGTACTTTCAGAAAATACGTTGTACTGGTATACCACCAATGAAAACGAAGAGATCGCTCATTTGACTACATGGAGGCTCTGGATCGGACTTGTCCTGAAAGTTGCACGGGTCCCATGTTAACAAATAAACTGCGCGACAAGGACGCAGACGAGCTATACAAAAACGGCAAACACGAGCTCTTTCTCCAGCTTGTCTACGTTTTTTTCCCCGCAGTTCTTAAAATGGAAACCGACAAGCTCACCGAGCTCTCAGTTTTGATGTGCTAAAAGCATCGGTCGCAACATGAATACCGAAATTGTTACAAGGGTCCAATATTTTTATTGCACTTGGCATTGCGGAATGAGAAATTTCAGCTCCATAGTCAAGGCTTGAGTGAACAAGGTTCGCCTGTTCAGGACACACTTCTGATCGCTACCCTCAGGTTGCGCGAAAAATAAGTTAAAACGTTTATTGTCTTCCGGAATTTCGTCCTCGGATACTTATGACGAAAAAACGCGATTCCCAAAAACTTATGCACTCCACCCCTCGATAGCTTGTCATCATTGATTGCAATCTTTGGGACTGGCGTTGCACCTCCTTTGTGTTTAAAGAGTACGCAAGAGATTTTCTGGATATTTATGTAAACGCATCGTATTTCACCGTGCTGCAACTTATTTAAAGCTGCGCCTAACATGCGGTGCACAATAACATAGTGCCTGGAATGACATTTAAGCGAGTTCATTTTTACAACCATAGTGTGCAACTAACCACTACACCTCTTCCTTATGAATGAAGCAGTCCTTAATATTTCCCTCAATGCGGAGTAGATGGTGGTATGGCGTTAAAAAGAGTATGGCGTTGAAAAGTGACCTGATGGTTTCCTGGGTTTCACTGTGTCAGTCTTTTACAATTTCATTAATGATTGTATGGGAAGCCGGAGCTGAACACGAACACGAACACCAACATTCGGGGATGCTTCGGGCTCTGCAAATGTAAACGGATGGTTTAATGCCCCATATGGCGCGTATTTTTGCTCCAAAGGCTATCGTGCACCGAGAAAATCCGCCTCGACTTCGAGACAATCTCCCTCCGTATTTGCCAAAGGCGATAGGTTTGCCTTATGGCCTTGGTTTCTACTATCTCTATTGTACATTTTTCGCTCCTGTTTCTACCACAGATATAGTTTGCAAACTTTTTCTCTTTGCCTGTAGACGCGAGCTCTTTCTTTGCGATTTACGTGCTGGAAACATACATTCGCAAAGTCCCAGAATTGCGATAGCACCCGCACGTGTTGTATTGCTGCTTCCGCGCATTTCTCAATCTTCACTACAGCATGGAGCTCGTACTCTGGTAACCAGTCCTTTAGTATGTGTCATGCATTTACATGCAGCACCAATCTGCTGTGAAGTAAGCAACGACATTATCTTTTTTTAAAGACACAGATGTCATCCCTCGACAACTGTGCTAGTTCTTGGGAGAGCTTCCAGTCACTGAATTCGACCTTCCGCCGAGGAACGTGTGGCGAGCATTTATACATTCTGTCGTGTTCAGCACTATAGTAAGGTGGTGACAGCGATAGAGCTCTTTAGTAACATTGCTATGGACATACGGCTTTCGTGTTGATGTTTTGCTGGAATTTTGCTCAAATATGCCAAGCAAGCAATACTACAAGACACTACTTCTCTCTTAATTTGCAATATATATATATATATATATATATATATATATATATATATATATATATATATATATATATATATATTAGAGAGAGAGAGACAAGGACACAACTACGGGCCGTCCAGCAGGCCTGAGATGCGCTCGAAAAGGACAAGGCTCACGGCCCACCATAAACGTGCCGAACTGGGATAGCGCAGAGTAGGACATAACTCCGGGTTGACGCTTGGCCAACGTCATGACACGTTAAACCGTTGGTTGCCAGCATTAAAAGAATGTTATTCCTATCCTAGGACACTTTGGGAATCCTTCAAAACTTTGGTTCATGCACAGGGATTCACATGTACTACTTCCATCCTTCAATAACCTGCACATAAATTTATTCTTTGCAGAAAACATACAGCGTAATGTCCGAAGCAGTAGCTGCTGCATCCAGACAGATCAATAATACAGTGTGAACTAAACCCGTGCACGGCCTGGACCTAATTCGCTGTATCCCATAGTCTACGTCATATGGAATGTCCAATGTTACTGGTGGAAAATTGCAAGGATCGCACCTATACGTAAGGAACCTGATACTTACGCCCCTGGCACTGGGGCTGCATCACATCCTGTGAAAGAAAAACGAAAGGGCATTAAAATCAGTGCACGGAGAAAACGCGGCGATTTCGCAGGGGTGCTCAATGAAACACCAAACAACCTCAATCCGCTGTCCACGTAAACAGAAAAAGATAGATGCACGAATTGAAACAGGAGAAATAAGGGCGTTGGGTACACACAACTAATTACGGACAAGGAAGCACCAGAATTCCGTTGGAGATACTCGAAGCTTCTGGCGACTGTCGGAAGAACCATAAATTCTTGCATGAACTAAAGGCTATGACTACGGTCAAAGAGTACGCTGATAGAAGCTAATGGCGACACCTCGTTTATATGGCTTTAATAGCGTGGTTAAAACTTGGGGATAAGCCGGTGCCTAGTCGTGAAACGGAAGAAATTTCTTGGACACCGGCAGAGTGTCACACGCGTTGCCACCTGTAGAGGCCGGTCGAGAAGATATTGAAAATGCGTAAGTCAACCAACGAATGTCTATACTCCGTTCCGTACATAGCAGTCAACGATGTGGATGTTACGCAAGATGTTCGGTCAAGAAAAGTTACCCCTCTGCGCTGTGCGTCAACCAGCGTTTGCTGGCGCGAGCATGTACGTCATAATGCACGGGTGGCCAATTAACAAAAAAAACCGAAAAGGAACAACAACAACAAAAAAAAAGATCCAGAAGAACCTCTTACCAGCCCTATACTACTGCGTGTATGTTTCGTTCTAAGGATTAAAGCTTGTTTCATTCTATTACTGAGCCTATACAAAAAATAGTTGCAAACAATTGCAGTCAAAAAACATCGAACTGTATCCCAGTGCGAACGAAGCTACTGCAAGACGTCCCTCTAGCCTCCTCAGCGTTCACTGCTATGTATGGAACAAAGTATAGGGAATGTACTTGCAGCAATGGCAGATGACATCTGCATCTTTCTGATCAGCGAAGCCAAGCATGAGTTATCATGCGATCATGTAATTTTCGTCGGCATTATTTATCATTTCTTTACCTTATGTTTTCCTTAGGGTCGTTGCTGGCGTCTTATGATACGATTAATAAATATCAGGCCCCTCGGTTAACCTCCTTTGTACTCGTTCTTGCATAACGAGAGTCTCGAATCTGGCGACATTGGTGCCTTCAGGTAGCATGGGGGGGCTTACTGGCCAGTTGTCTTCACCCAGAAAAATCATGTACTTGTGACGCCTGCGGCCGGAAAGTTGTTCAACATCCGCCGCCAAGATTTGTGAATGGTGGCGCTTGCTAACGCTCCCGGGGTTAGTTCTAGTAATAACACAGAAATACCCCCCAAAGAGGATGGGGAAACCGCGCGCGGGAGCTAAATTGCTTAGAGCATACCACGCGTCATGCGAAGACGTGGGATCGTTCACCTGCGGCATGTTGTATTTTCTTCTATTTTCATTTCCATTAATTTATCGTTCCGTTATTTCATTTATTAAGCACAATTCCCCCTGTGTCGTCCTTGGTATCACGTGTTTGTTGGCTCCTCATGATACGATGAATAAAAATCAGGCCCTTCGGTTAACCCCCTTTTTTCTCGTTTATTACATAACGAGGGTCTGGAATCCGGCAACATTGACGCCTTCAGATGGCATGTGTGAGGTTATTGACCGCTTGACTTCAACCAAAAAGAACAGGTTCTCATAACGCCTGCGGCACCCGTGCACGGCCTGGACATTCGCTGTATCCCATAGTCTACGTCATATGGAATGTCCGATGTGACTGGTGCAATATTGCAAGGATCGCACCTATACGTGAGGCAAATAATACGTCCCTGGCGCTGGGGCTGCATCACATCCTGTGATAGTGCCCGCACGTGTTGTTTTGCTGCTTCCGCGCATTTCTCATTCTTCACTACATCATGGAGCTCGTAATTTGGTAACCTGTCCTTTAGTTTGTGTCATGCATTTCCATACAACATCAATCTGCTGTGAAGTAAGCAGCGACACTATCTTTTCTTCAAGACACAGATGTCATCCCTCGACAATTGTGCTAGTTCTTGAGAGAGCTTCCAGTCAGCGAATTCGAACTTCAGCCAAAGAACTTGTTTATTGACCACTTGCCTTCACCCAAAAAGTTCACGTTCTCGTGACGCCTGCGGCAGAAAGGATGTTCCACATCCGCCGCCAAGGAGTGGTAGCGCGGGCTAACACTCCCATGGTTATACTAGGAAACTTATACAAGGGAAAGGGGAGGGGGAAATTAAGCCGCGGTAGCTGAATTGGTAGAGCATGGCACGTGAAATGCGAAGGTTGTGGGATCGTTCTCCACCTGCGGCAAGTTGTAAATTTTTCATCGATTTTCTTTTCCGATAACTTATCGTTTCTTTATGTCATTTATTATGCACAAGTAATTTCCCATATGTTGTTCTTGGTGTCAGTGTTTGTTGGCTTCTTATGATATACAAAAATAGGCTACTTTAAATATAAATAGGAGTAAGAAAGGTTAGTATTCAGGTTAATGGGGCCTAGTTTTCGCGTGCTATGCTGCTTTGTCTTAGTGCGCTATTGTTAAGAGCCCCCTACCGCAAAATATCCTACGTCAGCGTAGGACGTCACTTAAGGAAACGTCATTCTGAACCGCAACCCCGCAGGCCCTCCGCATGACGCGGAGTCGTTAATGAACTCAAATTCCTCGAAGTAAAATGCGCATAAATATCGGAAAGGTAGGACCTGAACACAACCTACAGATATGGCAGAAAACACTTCTGTTACGTCGAAACTCAAGCAGAAACCGCTTTTTCGAGTGGCGCGGCCAGCTCGGTACTTTACAACAAGGCCATCACTCTCACCTGCGTCTGCAAAAAAAGCTGCGGTTGCCGGGAATCCTGACAAGAAGCCCGGGATCGTGGAAATCTATCGCGTTCCACTCTTAAAGGCAAAGCTTAAGCGTCAGCCAAGTTTTTCAAGCGAAACTTGCATTCGGTGGCGGTCTGCTCACGCAAAAACCCGGTTGCTCCCAGAGCACAGCAGTTTTCACGAGTCGACAGCAGCTCCAGCGCCGGAGCGCGAGCAAGCAACCCAGTTGCACTGGCACGCTCTCCCGCCACGCGCGCAGCCAATCAGAACCGTTTCGCTTCCGCGAAGAAGGGAAAGGGCAGAAAAGGGTTTCGCGCGGCTTCGTCGGCGTTCAGTTCAATCTCGAAAAACGCGATGTGACGGCCACGCGTTGTGCGTTCCTCAACGAAACCGGTAGCGTTCGACGTGCGACGGCGAGAAGTCGCCCGTGAAATGGCTCGCCGTCCCCACGCGGATCCAGCCGCTGAGGCCGAAATAATATTGTCCGACGTAGCGTGAACACACGCACGTTACGTCACGTTGGCGATAGCACAACATCGTCTATAGGTCGACCGATAGTTCGACGTGCTTGCCCCATCAACGTTACCGGACGCGGCCAATGCGCTCCGACGCGCCCGAAGTATAACGACGGGCTATAAACGTGTCTTTAGTGCCGCCCGGGTCCAGGCAATCCCACAGCAACGAAAAGATCCCGAGATGAGGGAGCGGGACGCCGAAGCAACGCGGCACCGTGACCAAGCCCAGTTGCATACAGGACAAGCTTCTCTTAACCCCATTATCCGGTAGGGAAGGCTTTGTAATTTATTTTTCTGTCCTCCAATATTCGAAAGATTGATCTTCAATGGCATTGTTTGTTCGACGAAGGTACTCACGCGCGGCTTCCTGGGGGCCTGTAATGAAAGCAGGAAAAAAGCAAAAAGGCAAAACCGATTCAGTGGGATTTTCTTTAGTATGGCTGATTTTAGGTTGCTCCTAGATATAAATAAAAACTACGCGTCCCCTAGTTTACAATATTCTTGCTAATGGGGCTTTTAGCGCGTATTTTAGGGCCCGGTTCGTGTCCTGTGCTGATTTATTATTGTTCTGTCATTCATACTTCGGGAACTCGTACTTTCAAAGTCATGGTTCTTGGTGTTTGACCAAGGTACTCACCGCCAGCCTCTTCGCGGCCTGTAATAAAAGCAAGAAAAGATAAACAAGGCAAAAACGTGTCAGTGGGATTTTCTTTACTATTGCTTATTTTCAGGCTGCTCCTAAATATAGGCGGCATAAAAAAAAGTTATGCGTTGCGCGGTTTACAAGATCCTGGTTAACGGACTCTTTAGCGCTTATTCTAGGTTGATTTCCGCGTTCCCTTCAATATTCGGTAGATAGTGTTTTCAATGCCATGGTTTATTTCTGCAAACCAACGACTTCCGTGGCCGCCTGTAATGAAATCAGGAAAACAAAAGCAAGAAGGAAAAATGTTTCACTGGAATTTTCTGTAGTATTGCTAGTTTTTCTGCTCCTCCTAAATATAGTTGGAAAAAAAGTTGTGCTACGCCCAGTTTATAATATTCTGGCTGACGGGGCTTTTAGCACGTACTCTAGGGTACTGCTCGCGTGCTATTCTGATTTATTATTCTTCTGTCTCTCAATATTCGGGAGATTGTATTTTTAATGCAATGGTTTTGTTTGCCCAATGTACTCACGAGCTCCTGCTTCGCCGTCTGCAATGAAAGCAAGAAAAAAAAGCATCAAGGCAAACCTTTTGAGTCGGATTTCAGTTAGGCTGCTCCTAATTATAGGTGGAAGAAAAAAAGTTATGCGTTGCTCAGTTACAATATACAGTTAAGTGGATGTTTTAGTGCTTAATCTATGGTGCTGTTCACGTGCTAGTGTGATTGAATATTTTTCTGCGCTTCAGTGTTCGGTAGATTGGATTTTCAATCCCATGGTTTGTTTCACCAAGCCACTCATGGGCTGCTTTTTGGCCGCCTGTAATGAAAGCAACAAAGCCAAAAAGGCAAAAATTACAGGGCCTCTCTCAAGAGGTGATCGGCGAAAGCCTACTCTTCCTTCTATTATCATTCGTCTTTTTCTCTTTGCATCTTCACTTTCTCTTCTTCCTTTTAGTCCTTACGGTTGTTAGGCTCCTCCTAAATATGGTTGGGGAAAGGAAAGTTGCGCATCGTCCAGTTTACAACATTCTGGCTAGCGGAGCTTTTAGCATGTATTCTAGGGTGCCAATCGCGTGCTATTCTGATTGATAATTTTTCTGTCCTTCAATCTTCAGGAGATTATTTTTAATGCCATTATTTGTTTCACCAAGGTACTCACGGACTGGCTCCTTGGCACCTGTAATGAAAGCAGACGAAGGAAAAAGCAAGAAGACAACTTTTCAGGAGGATTTTTTTTTAGCATTGCTAGTTTTCAAGTTGCTGCTAAATATTTGTAGGAGAAACAAAGTTATGCGCTGCCCATTTTACAACATTCAGGTTAACGGGAATTTGAGGGCTAATTCTAGTTTGCGTGCTATTTCGATTTATTATTTTTCTGTCGCTCAGTGTTCGCGAGATGAGATATTTAGATGCTACGATTTATTGTTTGACCAAAGAACAAGCAGTGCATCTTGGCCGCCTATAATGAGAGCAAGGCAGAAACGTTTCAGTGGGATTTTCTTTATTATTGCTGGTTTCAAGACATCTTTCAAAGGCGCAGATGTCACAATCGCAAGAACTGCTCTGCTGCAGTAGCTTACATTATTCGACTGCTTTTATAGCGAATACACATTAATCCTTTATCGTAATTGCCCGCTCAGTTTACTTGAAACAATATGATGCAATATCTTTTTCCTCTTTTAGTAACGACACTTATTCTATGGAAGCAATAGTAGTAGTAGTGGAGACCTGAATGGTATTATGGGTTTGGCCTGGCAATATTCTGAATATCCGATTCACCAGATGCGCTGGATCAGGCTAGAGCTCATGATTTTAACGACTATTTTTGTTCGGTTTTCACAACTGATAATGGTACTGCGGAAATTAATCCTTCCTTTTACAGTCAGGATAATCGATTGCTAGGCACGCCTAATTTATCAGAGGCAGGTATCCTTTCACTCCTATTAGGCATCAATGAAAAGAAAAGTAGCGGTTCAGACGCAATTCCCAACAGCTTTTTGAAATGGTACGCGGAGTCAGTCAGCAAATATCTTTATCTCATATATTCCAAATCTTTGAAAGACTGTTAACTTCATGCTGAATGGAAAATTGCAAAAATTACTCCCGTACTGAAATCGGGCAATGCAGCAGCTCCTAATTACCGGCCTATTTCTATCACTAGCACTTGCAGCAAAATAATAGAGCACATTGTATTAAAACTTTTGATAAGTTTTATTGAGTCGAACACTATCCTCCACTTGAATCGGCATGGCTTTAGATCTGAATTATCCACTGTTATACACAGCTTGGCGAAACACTGCATGACCTGGCCCTCGGCATTAACGAGTGCATTCAAACTGACGTCATGTTTCTAGACTTCTCGAAGGCTTTTTAACGCGTCTCGCTCACTAAACTACTCCTTAAACTTAATTACATATTAGGTGACGGCCCAACTTACCAATGCATTACTAATTACTTAAATGGCCGCTACAAATTTGCACATTACGGCTCTCACTCCTCCGACCTTGCTCCAGTGTTATCATGCGTTCCCCAGGGATCTGTATTAGCTCCAGTTTTGTTTTTAATATTTATAGATGATATAACTAACTATGCTGATGTGAAACTTAGGCTCTTTGCTGATGACTGCATGCTGTTAGGTATGGCCGGACCCCACCGCTCCGGAGAGGTCACTCACCCGACACTCTCCCCGGATTCGTCGAAAAGAAGATCTACATCCCCTTCCCCTCTACATGGTCGTGGCCACGTGGGTGATACCTCATCCCCCTCATCTACATGGTCGTGGCACCGTGGGTGCTACCTCATCCCCCCTTTACCCCTCTTGGCCGGACCCCACGGCGCCGGAGAGGTCACTCACCCGACCCTCTCCCCGGATTCGTAGAAAAGAGGATAGACTTCTCCTTTCCCTTGCTCGGTATTGCAGGAGGAGGGGCCTTCTCTCTGTGCCTGTCACGTGTCATCGACGGAAGCAAGATCCCGCCCACACGATTGTAGAGAGCCTATTTAAGGGGCTCCGAAATGTACTTGTGAGAGACTTCATACTTCATTCTCTTTTTATTTTCTTTCAACTACCTTTGAAGAAACAGTGCAAGTTTCGCACTAGCAAATTCTCGTCTCGCCTTTGCTCGGTCGCCATGGTCTACCGGATGCCTGCACCTCGCCGACAAGGCGACGCTACCCAATAAATAATGTCGGTCGAGCTTCGATAGGCAGGCGTCGCTACTTCTCGGCAGCAATACGGTACGCTACCCTGGAGTACGCAAGATACAGGTCGCGTGCAGTGGGATCGCCTACCAATGCAACAAACAGGTTGTAACGGTGGGATCGCCCCTGAGGTGCAAGAAACTGGCTGGCAGCGATTGGGATACGGAATCCTGGAGACCCCAACTTGGACGACAACTACGAGATCGTAGCCTCTTCGTCCTGGCAACAACGTTCGGAAAGCAGGTGTCTGGATCATGACTGCATATGGTGAGTGCACGGCTTTTCTTTACTGAGATACCACTTGGCTTTTACGTATTTTTTGGAAAGTACATAGTAGTGATTTTTCTTTAAACCGTTGACGGAAGTTTGAGTATATCAAGGTTGTATAGAGTGAAGGTTTAGCAGCACTAAGGGCAGCCATGAACTTGAAGGCAACAAAGAAGCCGGAATTGTTGAGCTTGGCCAAAGAGTTGGGCCTCCAGGAGAAAGCTGGAGATCATTGAGCCGATCGAAGCGACCGGGGCAGACGACGAGGAACTGACGGAATGCCTCGAGAGCATTAAAGAGAAAGAAGAAGAGCGTAAGCGCCTAGAGAGAAAGAGGAAAAAGAAGAGCGTAAGCGCCTAGAGAAAGAAGAAAAAGAAGAGCGCAAGCGCCTAGAGGAAAAGGAAGAGCGCGAGCGGGCTGTACGTGAGGCAAGAGAAGAACGTAAGCAAAAGCACGAGAAAGCGGTAGCGGCATTGAAAAAACAGATACAATATTTTCAGCAGTTAAAGGAACAAAGACAACGCCTGTCTGAAAATTCTGTAGGCAGTACAGAGCAAGAGAATGAGGATGTATCTAGCAGACTTTCGTCAAAAGCCGACGAGAAAAGTATTGCCTGTGAGATTAACGGCCCAGTCATACTCGAACGGCAAGGGCTAGCTGCTAACGATGCCTTAGTGGCAACAGAGGCCTTTAAAGGCCAGAGTGAGAGCGACGAGGTGCTGTGCCAACAGAGGACTGCAGAGACAGCTAGGCCAGCTGCGAAAAAATTGGCACAGTTACCGCGCGTGTGCGTCGCATCTCATGGTAGCGAGGTCGTTAGCGAGGTACATGATACTGCGGACTTGACAGACACAAGCACCAAGGTCGAGTCAGATCTGCGTACCGAAATAATGTGCCAGCTGGACGATGCAGTTGACAGTAGTTCTCGGCATGGCGAGCTCCGTAGCTCACGAGAGAACAACTGCAAGGTTCAGGGATCGGTGCGGCTCTCCGCCAGTCTAGGTAGCCTAGAGATGGATGATTTAATTAGGAATCATCCGGACTGTGCACGTGAGGCAGCGTCCGAGACCAACGGGCTGTGTGTCGATGCACAGCGTGAGCTGGGCAATGCAGTAGAGGGCAGTTCGCAAGAGTGAGAGTTGCATAACTCGAGTACAGCCTGCTGCATTGTTCCAGAGTCGGTTGAGCTGTCCGCCAGTCGAGGCAAAGTGAGGGTAGATTTAAAGGATAATCACTCAGACTGTGCGGGTCAGAGACCGATCCGGGCCGATGAGATGTGTAACGGCCAGCACGAGAAGCCAGAAGGCTACATGAAGGAGCAGTCAAAGAGAAAGCGCCGCAGAAAGAAGCACCGTAAGGATCGGAATGCGATGGCCAAAGTAGCAAAGCCAAAGACGGCAACAGGCGCGAAAAGGCAGAGCGCAGCGAAAAGAAAGGTGCGGTCATCACGGACGATGTTGACGCCTCAAACACGTTCGAGCCACCGGTCAAAAGGGGACCGAGAAGCATGTTCTGCAAGGACGCGGAAGAAGGGCACGGGGCAGTTAAATTCCTCGTCGTTCCGTCGTTATTTTCGAAGCTCAGCGTGCAGTACAAAGAGGCGCAAGGTGGCAAGACGAGACCAGGTGGGGAGTAGCGACGCGGTCAGTCGAGGTCATGCTCAAAGCGGGGCTCCAGGACGCAAATTGGCAGCGGACTCTACCGTCTTGGGAGAGCTGATAGTGAGTCAGCCCTTTTGTTGTTTCTCCGTAGCCAGAGTAGCTTTCGGTCCGCGACCCCCTCGAGTACGGCTCAAATTATGAATGAGTCAAAAACGTTTGAAACGGGAGACCAAGGGAGCTTCCATAGAAAGGAAGTGTTTTGTTTTATTTTTGAACATTTTGAAATTTTCGCGATTTGAGCCTAGGAATTCCTTTCAATATGTAAGGTAGGAGCTTTGTGTTTTAGTTTGAAAAGCTCCATGATTGGAAAGATGCCTTCTAGGTAAAAGTTTATTCTCGTGAAGTGGTCATTTATAAGTAGATAGGTTTTCATTTTTGTGTGTAAGTAACCTGAGTGTCAAGGTTATCGTTGAGAGGCCTATGGTAACGTGTGTGTGTTTTAGTTAACTTTCTTTTTATGCGCTTTTAATTTCTAAGGTTAAGCGCGTAAGTTTTCAGTGAGTGCATGATTTGCACCGAGAAGCGTCCTTAGTTCCTTTAGCATCTGTCCTGTGTGGACGGAAGGAAGCATAATTATGACTGGGTTGCTCGTGTGTGTTGAGGGCAGCCGTATTCTGACTTCTTTAGTGAGCGTGCGTAGAACGAGTTATTAGCAGGGTTCTGCGGAGTGCGTAAGTTACGCAATTTTAGTTGCTCGTTTAAGCTACGTGTCCTGTAGGGACTAAAGGAAGATACGTGAGTAGGCGAAATGATAAGTTTGCCTACGACGAAAGTAGGCGTTCTGAATAGTGAGCACAAGGCTAGCGCGCTTGTGATTACGTACTTGTGAAGATGGCCAGACTGTTCAGTGGCACCAATACGTGCGACAAGTACGCCACTGCGATATGTTGGAAACATGCGGTTCGTGTAGTTCGGGCGGTGCAGAAGCTAATTGCTATATCGCTGGTTCAAGAAGGGTAAGCTTAACGGCAATGCCGACGGTTTAAGTCGTTGCCCCTAGAGTATCGAAAGGCTCATACTCATCCGGGTTTCCGTGGCGTTTTGTCGTGCATTCATATGTTTTCCGAAGTGAAGCCGATTGTTAGCTGATTTTAATAACCACGTCCTAACGCTTCAAGAAATGGCTGGTTTTAGTGTTGAGGGGGGGAGGACGCGCGCAGGAAATGGGAAAGGTGTAGCGGGTTTTCTTTTTTGTTAAAAGCCGGGTGTGTCTTGGGGGAGAGTGGCCTAGTGCGCGCTGCTTTGTGGTTGTGGGTCCGGCACTGTTCTGTGGTGATTGCTTGCCCACGCAGGAGATGAAAAATGGCAAGGACCTGCTTGCAAGACGAACTTCAGCGGACCGGACTAGGGAGAAAATGTCAAAGAGCGCCACGAGGACGGATGACCACTCCCCGGAATCTACCTGCTACGAACGAAGGGTTCGTGACCTCTACGGAGAATCCTGAACCGAAACGCAGACCCCTCGTACAGCGGCTGCTGGCCCCTACACGTCGGGATCTTGCTCCCCCGCCGGAGAGTCTTTAGGTATGGCCGGACCCCACGGCGCCAGAGAGGTCACTCACCCGACCTTCTCCCCGGATTCGTCGAAAAGAGGACCGACATCCCCTTCCCCTCTACATAGTCGTGGCGCCGTGGGTGATACCTTATCCCCCTCATCTACATGGTCGTGGCACCGTGGGTGATACCTCATCCCCCTCATCTCTCATGGTCGTGGCACCGTGGGTGCTACCTCATCCCCCCCTTACACCCTCTTGGCCGGACCCCACGGCGCCGGAGAGGTCACTCACCCGACCCTATCCCCGGATTCGTCGGAAAGGGGATCGACTTCTCCCGCCCGTGCTCGGTATTGCAGGAGCAGGGGCCTTCTCTCTGTGCCTGTCACGTGTCATCGACGGAAGCAAGATCCCGCCCACACGATTCTAGAGAGCCTATTTAACGGGCTCCGAAATGTACTTGTGAGAGACTTCATACTTCATTCTCTTCTTATTTTCTTTCAACTACCTTCGAATAAACAGTGCAAGTTTCGCACTAGCAAATCGTCTCGCTCTTGCTCGGTCGCCATGGTCTACCGGATGCCTGCAGCCCGCCGACAACGCCACGCTGCCCTATAAGTAATGTCGGTCGAGCTTCGATAGGCAGGCGTCGCTACTTCTCGGCAGCAGTACGGTACGCTATCCTGGAGTACGCAAGAGACCGGTCGCTACCAGTGGGATCGCCTACCAATGCAAGAAACTGGTTGTAACGGTGGGATCGCCCCTGAGGTGCAACAATGCTCTATAATGAAGTACGACACCGCGATGGCCACGTGAAATTAAATAATGCCTTGAATAAAATAGCTCAATGGTGTGTAGATTGGCAAATGACAATAAACATTGATAAAACCGTATTCATGTCCATTACAAGTAAAGCGTCTAAGCTTGATTTTCCATACCACTTTAACGATGTCACACTCCGAAGTGTAAACCAGTATAAATATCTAGGTCTCATAATATCGACTAATATCAACTGGATAGAGCACGTGCGTCAAGTGTCAAAGCATTACACAAACTGTTCATTTAACGGGCCTCGTCATATTCTACACATGAAACAAAGCTTCTTGCATACGTCACTTTTGTCCGCCCAGTCTTAGAATACGCCAGTACTGTCTGGTTCCCTCACACTGCGAACGATATCGCCATTTTGGAAAGGACGCCGCGGAAAGCGGTGCGTTTTATTTTTAACAGATACGGACGCCTTGATTCACCTACTGCTCTGTTACAGCGTGCTGGTCTAGCTACCCTTGAAAGTCGGCAAAGCTTTTTGGCTCAGATTTGTATACCAACTATTGCAGAGATCATTTCGTATAAACCGCGACTCGTACTATAAATTTCATGATACCAGACCGACCAGAAGACGGCATGCATGGGAACTTGTAGAATATCCGTTTATTGATAATACGTTTCGTTATTCTTTCTTCCCACGCTCAGTTCGTGAATGGAATGCACTGGATGTAGTCCCAAAACAGCAGCCAACACTAGCAAAGTTTATGGATTTTATTGAACATGCTGCATGAGCCTAAAAGTTGTAAGTAACCAAATTGCTTTCGCCATGCAATCCATCCCGATTCAGCTTGTGATAGGAAAGCAGTTGCCTACACTTTTTGTTCTGTGCATATTGTATTTGAATGATGCCTTCTACAGTGCATTTTTTTCTGGTTTTCCTGCTGGCTGATATACATTGGTTGCGTTGTGTGTATTGATGCGACTTGTTGTATATATATATCGATATATATATCTATGTTGAACCACTTGGCCTGCTGATCAGATTGTCGGCAAACGCCGACTGTGTTCGCCGTATATATATATATATATATATATATATATATATATTGGTGGCGAGGAGTTACGGAGTCGCCATGCATCGGAAGCGGCTCGCTGGCGTAGTATGAGGTGATCACGCGACGCGCTCCTCATAGGTTTTGCTGTCAGCGCTCACTGAAAACACCACGCGCAAGCTCTCCCGGACATTTCTGTAAGTACTTTCGAAACGAGAGAAGTTTTTTTACTATCTAAATAATAATCTTGGGCAAACTGAAAGCACAGAATCGTTTAGAGATGCTATCTCTTTACGGAATACGTAAAGTGAACGCCACTGCGCGCGGTCGCCGCGATTGAGTCTCGCGAACCGGCTTCTTGCGTGAAGGTAGCCAAACAGTGAGAGTAATCTACGTGAAATATGTTGTTAAAGTGGGCTGTCTGAATAACCAAATGGGGTATAACAGAATGAAGCCTCAATGCAGCGATCGCACGGGTTCGCCGCGACCGACTGCGCGTCTGCATGTTTTGCTGCACAATGTTTTGCTTTCGCTGTGAGCTCGTTTTCGCAACGTGCCATGAGCTTTAGGTCGCAGAATATGAGCATTTGACAGTATACAAGCAACCATAGTTGCGTGGGCGCTATCAGAGCTGTTCAAAATAATTTCATTGTAGAGGCTTCGACGGATGCGGGGACTCTGATGTGCCGTCACGACGATTCAATCTTTTTCTTCTAAATTCTTGGACGTTTCCATATTATTTTCTGAGTTGCGCAGCACTGCATGTTTATCGGTGTTCTCAGTGTGCGATTCCCGCTGCTTCTTTTGTAATCCAGTGAAATAATTCATAACACGTACAAGCATGACCATATGCCATGCCCTTTTTTAATGTGCGTCTTACCGCTCCCTTTCCATTCCAGTGAACTTGCCAGGATCTATAGCATCGACAAGTTCATAGACCAAACCGTCATCACATTAGTCGGACAGCGGACTCGGGCGAGCGTCTCAGCGCGCGTTTTTCGAACATCGCAGACCCGGCGCCGTAGCAGAAATCTTCCTCGCGTCTGTGCTTGCTGCATACCCGAGTTGTAGCCGATGACTGTTTGCCGGTTTTATGTTTCGCGAGCCAAGCTTCACGCAGCTTCTTGTCCTCCGGCTACGTGTGAATAAGACTGACACCGAGCTCCGTTGCGTACGTCCGGCGCTGCGGCACCGAGCAGTAGCCTACCATGTTGCGCGCCTTCAAAGGCAGCCACTACCTATTCTAGTGCTTTCAAGCGTTCTATAGGAGACAATCGAAGCGGGAAAATGTCGCCACTAAATGAGGACCGCAGCGTACAAGGAATTTAACCTCTCGTTTTCAGCTCGCTTCGGCGCTCTCGAAGCAGCCTACGCGGCCGCTATGTCCACGTGATCCCTAATAGCACGTCAAGCCGACGGTGGCGCCACCTTTTCCAGTAGTGGAGCTCGAGACCAATACATAAAGCTGACCCACTTGGCCTGCAGATCAGATTTTCGACAATCGCCGACTGTGTTCGGCGTCATTGTGCTTTGAGTGTAACTTGCTTTTGATTGCACAAGTTCCGCCCAATGAAACACTAGTTTCACCATTAACAGTTCAGAAAAATCGCTGGTGTACTCCACAACGTATTAAAGCTTTCACGTCGCGCATACGTGAAATCAGATTACACAAGGTTCGGCGACAACCAGACAGCGGTTAGAACCATCGATGCCATTTGAGAAACTTCCGATACATGCAGGCGTGTCCTGCTCTGTGCGACAACATCTGTTAGGCGGTGAAACGTGGTCACCTGATAAAGATAAGCAAGTACGCTTGGACAGGTTTTACAATGCACCCTCCCAGATTACACAAGCACCATCTAAGCGCTACGGTATATGACGCAAGGTGTGCGAGAACATTGCTCTCCCAATTAGAGATCTGAGCGTTAGTTGCGTTAGCGTCCTGCCACCATCAAGAATGAAAATAGTTGCCTAACCAGTGAAGCAGAGCCGACATGCGAGTTACAATGAAAAACACCGAAATTTAAGAATGAGTGTCTTGTCCAACTTTGGGTAATACTTGGGTATTACGCGGCAAAATCAGCTTGCTATTGTGAGGGAGGCTGTAGTGAAAGGTTTAGGTTTCGCACACTCTTAAAGTAGTTGCACCTTCTGGTGTGTAAATTTCTCCCACAACAATAGTAGTCATCTGCCTTGCCCGGTACTTCCAGTCACGAACGACATGTGCATTATCAGCGTGACATAGCATTCTCGACAGGAAAGTAGCGAGCGCAGAGTTTTCTAGAATGGATAGGCAAGCAAAACATGACGATTATCGTTCTGTGCCAACTATACAGCCCAAAGGGTGCAACACCGTCGTACTTGTATTCGTAAAACCGATGGATTTCCAAGAGACGGAAGGCTGTACTGAAGTAATTGATCATTGATGGTAGTTGAGTTCAGTGATCATAACGCAATCATCCGCAGAGAACCTCACTTGAACATGAACTTAAAATTGTTGCACTGCGAAAGCAATGTGATAATTAAAACGTGCAAATATTAGGGTCTAGGAACGCTCCCTTTAGGAACGCCTGATAACCGGGTAATGGGTTAGACCCAAAGTGTCAAAACAAGGTCAGAAGCTCCACTAAATCAAATATAATCAACCTATCCGGTTTTGTCTAAGTTACTGTAAAAAGAAGGAACAACCGTTACCAGCTGTGCGACTGCGCAAAACCTTTTCCTAAAACAGTGATGTAGAGGGTGGTTTATATAATTTAATAATAGAGAAATTTGCAAGTAGGACATTCGAATAAGGTACTTACCGGCGGCAGCCGCGTCCGCTGCTGCCACAATGATGAGTGCGGGGACAACGAAAAGATAATGAAACTAGTTAACACGAATATCAGTGGTAATTCTCGCACATATTAAGTTCTCAATCGAACATCTCCAGCAATTTTTGCTGCTTGGAACTGTTCAAGCCCTCTCATAGATCTCTGCAGTCACTACAGAATGGCTTGATACTTAAACAACTGAAGATACACGGAACGGTGCAAGATATCCGCTTATTTGTGAAAGAAAAATGCGTTGCTCTCTCTTTGTGCCCTCTGTTCGCAGAAACAGCAGATGGCGTTCTTTTGATATTAACCCAAATATAGAAATGGGGGAAAACTCGTACATTCTTCTGAATGAGCTTAATGTGTTAAGGTCGGAAGCTTCATAAATCAACCTGTCCTGTCTTATCTAGGTTATTCAAAAGAATGAACAACTGTTACTAACTACGTGGCTGTGTAAAACGTTTTCATAAAACAGTGCTACAGAAAAGAAAACACGCCCTTGTCTATTAAATACTGAGTCCACTCAAGCATCGTACGAAGAATTTATTAAAAGAAATCTTTAAGTGGCACACTCGACTAAGCTACTTACCAACAGCTGCAGTGGCTCCGGCGGCTATGATGAGTGCGAGGAGAAGGAAAAAAATAATGAAACGAATTAAAACGATCATCAGCTGTAATTCTCCTATAATAATTTCTGACAACATCTCGAGCAAGCTGTGCTGCTTGATATCGTTCAAGCATCTTCAGAGATCGCTGTAATCGCATCAGAGTGATTTTATACGGCAATCACTGAAGATACAAGGAACGGCGCAAGATATCCGCTTGTTTGTGAAACAAAAAACGGCTGCGCTGCTCGCTCTCGATGCCCCGTGTCAGCAGAAAGAACAGTGCGTACTAGATTTAGTTCGAAGTAGGAATAAAACCTGTCAGTGTCCGTAAGAACACCACTAGGCTATAGCGTTTTTGGAGCTTTATTTGTTTCTTATTTTAAGACAGCCTACGAGACTTATTTCGAATCACTGCGCAAGAGACGTTATGTAAACGGACATCGTTTGTAAGCAGAACAAGTGGCATTCGTTTAATGAAAATATTCGTTCAATATATGTGGCATATACCACATACGTTCATATACGTTCAATATATACCTGTGGCATAGATGGGCGGTTCAGCGTGAAGCGCCGAGCGACCTTATTCCCAGAAGATGCCAATTAGAGCGTTGCTCAGCCTGCCTATTGGATGCACACTCGTTGCAGCATACGGACCATTTAGTTGTTACCTATGTCAGTGCATCTTGCAGTTCCCCACACTACGTCATGACTAAGCAGGCTGCACCAGGAACCCCTCTTCGTGACTGTGCCGCCATATTCATCACGACACTGATAAGCAGAGCTGTCGTAGGCGAGCGCCTCTGAATGCGAGCAGACTATACAGTAGGCAG
Source organism: Dermacentor variabilis (assembly GCF_050947875.1). Classification (NCBI taxonomy): domain Eukaryota; kingdom Metazoa; phylum Arthropoda; class Arachnida; order Ixodida; family Ixodidae; genus Dermacentor; species Dermacentor variabilis. Next base: position 80,404,203 of record NC_134576.1, on the reverse strand, counting down.
TGGACCCAGCTGCGCACATGTGTACGGCGCTTGCTATGTGCACGGCGGGGCTGGAGTGCGCGCTCGTTCTCGTGCGCTCCCGCCTTGTTGTGCCACGTGTTGTGGGGTTGCTTTGTCCCGCAAGAACAATCGACAAATCCAAGCGGCGAATTTCGGAGCGTTAACACCTCGATACTAAACAATGTCTAACAAGGAGTTCGAGAGGCGGGGAGGTAGGTTGGCCGGGAGTACAGCGCGCAGGCGTAGCTTACGTGTGGCCTACTTTCGCATGCTCAAAACTACTCCGAGACTCGCCAGCGACGACATTGATAAGCAGTGCAGTGAAAGTTTCATTCCTGCATATATACAGGCGCGCGCGTCCGAGCAGATTGTAACAGGCTTCTTCGTCAAGAACTTAATCCTTGTCACACAATTTCCGTCTAGATAACCACCTCAAATAATATACAACAGGAAGCGCACTGATATAAGCACCCTTCTTGATTGATGTGAGCTATCGGCCTAATAGGCACAGGGCGCATGCAGTAATGCCTAGTAGCGCGCCGAGTCTCAGAGTCCCACGAACGGCACCTGTAAGAACACTGGCATGCGATCGAGACGGCGTTGCGAACAAGGTCCCTAAAAGGTAAGCGGCATTCCTCCTCGCCCGGCCTCTCCTTGTCCTGGCCTTCTGGCAGCTCGTCCTTTGGTCGCCCGCTCAGAAGCCGCGCATAGTGTTACACGAGATGAGACATAAAAACCGCTGTTGGGTGTTTGCTCATAAATTTTTACCACATTTAAGGCGTTATTATTTTGTGCTGTGCTAGAAGAGATGGAACGCTGTGATACTGGTAGAAGCAGATGTTTTTTGTGCTTTTTTTGCGCATAACTGCGCGCTTGTCTTGCTGCTTCGCGTTGGCTGTCTGCTTCCAGTTAAGAGAAGGCTTTTGAGGCTGGTTTGGTGGGCAAATTCCATTCGGTGTCGAGTACTAGCACAAAAATCAGAATTCTTTGTCTCGCCAATAGTGTGTACCTAGTGTACACGATGTGTATATACATTCCAGAGCTTTTGTTTGAGTGTTACGACGTCCACGGTTATGCATTGTACTCGTAGGCAAAAACTGCCACGGCTTGCACATATCAACCCGCATCGCGAGTTATTTCTATTGCATTGATTTCTAAAGGCAATTACCCGGGCTGAAAGTGCTGCGATGAAGGTTTCGCCGGTACACGAGAAAGGAGGTGTGCTTCCGTGTGTGCGGCACTATGCAGCTACCGATTGAACAACTCGGATGCGTTTGCGCTGCTCGAAGTGCATACGTGTGTACTTGCGATTATCCAATCCACTGCCGTGTGTCCAGCTTGTGCTGTGTCGCAACTTAATCATCTCTATACTATAATGACCGAACGCAACGCGCGTCCCATATTCCCCTGAATAACTCGAGCGTCATGTAGAAACTTAACTATTGTCTTTTTGTCATGACGCTGGCATCTCTTTATGCAGTGAAACTGGCCCTGTGCTTTCATGATAGACTGGGGCCGCTGGCTCTCAAGCGCAAACGTTACAGTGGAACATTTACTTCATTTGTGAACAAACCGTATGCAAGGACGAAAGTTTCACATAGAAATGGTTTCCATCAAGGAGCGCTTTCCCCCATTGCGCAGTTCCCAGTCAATGAGGCCACAAACTCGAGCACCACTTTGCAGTCCTGCGGAGACTATATATTTTCAACGCCTAGAAAAAGCATGGACTGACAAAGCTACGCAATCTGAGTACGTTTCCAGCACGATATATGACAGAACAGCCTACGCACTCCATAGCTTCACACACCTGCTGACAATAGCGCGATCCCGAAAACAAATCGCCGTTAACAAAGGAAAAAGCTCCGTTCGTACACCTTTGCACATACATTTCTTTTAAAATCAATTCTTGACAAAACAAGAACCGAGATCTTCAATGACGCGGTGGGCCACGAAACTTAGCCAAAACATCCGAAATCCCTCGCGAAAGCGTCGCAGCTAAAACTCGAGCCCAACTGCTATGGTGGTGAGTGCGCCGAGACGCGGAAAGAAGGGAAATAGAGCAAAGGGCTTGAAAAATGCCACGTGACGGCGCTCAACCAATTGGGAGATGCAGACCTGCCTCCTCGCGTGCTCCTCGCAGCAGCGGCGGCGAGAAGTGTGTCGCTACCTTTTAGTTTTATTCAGGGACTTTAGTTGCGAAGGGTACAGGGCACTTCCAACCGCAAAAGCAGCAATAATTTCCAAAGAAATAGTCCTCCTCCTCCTCCTTTATGCAGTAATATAGAAATGCGGTTTTGAATGCCAGGCGAGCCGCGAAACATGTTCCTGTGTCAGTTCTTGAGAAAAGTCACCGCTTGTTAAGGCAAGTCACATTCAGGAGCTCGCGTATTGTATACAAGGGAATCGTCTACACAACGACGGCGAATTGCGACGAAAATTCCCCCCGTTAACGAAGTCGCCGTGGCAGGCTACTATGTACGACTGCAGCAGTTAACTTGCACATGTTATTGTGGTGCCCGTTCACATTGTCCTGTATTTAAGCATGCAGGATGGTGATGACACGCAACGTCCTGACGAAGGGAGACCATTTTATTTTAGTTACTGACTTTTGGGTTGGGTCAACTGATATTTGCGTGTGAGCCAACGTGAAAAGCCAGGTGCGCCAAATTGAAATTTGAGGGTGGCCCAACTTAAAATTTGGACATCGGCAGAATTAAATTTGGCGGTTGGCCTGCTTGAAATTAGAACGTAGGCAAACTGAAATTTGGGGTTAGGCAAAGTTCAAATCTCGGGATGGAACAAGGAAAATTTGGGGCTCGCCGGGGGCGGGCCAACTTAAATTTGAGGACGGGCCGTTTGAAACCTGGGGGCAGGCCAAGTTGAAGTTTGGGAGCGGGGCAACCTGAAGTTTTAGGGGGACCCTATGTCCAGTTGATCGCTGCCCAGCGTCCTTCGGGTTAAGACCCACCGGGCAAGCGAGGACCTTAATACGCTTGGCGCGTTTTCATTTGTCCTTACCGAGGCGCCGTCAGAGCGCAGGCTAGAGTTTCCGTAGACAAGGACAGCGCGTACAACAAGTTTGCGAGAGGGACAGCAAGGGTTACATGGCGCATTACCGCCTAGACAAGAAAATGCCTGTGCGCTCCGAAGCGACGTCATCACTACGTCACGTGGATATGGCCACCGCAGGCGGCGGTGACATTCATACCATGGGTGCGCTTGGAGCGTTCTTGCACGAACGTTTGCCCCCGTGGTGGCACTGTGCCCGTGGCGCGCTGGACCACAGTCTTCCAGCGCGGCCGTTGCGCGGGCATGTTCAGACGCGTTTCTAGGCTTGCCTGTGTCGCGTGCTTTTCGGCCGCCTTGTACGGGGCTGCGCTGCCTGGCTGCCAGGCCATGGTCTCGAAGATTTGCGTGCGCTAATCTTGAAGGCCATAAATCGCAGTGCGCCTGAGAGTATCTTGCCATACCTATAGATGACGCTCGCCTCGGACGCATCGCGGCCAACACAAGAGGCCGCGTTTTTACCAAGCATAACGTTCTACGCCAGCGTTTCCCGGTAAACATTAGGGCTACATAAGCTGCAGTTGCCGGAAAGCGTGAGAAGAACTCGTGGACTTAGGCATGCTCCCCCATAATCGCTCACTCTCCCTACCTGCTGTCTCAAAATCCTGAGCGGGAAAACGGACAGGATGGCACTTGCTCTGCATTACAGTTCGGACGACAGCAGGAATAAATCGCATTGCGGTTTAATTTTGACGCCTCTTCAAGCCAGCGTAGCCTGTGTTGAGAAGGGGGTGCAAAACGATTTGCTCCTGTCGTGCGACTTCACTGTTCATCCCCGACTGATCGACGCAGAGCGAATGTTACGAACAAATACCGTTAAGTACATACGTTCGCAGAACGAATTCAAACTAGACCTACGTTATGAAGTACCATTTGTTCAACAGAGCCATTTCAGTTGCCCTTGTGCCCTGCCGTGAAGGTACACAGCAGGCCGGACTGGCAATGTCCGAAGTTGCTGGGTATGAGCAGTGCACGCTTGCAGCGTCATCCTTGCGAATATCGAAAGTTTGCCGTAAATTTTGCGCAACTCTTATGTATAATAAGATGAAGCTTGAGCTCTAAGGCTTCTGTAAAATACGTGGAAAATAAGCAATCCTATTTCTAGCCAGCGACGGCACCAATTTCAGGTTTCCGGCAGTCAAAATTGAAAGATAAAATCTAGAGACCATTTGTGAATCAGGCCGTTAATTAGTACAGAAAAATTGCTTAATATCGCAAATTTTCAGGTAAGGTATCAAATTATCGAGAGTGAAAATGACAGCGCAATTGCATCTCATAGTACCTCTAATTAAGATCAGTTTGGTGTAATATACAGGACTACAAAATAAGCCACTATTAGGCGAGTCGCACAATGGCAGAACCTTAAACATTGTAACAAATTCACGTCACATAAATCATATTAAATTTATCTGCATTGAGAGTTCTGACAGATCCAATATCCATAACTGCAATTATCTGTTCTAGGTGCCCAGGAGCGCATTTGTAAGCTTCGTGCTGTTTTTCTATCTTGCGAACTTCGGAAACTTTTGTAAGAATTCAAAGACATAAATATATATACCACTTCCAGCAGTCACTAGAATATTTATTAAACATATGAATACTTAGTAAAGTATGAAGATAATAATAAAAATGAAGATAATTTATTCGGGCAAATCATACTGGCGGTACTGCATGTTTCCATAAATCAGAGAATAGTAAAAAGCTCTTGTCGCGTACTTCCATTACTGCTATCTCAAAAAACTATTTCTGCATAATAAGCGGCGTTGGAGTTTGTGCCGAGCAAAAGCTTTCAAAATTTGGAGGTAGGACGCTCGAGCCAGGGTACTTACCCTTCTGAGCCCCGGCCGCAACGGCTAATATGAGGGCAAAGAAAATGATTTAAAAAGTGAAACGAAAAAACGATATATCTCATTTTAGTCGAACATAATTAACATTTTCTGCTTCTTTTTCATGTCGTATTAGCTGGATGGCGTCCGTGTTATGGAGCCGTGATAATGACTCGTTTATTACGAAGTTATAGGGCTTAGATGTACTTCACGGGTATGGGAAAGCTGCTTACTTTAAATAAGAGCAGGAACCTTAATATAAAGTTTACAGTGCGTCTGAAGCTTCGGGATGACGTGCTCTTTTATTAGCGGTGTGGGAGAGCCTGGCGGGGGGGCGAGGTCTGCCGATATTTTGATCGGATGAACAGCTTTGCACTGTATCACCTCGAGGGCGCCAATGTTCGTTCTTGTGCAAAAGTCCCAAGTAATGTACGCGTATTGCGATTTATATCCTGTGGTGGATGAATCAGCTAAATGTTGAATTATCGTGGGGCATGCTTTAGTTTATGGCTTAGTAATGCAGTTCACGAAATGCTGAGTCGCAAATGTCACACATATGCGAGTTCAAACATAGGTTTCTTATAATTTCCGTACCTCATAATCAGACTGTGGTTCTAGCAAGTAAAACCTCGCAGTTTAACTTGGTTGTAGTTACACCTTGATCACTTTAATTCATCGACATGATTTGTCAAGAGTCTGCCAACAGACGCAAGGCTGTACCAAAAGTAAGTTTTGATTGGCGGAGTGATTTTAATGACATAGTCTGCAAACAGCCTGAATTGAACTTTAATTTGTTCAACTAAGTTAGCAATGTCACCAATAGAAAGTGACAATATTGTAAGGGTCGTAGAACGGTCTCTTGACATGAGCCCGAAGAAACGGGTATTGAGCTGCACACGCAGAACTGTCGATAACAACAAACTGAGCGCGGTTAGTTAAATATGCTGTAACTCAACTAACCAGGAAAGAGGGAGAACAATCTATAAGCTTACCATTTGAAAAACATATAAAACCAAAAGAAATATCCAGGAATCAATCTGTCCTGCTTTATCTAGGATACTGGCAAAAGAGTGAAAAAGCGTCACCAACTGCGGATCTGCTGAAAGCCCTATCAGAAAACAGGGCTGCATAGGGGAAAAGAACCCTTTGTCTTTGAAATACTGAGTTAAAAAAGTTTCCGACATTGTGCTCAAGCACGTTCGAATGAATAGGACACTCGACTGAGGTACTTACCCGTTGGTAGTCCAGTGGCCGCGGCTATGATCGGTGCGAAGACAACGTCAGAAAAATAAGAAAGAACGAAACGAATTAAAAAGAATATCAGTGATTATTCTCGCATATCGTAATTTTGCAGCCGGGACATATTTACCATGTTGGGCTTCTTTATACCGTTCTAGCTATCTCAGACATCGCTATCATCACATAAGAATGGTTTGATAATATGATAACTTATAACATATGACAACGTGCTGTGAAATATATCAGCATATTTAAATAAGAACGGATTGCATTGTTTGCTCTCGATGGCCTCATCTAACAAACTCCGCTTGAAAATCTCATTTGCCTTTAATATATCTGTTGTCACTCGCTGGGCAGGCCGATCGCTCGCATGCACAGCGCAACAATTTCGGCGGTTTCGTCGCTGACATCCTTTAAACCAATCAAAATAAAGCAATCGGCAGCAAGGGCCCTTATGCCTCCGACGAGACGCCTCGGATTCCACGCCACGAACGAGAACGTTGAGTGCAGCACAAAGCGAAAGAGCCGCCGTGAACCGGGGTGTCGTTGCCATATTTGCTTATTTGGAGAGTACTTCCAGCACGACTGTTAGATTCTGGAATGGCGAATAGGCAAAGGGGCGACCGTAGCCGTAGGTGCCGTAGAAACCTGGGTGTCGTTACCGTATTTGCTTATTTGGACAGTGTTTCCAGCACGACTATTAGATTCTGGAGTGGCGAATAAGCAAAGAGGCGCCAGTAGCCTGCTGAGGAAGCGCGCCGTTTATGGCCGCGGTAAGAGCACTAGCACTGGCTGAAGATTATTATGGAAAAGACTAAGATAATGATGAATAGCCGGGCAAGGGAACTAGAGTTCAAGACCACCAGTCGGTCTCTAGATTCTGTAAAGGAGTACGTTTACCTAGGTCAATTCGTCACAGTGAACGCTCATCATGAGAAGGAAATTCATAGTAGACTAAAAATGTATTGGATTGGATGCGGCAGACATTGTCAGCTCCTGACTGGAGGCTAGCCATTATCATTGAAAAGGAAAGTGTAATACGAGTGTAATTTACCAGTGCTGACATGTGGGGAAGGGACTTGGAGACTGAACAAAGAAGCTCGAGAACAACGAGCGCGCAAAGACAGATGGAACGAAGATTGCTAGAGATAACGTCTACTAGACGGAACTACTAGACTACTACTACTACTACTACTAGACTACTACTACGTCTACTAGACTAGACGGAAAGAGAGCAGTTTGGATCAGAAAGCAAACGGGTATAGACGATATTCTGACATTAAGAGGACATGTAATGGGCAGGTCATGTAATGAGCGGGTTTGATAACCGTTCGACCATTAGGGTTAGAGAGTGGACACCAAGAGAAGGGAAATGCAGTCGTGCACGGCAGAAAACTCGGTGGAGCGATGAAATTGGTAAATTCGCGGGCGCAGGTGGGAATTGGTTTCCGCAGGACAGGGGTAATTGGAGGTCGCAGGGAGAGGCCTTCGCCCTGCAGTGGACATAAAACAGGCTGATGATGATGAGGAGGAGTAGGATGATGATGAAGAGCACTGGCTTGCGATTCTGGCGGTGGAGCGTACGCGTGGCTCCTCCTCGCGCAATTAAGAGCACTGCGGTTTTGAAGGCCTGCCCAGCCGGAAAACGGATGTTTTGTAGGTCAGCTCTTGGGAAAGGTCGTCGCTTGTCGATGAAGGTTACGCTTGTGGGCTCACGTAGTACACAAAGTGGAAAACGAGTTGCTAATTGCGATGTAAATGCGCCCGGTAAACAAGGCTCACCGTGGTATAGGCTACGACGTAGAACAATTATTTTACGCTGTCCGTTAACAGTGTCGCGCTTCAGCTATGCTGGCGAAACCGAACATATTTGCCACGAAGGGAGGCAAACATTTTTGTTTTGTTTATTGCACTAACATATCGATCTAAAAAAATCTGGCTCATCAAGAACTGGCTTCTTTCAAAAGGAGGAAGGGAAAATAATGTGGTTGTTTTAAGCAGTTTTATTAAATATAAAGCTGGTGTAAAATTTCTAATTTCAAGAAAACAACTTTCACGTTTACAACTCTGTACCTCGGCAATAACAATATGATTGCAATTCTTTCAATTGCATCCATGGTAAATCTGAATCAGAGCAATTGGATGTAAGATACATGGCTTTCAAATACACCACTAATAAATGAGTCTCCTCTGGATGTCTTGACGGATGCAATGCACAGAACTGCGTTATTTGTTCTACGCGGAGAGCTGGGAATTTGCTGACTTCGTGTTCCATTGTATCAATTTCCATTATCAATTTCTGGCAATTTTTTTGTAAACTCGAAGCCATCCACTCGAAACCATAAACCACTTTCCTCCTCGTGCAATTAACGGCACTGCGGTTTTCAAGGCCTGCCCAGCCGGAAAATGGATGTTTGTGCGTCAGCTCTTGGGTAAGGTCGCCGCTTGTCAATGAAGGTTACGTTTGTGGCCTCACGTAGTACATAAAGCGGAAAACGAGTTGCTAATTGCAATAGGCTAACGACTTACAACTCCAGCAATTATTTTAAGCGGCCCGTTAACAGTGTCGTGCGTCATGTATGCTGGCGAAACCGCACATAGTCGCCACGAAGGGAGACAAACATTTTTGTTTTGTTTATTCCACTAACATGTCGATCTAAACTGGCACTAGAATTTACCGTTCTCTCAAATGGCGCCATTCCTATATTTCTTTATCTTATTTATCTTATTTTTCTATCTTCATACGTAATAAAAGCATTCATTTGTACGGCAAATGCTGATCATATTGGCAGTGATGCATATTTTGTTGCATCTGAGAAGAGTAAAAAACTTACAAAGTGCGCATATTTCCTTAAAATCAGCCAAGGGGCTATCTTACAGAAGCATTTCTGCGTTTACGTGTGTTTGAATAGCGCCGCGTTGGAGTTGGGGTTGAGCTGAAGCATTGCTAATATAGGCGTAGAAAGAGAAATTTGAAGGGGGCACCACTCGTGCCAGTGTACTTACGGGCGCCAGCCACGACGGTAGCGACGGCTATGATGAGTGCGAAAACAAGGAAAAAAAGAAAAGATGAATAAGAGATATCGATGATTTTTATCGCATATCTTAATTTCCGAGTCGAACATCTTTAGCATTTCGTGCTCCTTATGTAAATCAGGGGGCTTTAAGTAAGACGAGGAACCTTACTCTTCGTTTTACGCCTCGTCTGAAGCGTTCGGATTAGTGCTCTGAGGGAGCCTGTTTACCCATATTCTGAACGCGGTGTTAAATGTTATATATTGCTTAACGACTATACAGCTACATACCTCACTGTATGAAAAGGATTAATGTTCGATTGAAAATGAAAATATCTAATCACCTCGAGTGCGTTAGTGCTCGTTTGCCTGTAAGCATCCCAAATAATGCAGCGTATCTCCCTTGTATGTCTGGTGATGGACAAAGAAGCTGAAAGTTTAGCTTTGCTGGAGCATCCTTTATTTTTTGCCTTAGTTTACGAACCACTCAGTCACAAATCTTGCACGTATGCGAGTTCGAACATAGATTTCTCGTTATAATTAGCGTGGCTCGAAATCAGATCGTGGTTTTGGGACAACAAACCACATAATTCATTTCGGTTACCGTTACACCTTGATCACTTGAGTTCGTCAACCAAGAGCAGTGATTCCAGCGAACATAAAAATGATCCGCAAACGTATGGGCTTCACATTGTTCAACTGAGTTAACAATGTCATCAATGGAAAGTAAAAATATAGTAAGGGTCATGAATCCGGGAAGAGTAAAAAGCTGACAAAATACGCCAATTGGCCAAGGGGCTATTTTAGGGAAGCATTTCTGCGTTTACATGGATTGGAATAGGCGGTTTAGAGTTGGGGTCGAGCTAAAGCTACCCTAATGTACGCGTAACGAAAAAATGCAGTATGAACACTCCTGCCATGGTGCTTACCTGTACGGACAGCCGTCTTGGTGACTATGATGAGTGCGAAGAGAATGAAAAAATAAAATCAGGTAAATGAATGATATCGATGACAGTTCTCGCATATATAATTTATGAGTCGTATGGGGTTAGTTGTATGGACTTCACCGCCTATAGAGTAGCCCTAATCATAATCATGCCTCGGGGGGGGGGGGGGGGTGCGTTACCCAGTAGTTGTAAGACTTAGGTTAAGCAGGGGTTTTAAGTAAGACGAGAAAGCTTACTGTAAATTTTACGCCTAGTGTGGAGCGTTCGGACCCAGCTTTTTCCATTATTGGTGTGTGGGAGCCTGTTTGCCGATATTTGATATAATATTAATATTTAAAGAACGGAATTGCGTTAAAACAAGACACGGACAAGTAAGGACATGGACGGGCTCAAACTCGCGACTGATCTTATTCAGAAAGAACATAAATATATATATATATACCTAGATTCTTATTTAATCATTGCCTAAGCGCACATGCCAAGAACGTTTTCTCTTTCTTATACAAATTGATACTAGAATCGCTTACGCATTCATCACCTGACTTATCGATGTAAAAAGCCTCTGCGAAAAGCTATTAATATTAATAGCTTTTCGCTGTATCACTTCGAGTGCGTCAATGTTCGCTTTTGTGTAAGGGTTCCAAATATTGCACGCGGATTCAAATTTATGTCTGGTGATAGACGAACGAGATAAAACGATAGATAAAACGCGATAAATAAAAACGAGATAAATGTTGCATTTTGCACAGAGTCAGCACACAGCAAGCGCAAGACTATCGATAACAACCAACTGCACGCGGTTAGGTAAATATGCCGTAGCTCAAATATACCTAGAAAAGAGGGACGACAAAGTCTTCTTTGTGAACTCATTATTCAAAACAAGATAGAAAAGCTTCACTAATATCGAGGAATACAAATCAACGTGTACAGCCATTACCAACTGTGGAACTGCGGAAAACCATATCCTAAATCAGTGCTGCCGAGGCGAAACTTCATGCCATAGTGCCTTGGTGCCCTACTTACTGTGCGCACGCACTTCTGCAATTGGCGTCTTTTAAGTACTGAGTTCAAAAGTTTGCCACATTGTGCTCAAGCATCTGCCAGTTATTATTTATACGCATAGTGGACTGCCTATAGAGGCGCCGCCCATAGCCACCTAGCGGGCGCTTCGAACAGTACCCTCGGGAACAATGACAGACAACTGTTTGCAGCAAGGATGGCTGAAGTTCGCGGCTACGCTTTCTCCTCTGTTCGGGTACCAGAACGCTTTTTCTGCGGTGACAGCTGCAGGGAAGACGCAGGCTATATGGGAGCGCACACGAACACGATGTTACCGATGTTCGGGGCAAACCGGTCCACGCATCTGCCAGGAGTGTCCCGCAGACAAACGCAGGGAACGCCATTTACTCGAAGTGGAGCTCACGTTAACTAGTCGCTAGGTTTTCTTGAGTAATGCGATGTCACGATTGTTTTCTTTAATTCTACCCTTGCCGGAATACTGCTTCTGTGCCTTAAAAATAGGCTCGCGTCGTAAGCGCGGACTGAGATCTGCACGGTGCGAAGTCTGCGCAAACGTCGTAGCGATCAATCTGGCGATGAAAACATGTGACATCACCGAATAAGTGCCGTCAAAGTCGCCTCAATACGACTAATTCCGAATTTATTGTTGGAAATGCGTACGCTAGTCAGAGAAGTCGCCAAACGCACGGATTAATAAGAGCACGAGTTAACTCCACCGCCGATGCAATTCTGCGGCATACGCCGATGAACTGCCGTTCCCACTGCAGCTTTCGCAATCTGAAAAGCTGACGCTCGAGCTTTTCAGTGGTTTCTTTTTTCTCGAATGTTGCTAGAGAGGGATTGCATATTATGTTTAGAAGCTGAGCATTGCCAGCGAATGCAAATTGTCGCTCGCGGGATGGCGGGTTTGGTCCTCTCTGGCGTAAACTTCCCAAGAAAGAATTCTGTTGAGTTGTGAGAAACAAATCACTTGGCGTGATTAAGTCTACTCAGACATCGTCGAAGTGCTAAATTTCTCAAGTGTGACGCTAACTTTTCAGCGAAAATGAAACAGAAATACCATATGCAGCAACTATTAGCAATTCTCATCCTCAACTACCTACTTTCTTCCCACAATTCCTAACAAACCACAGTAGCTTTGGTGACCTCGGGTGAAGAGAATGAAGCTGTTAAGGAAGCATTTGCGAAGACACAGCGTGATTTACAAACGAGGCAAGAGGAAAACTTTGCAGTTAAAAAAATCAAAAACAGTTCTTCATTAAGCAACAAGCAATAGTTTAACATGCGCGAAGCCACACCTAAAATAGGTGCAAGGAAGTGCGTGACAGCTAGCTGGCGCGAGGATTTACCGGGCCGCAAAAAACAACAATTTCAGTTCTTGCAAGGTTCAGCAGCATTAATCTACAACAGGATGCATTGCTGCAGTCGTGCTGCCTAGCTAGCGCAAAGCGGTAAAGAAGCGGCAAACGGCAGAAACGGCAAGCGGCGTTCAGAACATTAGCGAACTGCCTTTAAACCACATGCGGCAGTGAAGACGAACCTAACTGGCAGGCCGTGATCAATTTCGTCGCTTACCTGTGCAAAAAGCACCGACACGACAAAGTAAACCATCAGAGCAAGAAGTTTCCCTCCGAACGGCGACGACCGTTGCTTTCGCTGACCTTGCTTTGCTGGGAATTATCAGAACCGTGTCGGAGGCAGGTTCTTGGCGGTATTTGAGGCCACCACCGTGCAACAATTTTTTGACATTCCTTAAAGGTTTGACCACTAATGCACATGCGAAGGGTGTTGCTTATTTTCCTCGCAAAACGTGAATAAAACGCAAGCACAAACAACGACGCAGGAAACTACGACGCGCGAAGCCCTCCTTTCCCGAGCGCCCTTTCCAAGCCGCCACCAGCGGCGCATCCATCGGCGCGCACAGCGCGCATAGAGAAATTCGCAGGCGAGACACTCGACTAAGGTACTTACCGCCGGTGGCCACCCCCGTCGGAGCGGCTATGGTCGGTGCGAACGTCAAAAAAGAAAAAGAAAATGGAACGAAATAAAAAGAATCAGTTATGATACTCACATATCTTAATTCCGGAGTCTGATATATTCAGCATGTTGTGCTTCCTTATACCATTCTAGCTATCTCAAAGATCGCCATGATCGCATCAGAGTGATTCGATAATGCAATCATTTTTGCAATCAGTTTTTTTTTTCAATGAATATGTCAAAGTCGCAACGTTGAATTTACTTATCTTGTATCGATAGAAAAATATATCCGTGTCCTTAAAACAATGCTAGAATATGGCGTGCCACGAAACATGTACGGCCCCAAAAATGTCTAAGCGCACACCTGCGACACAAATTGTTCAGTTCGTTCAATCGAAAGAGTATAATAACAATATTATCTCTATTTTTAGCAATTTTGTTGTACAGTTTAAGTGGTCCCACTTGACCACCCCGCGAAGTGTGCTTCGCCATCAGGGCCACCTGTAGCATAGATGGGTGGCTCAGCATGAAGCTCCGAGTGACCTTCCTTATTCCCATAAGCTGATGCGAATTGAAACTTTACTAAGCCTCACTGTTAGATGCGCAGTCACTACATCATGCGGATCATCGTTCGCAGTCCACTGGTAGCGCCTATTCGTGGTTCTCCTAGCGTATTGAGAGGAATAGACCACCAATTAATTCCGTGTATATGGTAATTGAGTTAACTATGAATAAATTACTTTGTCTCCCAAATGAATTACGCTTCGGCAGACTACACTTTGGTAGTGAAGTAACCGAACCAAATGCTCGAGCATTTTCAGAATAATAGTGGTCATGGTTGAAAAAAAAATCGAAGAGAACGTACATTATGAATGTGAGTGCAACATAAATTGTCGCTACATCTTTCGTTTTACAATGGCGTCTTCAAACTTGCGTGCCCTTATTGCTCCCTCGGTGAACTCCAGAACTGCGTTGGAGCACGTGTTGCTCCAGTTAAACTACTGGTGTCTCAATAACACTCAACTCGCATTTGACGCCGACTAATGATGCGGTTGCGTTCTGCACGGGACCTCACCAGTGATGACTACGAGACATTACTTCGGACAGTGGCAATGGTGGCGAAGAGCGATGAAGAGAATTGGCCGTCCAGATGCTGGCATGTTGTGTTTCCCATATCCACTGCAGCGCATTTTAAAGCTGTCCTGAATCACCTTTTTCGGAAACCCCGAAAATGCCTCGGGACGGGTGTTCTACCTTCCAGCGGTAAATTTTTGAAACGATGTCACAGTGAGAGCTACATTTTTTATGAGGTTCCGCTTCCTCCTTGCAGTGATAATACACTGCAGTTTTCAATGCACGACTAGCTGGAAAATTTACTATTCTTGTGTCAGCTTTTCAGAAATGGCTGTTCGTCAAGGCAACTCACGTTCATGCCCTCACGTTGTTTATAAAGCGGAAAGCGAGTGCGCATACCGATGCAAATGCACCCCGTAAAGAAAGCTCACCATTCCGGGCTGCAGTTATACAATTGCTACTAGGTGCAACGGGGCGTGACATTTCAGGAGGCGCCGGAAGCTTGTGCGCATGCGCGAGTAATAGCGGATGTGAATAATTAAATGTGGGGGCGTTAGCTTCTTGAATATCTGACTGCGTAGGCACTACGGAGAAGTTTGTTCTCGCGTGCTGTGTGCGTTTGTATCTAGGCATGCCGACATTGCGGAGTGGGGTCGAGTTCCTTTACGCACAGACGCTGGCTGCCGACGCGGTCAAACAATGAAGCAGCGGGTACTGGCGCCTCATTTGGCGACCGCTGTGTCGCACGGACTGTGTCTAACCTGCGGCGCTCGTGCTGAGTCAGTCGGGTGGGATCTGATCTTTCTCGCGCCCTACGCTGATATACCTTCGAAATAACTTCACAGATGTTTCCGGGGGAGCAGTAGGGACCTAGTAGAGGCCGGGCCGCTTATATAGAAAATCTAGAAGGCAGAGCACCTTAGCAACCGCGGTTGAACGCTAGTGGCTGAAAGGGAGCCGGTGACGCTTGATGCCCCTGCAAGCGCTGTGAGAATACGTCACGCCATCCTAACACCTTCAACACTGACCTAACGTTAACCTAAACAAACTTGGTTGAGACGCGAAGGGAATAATCCGCACGGCGCAACCGTTATGAGAATACGCCGCGCCATCCTAGCCCATTTCACGCTAACCTGACCTAACATAACGTAAACGTAAACCCAAGCTAACCTAACGCTAATCTAACTTAACCTAACGCTAGCCTAGCCTAATGCTAACCTAACGTGGCCGAGACGCAAAGACAATAATCCGCAAGGTGTAACCGCTGTGAGAATTCACTGCTCCACCCTAATGTTTTTTATGCTCACCTAATCTAAGCTAACCTAACCTTACGTGGGCGTGACACAAAGACTATAATCCTCACAGCATGACATAATGCAATCGCGTTCAACCACGGTTGCCAAGACGCTGTGTTTACATTACTCAGAGCGGTCAACTCAAAAATGATCCGGATAGGTCGCATACGAAAAGCCTGCCAAGAGCGAAGATATTTCAGGAGAGCAGGCCCGGCCTCTACTACGGCCACTATTGCTCGCCTGAGAAAATCGGCGATGTTCTCTTGAAGGGATAGCGCCGTAAAGCGCGACAAAGTTATAATGCACCATGACTGGCTCCGCACCAGCGCCGCAGGCGCGAGAAAGCCTGTCCGACGTGCCTTTGGACACAGCGGTCCCTGTTCACTGCTTCACCTGTTTCACCGCGCCGGCTGCCAGCGTCCGAGCATAAAGAAACCCCACGCCACAATGTCATCCCACTTAAGAGACAAACGCATACAAGACGAGCAAATAAACTTCGTAATGCCTAGGAAAAGTCAGATATTCAAGGAGCAAAAACCCCCAGATTTTCTCACTCGCACCCGCTCTAACTCGCGCCTGCGCAGAAACGTCGGGCGCCTTCAGAAGTGCCATGCCCAGCTGTACATGCTAGCAATTGTAGAAATGTTGCCGGGGCTCCTATGTACAAGTTATTTTGCAGATGGTACAGATCTGTTGCTGACTTTGCAGTACTTTTTCTGACCTTGAAGAGAAAGTGTCCGAGTACCGTGGAACTAATGAACCGGATAGGAAAAAAGCGCGTCCCGCCTCCACCTTTGCTTCTCAGGATGTGCGATTTACAAATTTACATGCACTGCAAAAAATCTGAAAGGCAGCGACGTCTCCCATTCCAATTCCATTCCATTCCAACCCGCCTCGCGTGCAAGTGCTTGAAAAACGAATAACATTGCCTACACTGAGCGGCTTGTCGTATCTAATTGGCTGACAAGAGGCGAGGAGAACGCTCAAGTGGGGAGGGATTCGATGAGGTCGAGCCACAACACTGAAATTCGATAACCGGATGAAGAGGGTGGTGCCTGCGTCTACGATTGGTCGGCTTTCCCTTACTTAGCTTGCGGTGGCTGGTCGAAAATCGTGGCGGCATGCAACGGAACTTCAAGAATGACGCTAAAACGGACCCTCAGCAAAGAAGAGTTGGCAGAATGAGGGGGTAAACGTGCCGAAAGGGCTCGAAAACGTTACACGGCCACGCAAGAAGTTTTATTCTACGCAAATACACCCGTGAACTCCGGCAGGTGCGAGTAGCCAGCGTCTGAGCGATCGGTAGCAGCTATCTTTTATTCCTTTCGGTACGGGGCAGCCTGCAGCTATTCCGAAGAAATTTCAGTTTTGTTCGGCATATTAATGAATCTTTATCGCGTACACGTCACTTTGACGCGGTGAGTTCTTGCGGTTTTGTGACGTCGCGTGACAGGCAGGTGAAGTGGGTGTAGCCCAAAAACTTTTTACCAATAGCCGAGGGCTGAATGCCGAAAAGGGGTCGAATCAGAAATATTTTTTTTCCTTTTTCTGTCAAATCATGCATAATTAGTGTGCACAGATCATATCAGATGGGGAAGTATCGCGGTTTTCGTGACGTCGCCTGACAGACAGGTGAAGTGGGGATGGTCGACGAAAGTTTTTCACAAATCGTGGAGGGTTGATAGCAGAATTGGAATAGAAAACTTTGGAATAGTTTTACGTTATAGCGCCCCTGATCCCGGTGACCAGAACCGGTAACGCACTCCCTCACCAGAGCAGGATTGGCCACCCTGGTGCAGTACTTGGCCACAACCTCCTATATTAACACAACAATCAAACGCCGGCCCTCAGTCCTCAGCAGCTGCGAAGCAACTGACCACGGCGGCGGTCAGAACTGCGACGCAGCACAGGGTGCTAAGACTCACTGGCTCCGGACAGGCCGCCATTGGAATATGAACCTGGCAACGTTTAACGCTAGAATGTTATCTAGTGAGGTGAGTCTAGCAGTGCTATTGGAGGAATTAGAGCGCAGTAATTTGGATATAATAGGGCGCAGTGAAGTTAGGAGACCGAAAGAAGCCTATACAGTGCTAAAAAGCGGACACGTCCTGTGCTACCGGGGCTTAGCGGAGAGAAGAGAACTAGGAGTCGGATTCCTGATTAATAGGAATATAGCTGGTAACATACAGGAATTCTATAGCATTAACGAGAGGGTGGGTGAACTTAATAAGAGGTACAAAATGAAGATTGTACAGGTCTACGCCCCTACATCCGCCTCTACATCGGCGATGGGTAGAGTGAAAACTAAATACACTATAATAATGGGCGACTTTAATGCCAAGGTAGGCAAGAAGCAGGCTGGAGACAAGGCAGTGGGGGAATATGGCATAGGCACTAGGAATAGCAGGGGAGAGTTATTAGTAGAGTTTGCGGAACAGAATAATATGAGGATAATGAATACCTTCTTCCGCAAGCGGGACAGCCGAAAGTGGACCTGGAGGAGCCCGAACGGCGAGACTAGAAATGAAATAGACTCCATGCTCTGCGCTAACCCTGGCATCATACAAGATGTGGACGTGCTGAGCAAGGTGCGCTGGAGTGACCATAGGATGGTAAGAACTCGAATTAGCCTAGACCTGAGGAGGGAAAGGAAGAAACTGGTACATAAGAAGCCGATCAATGAGTTAGCGGTAAGAGGGAAAATAGAGGAAGTCCAGATCAAGCTACAGATCTGGTATTCGGCTTTAACTCCGGAAGAGGGCCTTAGTGTTGAAGCAATGAGCGACAATCTTGTGGGCATCATTAAGGAGTGTGCAATTGAAGTCGGTGTTAACTCCGTTAGGCCGGATACCAGCAAACTATCGCAGGAGACGAAAGATCTGATCAAGAAACGCCAATGTATGAAAGCATCTAACCCTACACTGGAATAGAATTGGCAGAACTTTCGAAGTTCATCAACAAGCGTAAGACAGCTGACATAATGAAGTATAATATGGATAGAATTGATCATGCTCTCAGGAACGGAGGAAGCCTAAACACAGTGAAGAAGAAACTAGGAATTGGCAAGAATCAGATGTGAGACAAAGCCGGCAATATCATTACTAATACGGATGAGATAGTTCAAGTGGCTCAGGATTTCTATAGAGATTGATACAGTACCAGTGGCACCCTCGACGATAATGGAAGAGAAATTAGTCCAGAGGAATTCGAAATCCCAAAGGTAACGCCGGAGGAAGTAAAGAAAGCCTTGGGAGATATGCAAAGGGGGAAGGCAGCTGGGGAGGATCAGGTAACAACAGATTTGTTGAAGGATGGTGGACAGATTGTTCTAGAGAAACTGGCCACCCTGTATACGTAATGCCTCATGACCTCGAGCGTACCGGAATCTTGGAAGAACGCTAACAATCCTAATCCATAAGAAAGGGGACGCCAAAGACTTGAAAAATTATAGACCGATCAGCTTACTGTCCGTTGCCTACAAACTATTTACTAAGGTAATCGCAAATAGAATCAGGAACACCTTAGACTTCTGTCAAGCAAAGGACCAGGCAGGATTCCGTAAAGGCTACTCAACAATAGATCATATTCACACTATCAATCAGGTGATAGGGAAATGTGCGGAATATAACCAACCCCTGTATATAGCTTTCATTGATTACGAGAAAGCGTTTGATTCTGTCGAAACCTCAGCAGTCATAGAGGCATTACACAATCAGGGTGTAGACGAGCCGTATGTAAAAATACTGAAAGATATCTATAGCGGCTCCACAGCCACCGTAGTCCTCCATAAAGCAAGCAACAAAATCCCAATAAAGAAAGCCGTCAGGCAGGGAGATACGATATCTTCAATGCTATTCACAGCGTGTTTACAGGAGGTATTCAGAGACCTGGATTGGGAAGAATTGAGGATAAATGTTAATGGAGAATACCTTAGTAACTTGCGATTCGCTGATGATATTGTCTTGCTTAGTAACTCAGTGGACCAATTGCAATGCATGCTCACTGACCTGGAGAGGCAAAGCAGAAGAGTGGGTCTAAAAATTAATCTGCAGAAAACTAAAGTAATGCTTAACAGTCTCAGAAGCGAACAGCAATTTACAATAGGCAGCGAGGCGCTGGAAGCCGTAAGCGAATACATCTACTTAGGGCAGGTAGTGACGGTGGATCCGGATCATGAGACGGAAATAATCAGAAGAATAAGAATGGGCTGGGGCGCGTATGGAAGGCATTCTCAGGTCATGAACAGCAGGTTGCCAATATCCCTCAAGAGAAAGGTATATAATTGCTGTGTCTTACCAGTGCTCGCCTACGGGGCAGAAACCTGGAGACTTACGAAAAGGGTTCTACTCAATTTGAGGACGACGCAACGAGCTATGGAAAGAAGAATGATAGGTTTAACGTTAAGGGATAAGAAAAGAGCAGATTGGGTGAGGGAGCAAACGCGAGTTAATGACATCTTAGTTGAAATCAAGAAAAAGAAATGGGCATGGGCAGGACATGTAATGAGGAGGGAAGATAACCGATGGTCATTAAGGGTTACGGACTGGATCCCAAGGGAAGGGAAGCGTAGCACGGGGCGGCAGAAAGTTAGGTGGGCGGATGAGATTAAGAAGTTTGCAGGCATGGCATGGCCACAATTAGTACATGACCAGGGTTGTTGGAGAAGTATGGGAGAGGCCGTTGCCCTGCAGTGGGCGTAACCATGCTGATGATGATAAATGATGGTGATGATGATGCTCCGGGATTCCGCGTGACAATAAAGGGAGTACGCTAGCCGTGTGCGCTTCATTACGACAAACCACACGTGAACCGACATGTACATCTGGGATCAATCAAAGCGCAGCCGCGTGGTTCTGCGTTTAAAAAGACGCTGGTGGGAGGGGTGACCGACAGCACAAGGAGTGCGTATAAAATGCTTTCTGCTTGATAAATTTAAATGTAAGAAGTTTAGTAAACAAAACTGGAGACCTTCAATACATCATGGCTGCTTAAAATTCTCGTGTGATCACGCTTCTTGAAACGCGGCGGCGGTCCAAAATACAAGACAAGGGCCTTTTACCACCGAATTATAGAATGACACGCCGAGACCACGATAGACGTGGGGGCTGTGTTGCTATTGTATTCAAGGCTGATATTGACTGTGGGTAAATGACCGGCATTCCAACACACTAAAGCTACTCATGGGAATACAAGCTAGACAAAACAAGGATAAACATTGGAACTGTTTATATAGTGCCTAATTCACCAACATAATGTTTTGAAAAAATGCAGCTTTACTTAGCGAGCCTTAAAAAGCTGAGCTATTGCATTATTATTTCTGGCGATATAAATATTTCAGGTAGCGATTGGTCCCTCCTTAGCACTCAACATCGCGAAAATTTCTATTATGAACTACTTGTAGAAATAGCTTTCAGTCAGGATTTACAACAGGTAGTTCACGAGTGCACACCCGTGCTTGGGAAATCGAGAACTATATCAGAATTGGTGCTCCTAGACGAGCGATTTGAGGAATAAGACATATTGCTTCAAAACCGGCCTTTCGGATCACAGACTAGTTCATGTGCGCATAAAGCGTGCCGCTGTATACCCGGAAGTTGTTAGTATTACGCATGTTTCTTGTTTTGATAGAGCCGATGACAAGCATTGTTTATCATCTTTTGCTGTTCGGATGGATTCAACCAAACGAACGACGTGAATGCGATGTGGACTGCATTCAAAGATATTCTTTTTTGACTGCGTAAACAGAATTGTTCTAACTCATAAGAAGAAAAGAAACAAACATAACCCTTGGATAACCCGGCAAATTATACATTAAAATATTTGTCAGAGAACGAAGCCAACAAAATAGAACATTTTGGCGCTAAGATCCTTATTGCGGACAAAGATGGCTGCTGCTAAAAGAAATTACCATGATGCTACACTAACCAATTATACGAAGCATGATCCGCACCGTTTTTTGGCGTCATTTGTCGCATAACAACGAAGGTGCCAGTAACGTCGTCGTTAATAGTGAACTTGTCGTTAACAGTGAACTTGTGTCGAACTCGGGTACGGCTACATGTCTTAATGATTTTTTTTCAATTTGCCTTTACTGACAATTCTCCAGATGCTTTTTGAGCCTTCACACTAGAACCTCCGTACGCATCAATGCAAATATAGAAGTATTGCATGAAGGCATTATACTCTTTTTTCTTAAAATTAACAATAACAAATCTATCTGTTCTGACGGTATACCAAATACCTTTTTGCGCAGATAAGTGGAATGGGGAGCCTACCATATAGAGATCATATCTTATGCCTCGCTAGCACAAAAACGGGTCCTGGATGACTAGCTAGTAGCAGAAGTAGTTCCGGTTCACAAGTCTGGTGAAAGCAAAATATTCGAAAATTTCAGCCAACTTTATTGACTGTGTATGCTGAAAACTACTTGAACATATTCTTTCAAACTCAATGTACACCGACTTTGAAGACAAGGCTTTTCTCCGCAACCAGCGCAGATTTCGACAGCCCCTTTCGAATGTTACATACGCTGATAGAAAGGATTGCCAATTTTTCAGCTTCCTTGAACAATGGAAAACAGCTCGACTCGACGGCATGTTTTTAGATTTGTCGAAGGCCTTCGATTGAATGGTACAGAACGAATGAATAAACTAACATAAATATATATAAATAATGCAGTTATGGGGATCCGCTCATGCCTTATAGGTCGGACACAATACGTTGAAATTATAGGTAACATATCTACACAATTGAAAACTACTTTTGGCGTTCCACAGGGATCTGTTTTCAGACCACTTTCTTTTTCTAGTGTATATAAATATATTGCTCATCACATAACTAACGTCATAACCATCTGTTTATTTGGAGACGACTGTGAAATATAACGTGAAATTAATAACCAATATGTGCAGGCGTCATTTAGCCAAGGGCATAAGGTTGTCGAATATGGGCCGCAATATGTAAAATGAAAATTAACGAATAAAAATCACGCTGAAAGTTAGGGAGAAAACAAAGCATGTTATTGGGGGTCATTGTAAGATGAGTTGAACTCTACTGAAGCTACAAGGATAAGATTATATTCTTGTCTCCTATGAAGCGTACGTCAGCCATCAGTCGCACTAACGGGTTAGCAAGTAGGAGTAGGCGAGAAAAACTGTACCTTTAAATTATATATAATTAGAAGGGGCAGTTTGTCTCGCCGACTCCTACTTGCTAACCCGTTAGTGCGACTGATGGCCGACATACGCTTAATATATAAATATATAATAGGAGACAAGAAGAATGAAGTTAATTATAGCAGTAACAGTGGGAAAAAAATCCCCATAGCAAAAACACAATTGCGCGCAATGATATCAGTCAACAAAATCAGATCCACGGGTCAAAACGTTGGTCGATCACACTTTAAAATGCTCGTACATTCGAACACAGTGGCTGAAGCTGGCGTGCGGTCGACAGATCGCGCCGGTATTCGCTTCACACGAGGAATCTTAATAGATAACGCTATTTAAATACATAATCAGTGACAACATTTCCGGGAAGTTTAAGTATATACAGGCGCATCTTGAGCCAAGCGATAGTGGTGAGCGGCTGAGAACTCTCACTCAAAAAGGAAATAAAAATGTACGGTAGGGAAACATGTCCGGCCCCGACGACAGCAGAGTGGCGATGGTTTTGGATAACTGAACACTGGTCTTATTACTCGCGTATTATTAAGCTCACGTCTAAGCAGCGGCGCACTCTTGGTGCCGTGGCGGAAACGACACGGCCACAGCTCATATTTGGCGCGACTGGTATTATTTCACAATATCACTGTATTTACTTCTTCCGGTGGCAACGTAAAAAACCGAAATATGTGCCGCAGAGCACATATTTCCGTTGTTTGCGTTATTACGCACGCATTCACGCTGGCCCATCTGTAATATATTGCTAAAAAATTTGTCTGACGCTTTTTCCCAACGCAGCATCTTTATTCCAGATGGCGCGAGGAAGCAGATCCTGATGCCACCAATCGGGACAGCACAATTGGTTGCAGCCCACCATATGTCCTGTACTTTAACATTGATGTGGTTATTCTATAAGAAATGTATTGCCTCACCCGAAAGCCGGCTCTCTAAATTTGGGTACTTGTATATTTTTAGCTTTCGAGTGTTGTCATTGGTGACGAGTAAGTCGAGCAGTTTTGTGCGATTTCAACCAGGCTAGGGTAAGTAACTCAGGTGGTTGAAGCAAATGGCTAGGTTGGAGCCACTCTGCGTTGTCTAGTTGAGCAAATAAGTTTCTTAAACAAGCTTCTGCAAGAGCTATGCGAAAAAATATTTTGTAAACTAACCCGGTGTCAATATCAGGTTCATAGTTTGCCACGTGATTGCCTCGTATGCGAGGGGCGATTGTGCAGCATTGGAGTCGCGAGTGCGGAAGAATGGGGGACGCTAATGGTGGCATATTGAGAATTGCTCGGCGTTTTTGGTTGGCCACCAAGGAGGACAGTCAATTCCTTGGACGAGTGCAAGGGAGAAATAAAAGGGATGAAAAAACGAATCCTGACTGCTATGAGGGAGTCTCGGACATGCAAAGAAATTAGTATGTAGTGCGCTCCGAGAGATGGAGTCATCTTTGTAAAACTCGATCATGTACATTTCTATATAAACCTTTCCGCATCTCTTCAACGTCGGTCGGGACCTTTCTCTGGGCTCGAACCACGGCACCATTTATGAACCGTGGCCGCACAGACCTCCAAATTCAGAAGAGGCCGCATCTCTTACCTAAGCCCCGGCAGTGCAGCCTGAAGCTGCGCCTCTTACAGGCACTGAAGGCTGTGAAGCCTACGTGCGACCACCTTTCTGCGTCTGTTACGTTGCTTGTCCGCGAATGACTCGGTCACGTACAAAGCCTGGACTCTTCGTGCTTTGTTACCGTGTGAGATCAATCTGCTATATTTACTCCAACGAAATACATGTTCTTTCAATGCTGGATTTGTGAAATGATGTTTTCGACTTCCAACGCCACTATAATAACCTCTGCCAAAAATTTCCCGCTTCTTCAGCTTCTGCGGCACCTTTGAAGTTCGTTTCTCAACCGCAAGTGGGCCAAACATCGGAAGCGCAGCACTACACTGACACCGCTTTACACCAGCTGTTGCGTCAATGACCGTAACGCGTCTCTTCCCAAGAGCTTGGCGTTATTAATGACAATGTTGACGATAAGCGTGACCATGGCGTCATTTTACGATTACACGGTCCATGGGCCTCTCTTTCGCTAGAAGGATGGGTCTATTCGATTTTGCGTTGACTAATGGCGATTAAATAAGGTAAGCTCAAAGATTCATATCTCTTGCCGCGCGTCGGCGACGCCCTGGACAGGCTTGAAGAAGCGGAATTCTTTTCGTTCCTAGACTTGCTTTCCGGCCTGCTGGCTGGTTCCAATGGCTGCAGCCGAGCGCCAAAAACTGAATTTATTACATCTGACGGTCTTTATTAATTGCACCTGATACCTTCTGGACTTTTCAACGGGCCTGCAACTTTTGAACAACTCGTGGACAAGACTCTGGGTGTCCTCTAGTGGCCAATATGTTTACGATACCTCGAAGTTGTGGTTCGTCTCCTAATTTACCGACGCACCTACTTCATTTCTGACATGTTTTGGTGTATCTCATCAGCGCTAGCCTGTCACTCAACCTTAAATGTTTGCGCTTCGCCGCGCGGGAGATGATAATCTTGCTTTACACCTTATCCAAGCGCGGTATTCTACCGGCTACTGCGAAACTTCGTGCAGTCACTGAATTCCAAAAAGCCTGCTAGCATCAAACGACTTCGCAGTTTCTTGGACCGATGCTCATAGTTGCGGCGCTTTGTACGCAATTTCTCATCGATCGCGTCGCGCTTGGCCCGGCTCCTGCGCAATGGTGCGGACTTCTCCTCCTGGTGTCTCCGTGCGATGTTGTGTTTGCTAAGTTGCGTGGTCTTCTTACCTCTCCACGTATTCTTCATTTTGACCCTACAGCAGCAACTGAAGCACATAGAGATGTCAGCGGGGCCTGTCTTGGCGCCGTTCTTCCGCAACGAAAGCCCGGCTACTCCGAGTACGTTGTCGCCTTTGCCAGTGGTAGGCTGACAAATGCAGAATCCTGTTAAAGCGTGTCTGAAAATGAGTGCTTGGCTCTACTTCGGGCTCTCGAAAAGCTCCGACCATAAGTATACGACCGCCCATTTGACCTAGTAACGAGTCGCCACGCGTTCTGTTGGCTCGCGACGTTGAGATCTATCTGGCCGCATCGCAAGCTGCGCTTTCAGAATCCTGTAGTACCGTATTCACATCGTCTACCAGTGATGCAGTGAAAGCAAGCACACTGATGTACCACCTTTGTGTCCTGACTGGGCCTGCGGAACCACTTGGAGACATCTCTCCTCTTGAGCGACTCAATTGGCACCGAACAAGACCATGGCCAGTGGATACGGCTGAGGTAATTTTTAAGTTTCCGAAGTAAAGCTGGTGCTGCCCAACGGCCCTATTACGTGAAAGGATTCCAATATCATAATTTATGTAACCGCCGACGCAAGCATCGGGTGATGACCCGTGGCGTTGTCTGAAAAGACCAATCAAATGCCGTAATGATCTTTCTATCGATAAACACATGTGACGCCGCCAAATAAGTGCCGTGAGAATTGCCTCAATAAGAGTAATTGCGAATTTATTGTTAGAAATGCGTACACTAGTCAACGAAGTCACCAGACCCGCGGGTTAATAAGAGCACGAGTTAACTCTACCGCCGATACGATTCTGCTGCATGTCGTGCCGTTGTCGTTGCCGTTGAAAACTGTCGTGCCGCTGAAGTTTTCGCAGTTGTAAATTCCTTATGGGAGCTGCTTCGAAACCTGTAAAGCTAAAGTGTGACCAGCTTTTCGGTAGTGTATTTTTTTTATGTTACTAGAGAGAGAGGACGCGTTATATGTTTAAAAGCGGAGCAGCACCAGCCAAAGCAAACGGGCGCAGTCGACAAGGCCCGGTTTAGTCTTCTGTGGCGTACGCACAATAATAATTCAGTTGAGTACACAATTCACAGCGCGTGTTTCACATGTGCTGTGAAACAAATCGCTCGGCGTATCCCACCAGGGCTAGCCGGCCACTCGAGCACAAAAGGTACCGCTTCGCCGCGCTTCGATGCTCAGGCAGCATCGAGGTGTGAGAATTTCCCAAGCGTAACGCGAAATTTTCAGCGAAAATGGAACAGAAATACCGTATGCAGCAACTATTGGCAATCCTCGTCCTTTAAGTGCCTACTTTCTTAAGACGAAGCTTTAGCTCGGGTGCTCCCATCTAAATACACGTAAAAGGAGAATTCGGTTTGCTCGGCAACCACTGCACCAAATTTGGCGACGTTTGTTGCATTTAATAGAAAAACTTAATATCTAGTGAGCGTTGATTTAGGTTGTCAATTTTTTATAAAAATCTCAAAAAAAACGAAACTATCAAGTTCACAACTCTAACTCAGCAACAAAAATTCATATTACAATTCTGTGAATTGCATCCAAGGGTGCCTCTAAAGCGGAAAAAAATTGATATGTAGCACATGAACATAAAATAATGTAATATGGAAATACAGCTTTTGCAGAACCCTCGAAAACTAGGTAAATAATTCACGTAAAATATAAAATGAAATATCGAGTTTGTCCGCTTTCAATTATCTCCTGGATGCCGTTTACAGCACCAAGATAACTGTTCTTGATGCAGAGCTATGAATCGTGCTTCTATATTCTTCAAATTTTCGAATTTTTGAAAATATCTAAAAATTCGGAACCTAAATAGAAAATCACTAGAATTTAACTTTTTCTCTCAAATGCAACAAATTTCATTAAAATCGGTCCAGGGGTTCTCAGAAAAACGTTTTTGCCTTTCACGTGTATTTGAATAGGCCGAGTCCCAGTTGGGCCCAAGCTAAAGCTTCCTCTTAACAGATTTCTTAAGAAAGCACGATATCTAAGCTGTGCGCGGGCGAAAAGAATAAAGTTGTAAAAAAAGCACTTGCCAGTTATTCCGAAGAACAGAGCGTGATTTACAAAGGAGGCAATGTGAAAATGTTCCACTTCAAAAAATAATAACCGTTGTGCAAGAAGCAACTAACAATAGTTCAAATTGCGCGAAGCCACGCAGAGACAAAACCAATAACTTAAATTCTAGCGATCTTCAGCAGCTTCAGCAGCAACTTGAAACAGGATGCACTTGTGCAGTCGTGCTGCCTAGCTACTGCAACGCGGTAAAGCAGCGGTAAACGGTAGAAGCGGCACTCGGAACTCTAGCGAAATGCCTTTAACCCGCATGCTGCACTGCATACGAACTGAACATGGGCAGGCCTTGATCGTCGCTTACCCGCCTGCATATGATCACGTGGAAAAAACACCGACACGGCAAAGCACGAGACGAAGAAATTTCCCGCCGAACGGCGGTGATCCATTGTTAGCATTGCTTCCGCCAATGAGGCTTTGCGGGTAATGATTAGAACCTCATCGCCGGCACGTTTTTGCCGGTGTTTGAAAACCAGGCCGCCCAACAGATGGACATTGCTCGAAGTTTTGGCCACCACATGCATGCGAAGGTTTTTGCTTGGTTTCCTCTCAAAACGTGAAGGCAGACCGCGCGATCAAGTACCGCGCACGGCCGCTTGCTTTCCCGAACGCGCTCCGCAACGCCGCCACCAGTGTTGCGTCCATCGGCGCGCACAGCGCATATAGAGACACTCGCAGGCGACACACTCGGCTGAGGTACTTACCCTGGCCGGCCGGGGCGGCTATGATGGGAGCGAAGGCAACGTCAAAAAGAAAAAGGCGAAGAAAATGAAACGAATTAAAAAGAATATATATCAGTGGCAATTCTCGCATACCTTAATGTCAGTGCCAGGCATGTTCAGCTTGTTCTGCTTCCTTATACCATTTTCAGCTATCTCACATATCGCCATGATCTCATCAGAACGATTCGATTATGCAATCACACAGAGCATTACTTCCAGGCTAGCCCGCGCGGGCGCGCGACACAATGCTTCTTAATTTATTCGGCATGTCTATGCTATAAAGTTCATGCGGTCGATAAATGTACTATGCGTGCTTCACACAGCGTGCTTCACACACATGTTAACTTCACACAGCGTGCAAGACCTCAAGTTTGGCTGAGATATCCAAAGCAGCCTATACTATCCGCTTAATGTGCTTTATCACCAAGACTCGCGGGCATGGTGATAAATTACGTTTAAACTGGGTGCTCGCACTGAGGTACGAATGCGCCGCTCCTCTCCTCCCGTCATGGAGGCTACTAAACTACAAAAAGATCGCAGTCATTCCTTTGTATTCTACTGTCTCTCTCTCTCTCTCTCTCTCTCTCTCTATATATATATATATATATATATATATATATATATATATATATATATAGGGAAGCGTTTCACCTGCACCTAGAAACTTACCTGTGGGTGCGACGGAGGGCCGAGCTACGATTAACAGGACAAAAAAGGAAGAATGAACTTAATATCCATAACAGTGCAAGAAAAAAAAAACTAGATAAAACACGACGGCGCGCAATGCCATCCGTCAATGGAATCGGATCCACGGGTCAAAGCGTAGCTCGTTCACACTTCACAATGCTCGTACGTTCGAACACAGTGGCTGGCGCTGGCATGTGGTCGACAATTTGCGCCAGTATTCGCTTCACAAGAGCAATCCTAATAGATAACGCTCTTTTGATATGAAATCAGTGACAACATTCCGGGATTTCAAGTACATGGACACGCATGTTGAGCGAAGCGATAATGTTCTACCAGTGCGTAGAGGCTCGAAAACCCGGCCATAGCACAGTGGCGCCTTGGATATAGCTAGACTTTGTTCGAAGTCGAGAGTATGACGGAAGCCCGTCTGGTCGGGATGATGCATAATTAGCAGGAAGAGGTCTGGACACCGACCAAAATGCTTTAAAATACTTGTGAACAAGGCTCCCGTGTGGGAGGCGAAACGTAAATAACTATTTTAAACCATTTTGGTCGGTGTCCAAGCCTTTTCCTTTTAACTAGACAGTGTGCTTTTTAACTAGACTGGTAATTCTGAATATTTTCTCATGTCAGTGCAGTGCAGTGTCTTCGTGACGATTCCACCACTGGCATTCTAGACGGGCGATTTTTCGGTAAACGTTGTACGAACGCGTCGATGATTATTGTTGCGCTAAGATTGTGATTATTAGTCACGAGAACTGAACTGCCTCTCCCAGATGCAACAAATTGTATTGAAATCACACAAGGGTTATCTCAGAAAAGCATTGCAGCGTTTTGCATGCATTTGAATGAATGGTATTGGAGTTGGACCAGACCTAAAGCCTCCTCTTAAGTCTTGCTCAATTTGACAAATCTTAGCGCAGCGGCAATCATCGACGGCGTGCGTTGACGGCTACTATCGTTGGCGCTCGCCGGCGATACAGAACACTCGTGGTATTGTACAAGACGCCTGCGGAGTTTGGAAGCACAAGGTAAAAAAATATACCTTAGGATACAACGACAGCCTCCTATAAAAGGGCAAAAAGCGGCTGCTACAATGCCACCTCTTCCTTGTTGTCAAAGCTTTGGACCTAGCAAACCGGTGGAGGCGAAGACGCACTTGAAAGAAGCTCTCGCGAGTGAACATCTGTTTTAAGTGAACAAGAAGCCATGCCTCCATCCGGCAGCATCGCCAGCGCTTGCTTCGCTCTGCTTGTGCAGCTCGCCGGTGTCCTTCAGACTGCGCCACAAGCTGCATCGCCATTTCTCCTAGCGTTCGTGAAGGACACCGCCAATAAATCTCTTATTTAAAGGTTGCTGGAATTCTCCATCGCATGCACCCTGGAGCTTCGAACTCGAAAGGCTCCGCCCATCATGAAGCCAGCGTCTTCAACCTAGTCCTTCATATGCACCAAGGTTCTTCGGCAGCGTGATTTGAAGGTTTTCAGCGCTCTAGAGGACACGGACGTGAAGGACTGATTTTACGTCGCACGAACGGTTGAGCGAGCACAAGTGCAATGCAGCCACGATATTCAGCATGCAACGTAATCGTTTGTTTTAATGGCGTTGCCAACTTTGGTACCATAGAAGAGTTGACTGTTGGGCTAGTTGGTCGTCCATATTTGAAGAGGTAGCTTAGCGCAAATAAAACCACGGACACAAGGAAGACAGACAAGGACAAGCGCTTGTCCTTGTCTGTCTTCCTTGTGTCCGTGGTTTTATTTGCGCTAAGCTACCTCTTCAAATTTGGTACCATAACCACGAGAGCGACATCACGACTTGGTCAACTTCCAAGATGTCATACACTCAAGTGTACGGTCGACCTGCTGTGCACAAACCACGCATGAGCTCATGCACAGCAGAATAGTATTGTATTGTATTCGGTTTTATGGCGCATAAGCAACTCAGGCTATCATGCGCCAAACACATGGTATAATTTATTTCAAAACTTGGGTATCCTCAGCGAAGGTCCTTGTCCGCACAACATTATAGTGAAAATAAGAAGTCGTCAATGACTGTACATGCAAAAAACGCCGCCATGCCCCAAGCTGATGACATACGGCACATTCTCAAACGCATCGATGACGGCGCATTGCAGATGGTCCTGGCCAGAAATATGTGCACCGTTTCCGAAGTCGCTGCCTTATGTAAGTGCTACTATGAATTGAAGCAGCGCACACTGAATCGGCTGGATCAGTCGACGGCCGGTTCGCTTATCCAGTCCCGTTGCCCTTTCCGACCGCTCTCCACTGCTTCAGTAGAATAAAGACTCCGTAAGCGGGGAAGTTGCACATCATGTTCCCTTCACTCAGGAGCCGTCCTGTCTCTACTTCCAAGGCTCTGCACTGTCATTGCCGAAGTCGCAGTTCCCCTCGCTCACCACCTGTTGCGCCTGAAGATCCCTCGGAACAAAGCATGCTTCACCACCACATGTGCAGATCTGGACTGCTATTCGCGCTTCGTCGTTTACCAAAGGCGACTAAAATTAGCGTCAACTGACACTGACGGACAAGCACTTATGTTCCGTATCGTCTGCTTATTGATCGCCCGGAGCTGACAGGCGAGAGTGTCCTACCGAACTTCGAGTGGACCTGACAAAGACGACCTGGCAACGTCGTCTTCCGATTACCGCAAAGGCCATTCTTTCAATCCTGGAAGGTTAACCGTCATTAAGAGGCGACGAATTAATGAAACGGGGAACTCTACAAGACTCCCGTGGAAACGGCGTCGATATCTGGTTCACAGCTGAGGTGCCACGTTGTTGCCTCCTATGCAGTGGCGTTTATGCAACGTTGAAGGCTGACTACGGAAAATGGTGGGACGTTGATGGCGGGTATTGGCAACGGTTCGAAATTGGTTACTGGCCACCAAGAAAAGTGGTGAATTCCCTCGACGAGTGAAAGGGTGAAATACAGGGGATAAAAAGTATCTTGAATGCTGTGAGGAAGCCTGAGATATGTAAGGAATTTATTATGATGTAGTGGGCCCCGACAGATGGAGCCGTCTTGTAAAACTAGATCGTGTACATTTCTATATAAACCTTTCCTGTTCTCTCGAACGTCTCTCGGGACATTTCTCGTGGCACCTGTCAGCGCACCAACCACGGAACCTTGGCCGCGCAGACCCCACCATCCACGGAACCTTGGCCGCACAGACCCACGACTTCACAACAAGCTGCTCCTCTTGCCTGTGCACCGGCAATACAGCCTGTACCCGCGCCCCTTAGGTATGTGCACGCAGTGAAGCCTCCTTTCTGGGTCTGTTACGATGCTTCTCGGCGAATGTCTCCACCGCGTAGAACACCTTTACTCTACGTTCGTTGCTACCGTGCCAGAGGAAACTTGCCATATTGACTCCAACGAACCATTTCAACGCTCAAGAGCCATCGAATTATATATTTTCGAGTTCCAATGCAACTACACTAACCTCGGCCGAATACTACGAGCTTGTTCAGCTTCTACGCAACCTTAGAAGTTCGATGTTTGTCAGCATCAAAGGGGCTGAGCATCAGAAGTGCAGCACAACACTGACACCACTTTACGCCAACCGTTCTGACAAAGACCGTACCGCGTCTTTGCCGAAGGGCGTAGCGTCACTAATAACGAAGTTGGCGGTACACTACGCTGTGGCGTCATTTTACAATCCCGCAGTTCTGTGCATCTCCTGTCGTTCGATTTCACAAGAGAGATGGGTCTGTTCACTTTTTCAATAAGGTTTCAGTTTTCAATAAGGTAACGCGCAAAGACGTCTATCCTTTGCCACGCATGGACGACGCCCTAGACAGCCTTCAAGAAGCTTAATTGTTTTCATGCCTAGACTTGCGTTCAGGCTACCCGAAGGTTCCAATGGGTGACGCCGATAGCTATAAAATTGTATTTATTGCACCTGACGGCCTATATGAATGGGAAGTGATGCCTTTTGGGCTTTGCGACGCGCCTGTACGTTTGAGGTACTTGTGGACGTTACGCTGCGTGGCCTCTAGTGGTCAGTATGTCGAAGTTACCTCGACGCTGTCGTGCTTTATCTCCCGATCTTCCGACCCATCTACATGCTTTGAAGTGCTTTACATGCTTTAACAAGCACTGGTCCAACTCAAACACGGGAGGTGCCGCTACGACGCGCAGAATCTGAGCATCCTAGTTTACACTGTATCCAAGCACGGCCCTCCACCCGCCATTGCGAAACTGAGTGCAATCGCTAAGTTCCCAAGGCCTACTAAGATCAAAGCACTTCGAAGTTTTTTTTGGCGCGATACTCATATTTCCGACGCTTTGTACGCAATTTGCTACGCGATGGCGCAGACCTGTCCTCCTGGTCTCCTACATGCAATGTTGCTACGTTGCCTATCTTGTTACCTCTCCACCTATTCTCCATTTCGACAGCTACAACAGAAGCACATACAGGCATCACAGGGGTCTGTCTTGGCGCCACCCTTCCGCGACGAAAGCCCGGCTGCTCAGAGTACGTCGTCGCCTTGTCTAGTATTAGGCTGACAAAAGCAAAAGCCAGTTACAGCGTGTCTGAAAATGAGTGCTTCCGCCCATACATATACGGCCACTTTTTGATCTAGCAACGGGTCACCACGCGCTTTGTTGGTTCGCCACGTTTAAAGAGCCACCTGACCACCTCGCAAGCTGTGCACTCCGAATCCATCGGCGCCACATTCGCGTCGTCTACTCTGTATAAAACAAGCACACTGACGCAAACGCCCCGTCCTGTTCACTTCTACGTCCTGAATCGGCCTGCGGCACCACTTGGACCCCCTCCTTCCAATCTCTTGAGCTTGAATCAACTGTCACAGAACAAGGCCATGGCAAGGGGATCGCTTGTCTTTTCGCCTACCATTCAGAATCGTGTACCGTCCCTGTCCCTCCGATGCCAAGCTTTTCATTTCGCCATTCGTGACCGGCTGCATCAAAAACGCAACTGCGCTCTCGGAGGTCGTAGATGGGTATTGGTCATTCTCACATTTTAAGATCACAAATGTGTGCCTCCTTTCACGAGAATCGGCAACGTGGCCTGCCGGATTATTTAAGACATGCGAAGTATTCGCCATCGCTACCACTGTCAAGAAATGTGCACTTTTGTACGAAAGTTCTTTCTGTGCTGCTCTGGATGTCAATGTCACAAATGGCCACTTTTATTCCGCTCTGCTGCCTTGAAGCCACTTCCGTGCCCTGCCAAACACTTCGATCGTGTCGGCATTGACTTCTACGGCCCGCAAAGAACGACACTGAATTGCAATCGGTGTATGAATCATTGTTGCTGTGGGTTATTTGAGACGCAACGCCGCAACTGCTGCTTTACCAAATGCTACAGTGTGGGCTGTAGCCTCTTTCGTCCTGCATCGCCTCGCCCATTGATATGCTCACTTCTACAATGCCTTAGTGATAGACGTCGCGCCTTACTCTCGGAACTTATGCTTCCGAGTGTCACCTCATTGATCGAATGAGCACGGCATACTACCCGCAAACTAACGAACTCACAGAACTGTTTAAGTGCACTCGGTGAGGTAATAGCGAGGAACGCGGCATCTAATCCTGGAAACTGGGGCTGGATACTTCTATTTGTAACCTTCATATACAACACCGCGATTCAAGCTACTACAAGATTTTGACCTTTCTTCCTCATGTATGCACGGAAGCCTTCGCATTCCATTGACACTCTCCCTCACAATCCTGACGCTTCCGTGTGTCCACCTGTGTAACGAGGCTGACCGGCAGGCCGAAGAGTGCCCGCAGCTAGCGCCCACCTTTGCATCACAAGAACAGCGCGAAAAGGAAGGCCACGCCAACTCACTTTTAATTCCCACTAATGCCCCGGAGCCAGCTGCATGGCTGGGTATTCCTTCCCATCCTCTCAGGATTTCTCTGGAACTCTTTCCAAAGCATGTCATCCAGATACTTTCTCCATCTGACGACATGCGGCGGCGTGGAGCGTACGCCTTCGTGGACGTGAAGAAGCAGGCGCAAAACCGTCCAGCAGCATCACCAACGCTCCGCTCAATTTGCTCGCGTTCCTTGTGGCTGGTGTCCTTCGACGCCTACGGACTGCGCGTAACCAGGCATGTCGCCGTTCTATCTGGTGAGGCCATGAAGACAACGGTGGAAATAAGACGCCACACAAATGGTTTAGTCATGTTTGATTAAGTAGTCTTCGCTCCCGGAAAAACGCAATATGTTTCTTCAGAGTTCCAGGATTTATCCTGGCAACCGAAAACAAAACAAATGACCTAACATATTCATCCAGTGTAGCTGGCCGTGGCGCCTCGAGCTCCGCTGCGTTCGAACTGATCCTGCGCGCGGAGCCTGTAGCGGCCGTCTATGGGAGCCTGCCGTATGGCGACATACAAATCGCTGGCAGCTTCAAAACGGGCAAGTAGACGACCTCTGTTGTTAAAGCATTGCTGCGTTTTGCATGCATTTGATGGACGGTATCGGAGTTGGGCCCGAGCTTAAGCTTCCTCGTAAGTCTTGCTCAATTTAACAAAGCTTAGCCCAACGACAACCATCGACGGCGTCCGGTACATGTATGAAGCCGGCGTTAATGGCTACCATCGATTGCGCTCGCCGTGGATACAGAGCACTCGTGTACTTGTACAAGACGCCTGCGGATTTCGAAAGCGCAAAGTAAAAAAAAAAATTATATACTCTAAAAGACAACGACAGCCTCCTATAAAAGGGCAAGAACGACTGCTACAATGCCACCTCTTCATCGGTGTCAAAGCTCCGGACCTATCGAACCGGCGGAGGCGAAGACACACATGAAAGAAGCTCTCGCGAATGAACATCTCTTGTTTATGCTGAGAAGAAGACACGCCTCCGTCCGGCAGCATCACCAGCGATCGTCTCTGCTTGCGCAGCTCGCGGGTATCTTTCAGACAGCGCCACACGCCGCATCGCCATTTCTTGAACTCGCAGCGTCTTTGAAGGACACCGCCAATAAATCTCTTATTGGAAGGTTGCTGGAATTCCCCGTCGCTTGCACCCTGGAGCTTCGAACCCGAACCCGAACACGGCAGTCGCCGGCAGCTTCAAAACGGGCGAGTAGACAACCTCTGTTCTAAAAGAGGAGCTTTAGAAAAAAGTTCTACGCTATCTGAACTTTACGAGCTGCACGAAACTGTAAATTTTGCTGAGATATTCAAAGCAGCCAGTGCTATCCGCTTAATGTACTTTATCAGCAAGCTCCTTGCTCTCGGTGATAAAAAGCAAGTTGAAACTTGCGGCCACTTTAACTCTCGCTCTGCTCCTTTCATGGAGGGCTACCACGCTACCATAGTTAATCGACGTTGCTACACATTATATATAGATATATATAGTGCAGTTTTTGTTGCACCTGCACCTACATACTTACCCGTCAACGCCACTGACGGGCGAGCTAAGATTAATGAGAGAAACGAAAAATCATTTGAAGCGATGCCAGTAGAACAAACCCTATAGCACGAACACGGCTGCACACAATGACATCCGTCAACTTAATGGGATCGACGCGTGAGAACGTAGCTCGATCACTTCGCAATGCTCGCCCATTCCAACGCAGTGCTGGCGCTCCAATGCGGTCGATAATTTGCGCTAGTATTCGTTATGAAATCAGTGACAACATTCTGGAAATTTCAAGCACACGAAGCGCATCTTGAGCCAATCGACAATCTAACTGTGGTTAGAGGCTGGAGAACCCTCTAAAAAGAAAAGAAGATTGAGTACACTTGGGCTTTAAATAGTATACGAAACATGTCCATAGAGCGCACTCGACGGCAGACTGTCGCCGCTAGACACTGTTCCTATTAGTTGTAATGTTAAACAGTTTTTCTCATGTCGGTGCGCCCGCGCAGTCCAGTTTCCATAACGGGAAATGGGCCAGAGTTCACATTTGACATGACTGTTTCAGTGGAAGTGTCACAATATCGCTGTTCTTTTTTTTTCTTCTTTCAGTGACAACCTTGCCAACAAAAACCGAGAGAAAATTTTCCTCATTTGCATTCGAACGCACATACACACGCTGCCTCGTCTGTTAATAAATTATTGGAAGAATCGTCGAATGCTTTCCCCAGTGCAGTCCCTTTTTTATTCGAGCTTGCGCGAGGATGCCGATCCTGATGCCACCAATCGGGAGCGCACACTAGGTTATCGCCAACTTTGTGTGATGTACTTGAACGTTGATGCGCTTATTCTATAATCTGGCCCAGTTCTCTGTAACGGCAAAGCGGATACAATACAATCGTTGAATTTCATGGACATGATATCCGCAAGGAAACCATGTCGCAGCTTATTTTTAAGAAGCTTTCTTTAAGAAGCTATAGCACTGTGATATAGCAACGAGCTATGGAAAGAAGAATGATGGGTGTAACGTTAAGAAATAAGAAAAGAGCAGATTGGGTGAGGGGACAAACGCGAGTTAATGATATCTTAGTTGAAGTCAAGAAAAAGAAATGGGCATGGGCCGGACGTGCAATGAGGAGGGAAGATAACTGATGGTCATTAAGGGTTACAGACTGGATTCCAGAGGAAGGGAAACGTAGCAGGGGGCGGCCGAAAGTTAGGTGGGCGGATGAGATTAAGAAGTTTGCAGGGACAACATGGCCACAATTAGTACATGACCGGAGCAGTTGGAGAAGTATGGGAGAGGCCTTTGCCCCGCAGTGGGCGTAACCAGGCTGATGATGAAGACGATGATGATGAGCACTGCGTGCAGAATGAAAGCAGCCGTCTATGGCGACAAGCAATATGGCAACACGCGGCAGTCGCCGGCAGTTCTAGTGAGTAGAAGAGCTGTTTTAAAAGAGGCTTTAGAAAAAAATGTCACGCTGTCGCTGAAATTCACGCACTAGGCACGACTGCAAATTTGGCCTGTCGGGGTTGGTGAAAAGCGCATTTAAGCTTAGTGCCCGCTTTAAGGCACGAATGCACTGCCCTCCTCTGCTTCTCTCGAGGACGCTATTACGCTACTGAATCTTTTTGCGTCGGAATTGTTTTTTTCACCTACACCTAGATACTTACCTGTTTCTGCAAGCGTTGGTCGAGCTGAGATAAATAAGAGAAGAAAGACCAAGTTGTTATAAGAGAATCCAAGTTGAAAAGAAGTACGCTAAAGCACGAACACGGCTGCACGCTATGGCGTCCGTCAAGGAATTAAGATCTACGGGCCCTAAGGGAGGTCAGAGTTGTCAGTGCTCGTATATTCCAAAGCAATGGTTGTTGCTCGCGTGGGGTCGACAATTTGCGCCAGTATTCACTTCACGCGAACAATCCTGATAGATGTAGAATCAGTGACAACATCCTGGGCATTCCAAGTGCATGCAGACAGTGGCATATTAACGGGGGGTGGGGGGTGCCGTGGGCCCCGGGTGCAAGGGGCCAGTTGGGGGGGGGGGGGGTCACATACGTCTGAAGACACCCGGAAATTGTTGATATCCTCGACTTCCTCGGCTACACCCGGGGGGGGGGGGGAGGGAGCGACAAAGACCTATGGGCCCCGGGTGCCAGACGACCTAGCTACGCCACTGCATGCAGACGCATCGTGCCTGCAGGCACTTGAAATTCTCAGGTTAGAGGCTGAAGAACCCTCACCTTTAAAACAAAAAAATGTAGTGCACTCGGGCAGTAAATATATAAAACGTGCTCAGAGCGGGCCCCACGACAGCAGAGCGGCGCCGGCTGTTGGACAGGTAGACGCTGCTCCTATTGCTGGTATTGTTAAACACGCATTTCTCATGTAAATGAAGCCGTGCAGTCTAGCTACCTCTTACACCGCGGGCACTGGGCCAGATCTCACGTTTGACGTAAATGTCTGCCAAGTACCGAATTTTGAAGTTCTGCAAGGGTCCTCCGAATCATTTCTGGAACCTCCCTTTTAATTTGTTCTCTCACGCCTGCAGGGCCTGAAGGAATTCTCGACGGAGATCGTCGGATTTCGCGGTTACATATTGCGGCGTCTGCATACTTGGCTTTGTTTTGTGCTTGGGATGAAGATGGTGTTTGGTGTGGGTGGTGAGCAGTTTTAGATTGGAGATGATTACTGATATGCAGTGCTGTGCCGTTATCCCAACACACCTCCCTGGCGCCAGCTGGAGCTCTCGTGGTCTGCGATGTCAGGGCCGGCCTCTTGGCAGGTGAGGGCGTTTTTCTCTGTTCTTGGATGGGTTGAGTTTCTTGGGACTTAGTGGTGGTGGCAGCGCACCCCTTTCCGTGCCCACGACTTCCATTACCTTTTTTACATAATATTGCAAGTTAGGCCCCAGCTTCTCATTTGCACCGCCCTTAACGTCCAGCGCAAGGCGTGTGGTGAATTTAGTGATACCCCGAAGGGGACCACGCTGTGAGCCCTAACATGTAACTTACGTTTTACCTTACAGACCGAACCCACCCCACGTGCAAAGGCATGTGCCTATCTCGTTATTCATACAAGCCCAGACCTCACATTCTTTACAAGGATTGGGAGGAACATGGACATGGGGAAATAAGGGTGAGGCGTTGGGAAGTGGTCTCTACATTCTAAGCATCATCTAGTCTTTATCCCGCATTAGGGTGCCTCAAAGGAAGATTAAAACCACTAATTGGACTGGAACAGGAAAAGTAGACGAAGCTGCAAACTACAACTTTTGGCTCGAATATATCCAATTAGATCTTCATAAAATGAAAGACATATCAACGACTCACAAAACCTCCGATATTGATCTGTGTCTTCTACAACTATGGGAGGCACGCAGGGGTCTAACCAGGAGGTAGAGAAGACAGAAGCTCAACACGAAACTCAAATTCTGCGTTGCCAAATTGCCAAAAAACGCAGGAACATGCGACTCAACTGATTTGAATTGGCGCGGGCTGTGCCACAAACTCTCGGATACCAACTGCGAGGACATGGACAATTCTCAGAGCGCTCACCCCCTAAGAACAACAAAGCAGACCAACAAACAAAACAGCAATAAACAGGCAATAAAGACCCACTCCTATGTGACTTGGACACCAGGCACATCACGAAATGTCCCTGCTCCAAGTAGTGCGATTACCCCCCCCCCCCACGCAACAAATGCCAAACCAGCCTCAAGTCCGAAGTCACCATTCATGAAGTTAGGGCCAGACCACCGGTAAAATTCGGCCCCCAGTTGCGATCAGATCCAGTGCTCGATCCATCGTAGCCTAAGCGATAAAAATCCAAGACCTCAAAAACATATACAAAACACATTGGAAACCAGACACCCTCCCTAAGCATAAATGCGTAGAAATAGTATTACTAATACACCTAAGTAAGTATAAGCAACTGCACTCGAGCTGTTCTGAGGTACACTTTTCTGAAGCGCACTTTTCTGAAGCGCACTTTCGGGCTCGAAGTAAAAATACGAAAGCTAGGGTAATTACGGAAGCGTTTGATATCAGTAAGAAAGGTTGCTTGTGTGTTAGTGAAACGTCCTTATTGTATTAGTTAAAGAAAAAGTTTGTTGAAAGTTCCTTATGGTAGCGCACTTAATGTTTGAGTGTGCTTGTTGCGCAGGGACTGACCGAACTTATATATGAACGGATCTTCTGTAAAAATAAAGCACTTGTTAGCGACGCCCTGTCCCTTTGCCTAGTCTTGTGTTTTGTGGGTTGTTCTTTGGCGCGTTTATATATTTATAATGGATGGACACCAACTTGCACAACAAGTTCTCTTAAGCCATGTTTCTATTAGAGCGGGCCCATCTATGTATGTGTTATTTGCATTCTTCATTGGCGAATAATTTCACGTGTCGTCGTCAACACCTATTCCCCAAGGAGCATCGCTTTCGGCATCAAGAATGGATTGATTCTCGTCGAAGTGCCCCCTTTCGCCCGGTGCTACCGTCTTGGAAACATGTGACATAAGTTAGCAGCATTGTCAGGTCGTAGATATGGAACATATTTGGCCTGCATAGCGCAATATCCTCGCAGTCTTGCTGGAACGAACATTCGTTCTATTTTGACGTAGTAGTGACGGTGAAGAAGGCAGCAAAACTGTGATTATAGAAACTAGCGTTTTATTGGGCGAACTTGTGCCCTCAAAAAGAGGCTACATTTAAAAAAAAACGATAGCGGCGAAGACACTCGGCGGTCGTCGAAAATCTCATCAACGGCTCAAGCGCGTCGGCTTTTATACAGCAGTCGTCAAATGTTGCAGACTAATCGCTGGGGCCCGAGTGTCTTCCACAAAGTTCTACATTATTCGCGTCGCGCATACATGCGATCAGATTACACAAGGTTCGGTCACAGACAGTGGATGTAAGCACCGATAACATCCAGAAATTTCCGACAGGCGCGTCCTGCGCTGTGCAATAACGTTTGTTAGGCGGTGAAACGTGTCGCCCGATAAAGAAAAACAAGTATACGTGTCAATACCCTCCTCCTAAAAAGCGTAGACCCAATGCTGCAAACGAAAGTAATAAATAAAAACACTCGTAGCAAAAAGAACAAAACCTGAAAGTTCGTCAGCGTCAGTAAAATGGTTTAAGACGCACCACGTGGACCACTTGAAGTCGTGCGCGGCGCCGCTGTGAATGCGAAATGCCGTCTGCCACGACCTCATAGTCCAGTGCGCCAATACGTCGAATGACCTTGCAGGGTCCGAAATAGCGTCGCAGTAGTTCCTCACTGAATCCTCGTCGGCGTATCGGGGTCAAAACACAAACACGGTCATCGGGTTAGCACTCGACGAAGCGTCGTCGACGGAAAGGCTGCGCTGCCTTTCGGTAAAGCTTCAGGGAAGCGGGTGAGATAGTCGCTGACGACTTTGAATGGCCTGCCATATAGGTAAGGGCGGAATTTCGCTGTAGCCCAAATAATGGCGAGGCATTCCTTTTCAGTCGCAGAATAATTGCCTGCCGCTTTTGACAGCGACCGGCTAGCATAACATATCACCCGTTCATGGCCATCGGTACGCTGCTCTTGATTCGTTGTCGGCCGAGCTGTCGGGCTTCTTCGGCGAGCTGGAGATAGGTAGCGACGTCAAGATTATCTTCCTCAGTGACTTGCGGCAGCATGGCGTCGAGCGTTGTCGGGTTCCTGCCGTAAACCAGCTTAAAGGGCGTGATCTGACTTGTTTCTTGAACCGCCGTGTTGCAAGCAAAAGTTACGCGCGGCAAGACCGCGTCCCACGCCTTGTGCTCGACGTCGACGTATATTGCTAGCATGTTGGCGAGGGTCTTATCCAGGTGCTCCGTGAGACCATTCGTCTGCGGGTGGTAGGCAGCTGTCGTCCTGTGGCTTGTATGGCTGTATTTCAGAATGGCTTGGGTGAGCCCTGCTGTAAAAGATGTTCCTCTGTCAGTGATAAGGACTTCTGGGGCACCATGACGCAACAGGATGTTCTGGACGAAAAATTTCGCCACTTCGGCTGCGCTGCCTTTCGGTAGAGCTATAGTTCAGCGACATAGGTGAGGTAGTCGGTCGCCACGACGATCCACTGATGTTGACGCCGGAAATGGTCCCAACAAATCCATCCCGATCTGCTGAAATGGTCGGGAAGGAGGTTTGATCGGCTGTGGTAATCCTGCTGGCCTTGTCGGTGGTGTCTTGCGTGGCTGACAGTATCGGCATATCTTGACGTAAAGGGCGACGTCGACAGTCAGACGCGGCCAGCAATACCTTTCCTGTACCCTCGACAGCGTTCGGGAGAATCCGAGGTGCCCGGTGATTGGACCGTCATGTAGGCCGTGCAGTACTTCGCTGCCGGAACAAGAAGGTAGCTGGCGCGGACTGGTGGAAGTTCTTTACGAGCAGGTTGTTTTCTAACGTGAACGAAGACAAACCGCGCCTAAATGGCCTAAGGTCTACGTCGCTGTTCCCTTCCAAATGTCCGACGAGACCTTTTAGCTCCGGGTCTGCTCGTTGCTGTTTAGTGAAGTCTTCCGCGCTTATTCCGAGGAAGGCGTCGGCGTCCTCGTCGTCTTGCGGCGGCGGATCGGTGGGGGCGCGTGATAGGCAGTCGGTGTCAGTGTTCTCTTCCGGACTTGTAGATTACCGTGACCACATATTCTTGCACTCTGAGGCTCCACCGCGCCCGCCGTTCTGAAGGGTCCTTTATATTTGTAAGCCAGCAAAGCGCGTAATGGTAGCTTACCACTTTAAATGGCCCGCCGTATAGGTAAGGGCGGAATTTTGCTGTAGCCCAAATGATGGCGACGCATTCCTTTTCAGCCGTAGAATAATTGCGTTCCGCTTTTGACAGCGACCGGCTAGCATAAGATATCACCCGTTCATGGCCGTCTTCTGTACTAGGACGGCACCGAGGCCAAGGCTACTGGCGTCAGTGTGGATTTCGGTATCGGCGTCTTCGTCGAAATGTGCAAGTACCAGCGGCGACTGCATAAATGCGTCGGCCTGCAGCATTTGCCACTTGAACTCGACATCAGATTTGGTTAGGTGTGTTAGTGACTCCGTGATGCGTGAAAAGTCCTTCACAAAACGCCTGTAGGCACACATGCCAAGGAATCTATGCACTGCCTCCTCGTCGATGAGCTTCCGGAACTATGCGATGGCAGCTGTTTTTCTGGGAGTACTCCGGATTTGCTAATGACGTGGCCTAGGAACAGAAGCTCATCTTAAGCGAAGCGGCACTTTTCTGACTTCAGGGTGAGCCCTGATGATTTGATCGCCTCTAATACTGCCGCAGGCCGCCTAAGGTGGTCGTCGAAATTTCCGGCGACGACTACGACGTCATTCACGTAAACAAGACACGTCTGCCACTTCACTCCTGCTAACACTGTGTCCATGACGCGCTGAAACGTTGCAGGCGCCGTGCACAGTCCGAATGGCATGATCTTGAACTCGTAGAGGCCACCTGCCGTGATTAAGGCGGTCTTTTCGCGATCTTTCGGGTCTACTTCTATTGGCCAGTAGCCAGACTTGAGGTCCATCGACAAGAAGTATTTAGCGTTGCAGAGCCGATCTAATGCGTCGTCTATCCATGGAAGGGGGTATGTATGTCCTTCGTGATCTTGTTGAGTCGACGATAATCGACGCAGAAACGTAGGGTTCCGTCCTTTTTCTTCACCAGGACAAAAAGATGCCCACGGGCTTTTCAACAGCTGGATGGTGTTGTCGCGGAGCATTTCGTTGACTTGTTGCCTAATAACTTCACGTTCTCGCGTCGAAACTCGGTAAGGGCTCTGGCGGAGTTGCTCAGCGCACTCTTCGGTTATTATGCGATGCTTTGCAACTGCTTTTTGTCGAATTCTCGATGACGTCGAAAAGAAGACTTTGTATCGTCGGACAAGACTTCCGAGCTGCTGCTGCTTGCTCATGGGGAGACTTGGATTTACGTCGATATCTGGTTCGGGGTCTATGGTCGGCGGGGTAGATGCTGCAGAATCTGAGAGGACAAAGGCATTGCTCGTTTCCACAATTTCCTCGATGTACGAGATTGTCGTGCCCTTACTGATGTGCTTGAACTCTTGGCTGAAGTTGGTTAGCATCACTTCCGCTTTCCCTCCGTGGAGTCGAGCGATCCCTCTTGCGACGTAAATTTCACGGTCGAGTACTAGATGCTGGTTTCCCTCTGCGTCAGCGGGTGTTTCGGTGCCGACGGATATAACAATGCTGGAGGGAGGCGGGATGCTCACTTGATCTTCGAGCACATTGAATGTGTGGTGACCACGAGAGCTCCCCGGCGGTATCGCTTGATCTTCCGACAGCGTTATCGATTTTGACTTCAGGTCTATGATTGTGCCATGTTGGTTCAGGAAGTTCCTGCCGAGAATGACGCCTCGTGAACACTGTTGGAGGATAACAAAGATGGCAGGGTAAGTCCAATCATGAACGGTAATTCTTGCCGTGCGGATTCCAGTCGGCGTAATGAGGTGTCCTCCATCGGTCCGAATTTGAGGGCCCTCCCATGCAGTCTTAGCCTTCTTCAACTGGTCGGCGATGCGTCCGCTGTGTCGACTAAGTCGGTGACTTCGTGGCCGTCGAGAAGCACGTCGAGGTCGGTGGTTCTTTATCTTGCGT
This sequence comes from Dermacentor variabilis, assembly GCF_050947875.1. Classification (NCBI taxonomy): domain Eukaryota; kingdom Metazoa; phylum Arthropoda; class Arachnida; order Ixodida; family Ixodidae; genus Dermacentor; species Dermacentor variabilis. The sequence continues at coordinate 80,359,282 of NC_134576.1, read as the reverse complement.
TACAATTAGGTCTTGGCATCGGATCACGGCTGCGTCGAGTTGACCTGTAGCTGGAGCGTCGCGTCACGTCATCTTTCATCTCCTCCATTGCTTGCTGCCAAACTTCGTTGGGACGGCGGTGTGTCGTCGTTATGTCGTCGAGATAGTCTTTTCGTCGTATTCGTCCGCGGCGGAGGATCTTCGTCAGTTCGACGAAGCAACCGCGTCTCCATTGGTTGCTGCTTTTAGTTTTCCTGGTATGGGCTGGACGGACCTGCCCCGGGTTGAGCCAGCGTATGGTCGTCGTTGCGGCGACAAGTAGCGGCCTGGTGACGGCGAATGGGACCGTCGTAGAGAGCTCCACTGAGTGGCGGCTAGGTAGTCGGCGATGTCACGTGGGCGCTCCCCAAGCTGTGGACGCGGCGCATTGACGGCGAGCCCTCTTAATCCCACGTCGCCGTATGGGCATCGGCTGTACACATGGCCGGCTTCGCGGCGGTGATAGCAGAGTGGGCGGTGGTCGGAGGCTCGCCAAATATCCGTCTTCACGTGGGTGCGCTGGACGACGGGTGGGCGTGCCGGCGGCGGCGGACGACGCAATATCGGCGTTACAGGGCCCTGGCACGGTCGCGGAGGGGGAACTTGACGGCGTGCGACTGCGGCGTAGGTCATCGCGTCTAGCTGGGGCCGCGGTAGTTGAGGTTGCACCTCAGGAACCCCAAGCTATCGCTGAACCTCGTTTTTCACGATGTCGGCGAGCGAGGCCACTTCAGGCTGCGACGAAGGCAAGACCTTGCGTAGTTCTTCGAGCCCAATGGCCCTGATGGTCTCTTGAGGGTCGTCGGAACCCAGTCCTTGGGTGGCGTACTGCGGCGTGAGCACCTGGCGGTTATATTGCCGGGTGCGCATTTACAGAGCTTCCTCGATCGTCGATGCCTCTGCAGAAAACTCAGCCACGGTCTTCGGCGGGTTACGAATGAGTCCAGCGAGAAGTTTTTGCTTGACGCCGCACATCAAGAAGCGGACTTTTTTCTCTTCCGATATTTCCGGGTTGACGTGCCGGGAAAGACGGGTCATCTTCGTCAAGATCGCGATCGTCTCATTTGGCAGCTGCACTCTGGTTTCTAGTAGAGCTTGGGCTCGCTCTTTTCGCACGACGCTTGTAAATGATTGCAACAAGCCGCTTTGGAACAGGTCCCACGTCGTTAAGGTGGCTTCTAGGTTCTCGAACCAGGTCCTGGCGGCGTCTTCCAATGCGAAATAGACATGTCGCAGCTTGTCCTCGCTGTCCCAACTGTTAAACGTAGTGACCCCCTCATACGTCCCCAGCCAATTTTTCGGGTCCTCAAATGTGGAACCGCGAACGTCGGTGGCTCGCTGGGCTCCTGCAGAACTACAGGGACCGCTGGGGCTGCCATTGAGGCTGTCTTCTTGGTCGTCTCTGGACGATATTCTCTGACAATCTTCTTGGTCGTCTCTGGTAGAATTTCGTGTTCCGGGGGCAGCTGGTTGCTTGCTCGATGTCCCGGGACGACATTAGTGTTGTCTTTGCGGTCCCGGCATGGATTACGGTTTGTCGGGGGCGTCGGGTACATGAACGTAAAGCACCTCCACGAGATGTCACGTAGCATTGACAGTGAAGAAGGCAGCAAAACTGTGATTATTGAAACTAGCGTTTTATTGGGCGAACTTGTGCCCTTAAAAGCAGGCTACACTCAAAAAAACAACGATAGCGGCGAACACACCCGGACGATCATCGAAAAGAATTCTTCACATCAGAACCAATCCCAAAAACACCACGAGTTTGAGTCTCTTCCTGATGGGAGGTCCTATGCGTTGGCAGCTGTTTTTCTGGGCGTACTCCGGATTTGCTAATGATGTGGCATAGGAACAGAAGCTCATCGTAAGCGAAGCGGCACTTTTCCGACTTCAGAGTGAGCCCTGATGATTTGATCGCCTCTAATACTGTCGCAGGCCGCCTTAGGTGGTCGTCGAAATTTCCGGCGACGACTACGACATCATTCACGTAAACAAGAAACGTCTGCCACTTCAATCCTGCTAACACTGTCTCCATGACGTGCTGAAACGTTGCACGCGCCATGCACAGTCCGAATGGCATAACCTTGATCTCGTAGAGGCCATCTTGCGGGATTAAGGCGGTCTTTTCGCGATCTCTCTGGTCGACTTCTATTCGCCACTAGCCAGACTTGAGGTCCATCGACGAGAAGTATTTAGCGTTGCAGAGCCGATCCAATGCGTCGTCTATCCATGGAAGGGGGTATATATGTCCTTCGTGATCTCGTTGAGTCGACGATAATCGACGCAGAAATATCAAGGTCGAGGAGATCCGGATCCTGGGTCTGTTCATCCATCACAGACCCAGCCCGGAATCCCCTATCGAAAACAAACGCGAAGGCAAACATGTCGGACGTATGATCCACCGCGTTTCCAACGAACGCGGCGGGTTGCGGGGCAGGGGCGCGCTTCGGCTCGCCGATGCCTTCGTAACCAGCAGGATCCTATACTCCGTACCCTACCTTCGAACTACAAAGAAACACGATGAACGCATCGACGCCATCATAAGGAAGGTTACAAAGCGAGCTTTGGACCTCCCGGTGGCTACCTGCAACGCTAAGTTGTTGGCCCCAGGTGTGCTTAACTCCTACCAGGAGGGAAAGGAGGCCCACCTTGTGAACCAATACACGCGACTCTCGCACATGGTGTCCGGGCGCAACTTGCTAGACCGCTTGCACATACAACATGAGTGCATTCCAGAGGAGACATGCAGGCTTCCGGAGCTCTGGCGTCACAAGCTCGGGGTCCCTCCACTCCCGCGCAACATGGACACGCAGACACATGAAGGCAGACGAAAGGCGCGCGCTCGGGCTCTGGAACACCAATATGGATTAAAGCAGGGTGTATACTACCTTGATGTGGCAGGGCCGTCGCCCACTGGATTCTACACGGCTGCCATAGTTCACCAGGACCAACGAGTTAACGGACTTTCCTACCGCGCTTTCAACTCCGCGCAGGCCGAGGAGGTTGCTATAGCACTTGCCGCCTCGGGCCCGAATTCGAAGGTAACAGAGACTGTGAGCACTACCTGGCGGGCGAGGTATCACCTTTAGCCTACCGAATTTTAAAGCGAGCAGTGAGGGAATCGGACCCCTCCCCCAAACGCATTATTTGGACTCCGGGCCACCAGGGCCTTAGAGGTAACGAGGCTGCAGACGCGGCCGCCCGAGCGCTTACCCACCGGGCACCTCAACCAGACTCTTCCGGCTGAGAGATTAGATAACCGCTTCTGTGGTTCAGGGAAATTCTGGCAGACTATTGCGAACGTCATCGGCTTTTCCAAGTCCCTGCTACGGGCCTGAGTAAGGCCGATGAACAAACCCTGCGGCGCCTGCAGACAAACACCCTGTTGTGTCCTGCAATAGCAAAACATTTTGACCCAAAAGATGAGCGATGCCCTCACTGTGGGGAAGTCCCTGATTACTTTCAAATGGTGTGGGCATGATAGATGAATCAGTCCCTTCCCCCACTAGAGAGGTATGGGAAGCAGCCCTACTCAATTGCTCGGCGCTGGAGTCTCTCAAAAGGCTCTAGTCCAACGGGCGCGGGTAGCAGCTTCGTCCAGTGGGGTCCCAGACTAAAGACTCCACCTACGTAAAGGGTCATTTTTGGCCTGCAAACTCTCAATCTGTTGAATAAACGTTTTTTTATCATTATCATCGTCGAAAATGTGATCAGCGGCTGAATCGCGTCGGCTTTTATACAGCAGTCGTCGAATGTTCCAGACTAATCGCTGCGACCCGTGTGCCTTCCACAAAGTTATACATTAATGGTGTCGTGCACGCATGCAATCAGATTACACAAGGTTCGGTCACAGACAGCGGATGGAAGCATCGATAACATTCCAGAAACTTCCGATACATGCAGGCGCGTACTGCGCTGCGCGATAACATTTATTAGGTGGTGAAACGTGTCGTGCGATAAAGACAAAGAAGTATACGTGTCCGTATGAAGAGATTGGCCTCCAAGATCAACTCTGCATGCGCATTTTCAACTCTCTGCACAGTGCAACAACAATGAACAAGACGAAAGTGGAGAGTTGTTTAGTAATTGCGGTATGCGTCTGTTCTTCAGAAAGGAACCAAGTTGGCATTAGAACAAAACGTGCTCTCGCATGAACTGATCGAAGAAAGGTCGCAGCGAATTGCTAGCAAGGCCGTTGTAGAAGAGCCTGAAATGTGCCTTCGTGAAATGTGCCTTCTCAAATCTGGTTACCCGAAGCGTACACGGCGTATGCAATAATTGCCTAATATTTCTTCAAGCTGATTAGGAGGACGGGTTTGTCGTCATGTCGGATGATTACTTCTGCGAAAGAGCAGCTCAAGCGATTGAAAGGAATATTCACCCATCCCACTAACTTCTACAAAACTAAGAAAGACAGACCAGTTATGCTGTGTGAGCGTGTGCGTTTGAGTAACCTTGATAAAGGGGTTCACAGATGCAAAAATGAAAAATGAAAACGCACAACGAAGTGAAAACGCACAACAAAGGCTTGTGTTTCACGCCAATAGTTACACGCTATAGTAGGCTTGATATAGAAGATACGTTTTAACTGAAAGTTCCGATGAAGTCTGAATTTTTGGAATTTTATGGTTACTTTGGTCGTGTCTTCTCCCGTGGATGTTGTTTTGTTTATTCGGTTCCCCATGTGGCCTTCTTTGCTGCAGTCAGGGAGTGTATTGAAAACACGGACTCTTGTTTCTTTTTAGAATTCTGTCAGTATTCTTAAATAAAAGTTCTGTGCAGATTCGCTTTGTTGGGGTTATTCTCCGCGTGCAACGGTTTCTGCCATTTGACACCTCCGACTGCCAACTGATAAAAAGAGGAATTGCTTCGCTTTCCTTTAAATCCTCGCTCACGAAATCTTAACTTCGCAAGATGTCTAGTGTTCTAAACCAATTCGCAAACTGCCTTCCCCGGGGTTCCCTGCTTTGAGAAGCTTTGAGAAGAGGTGCATAGCATAGCTTTGCATAGCACCTTCTCATAGCATAGCTTTGAGAAGAGGTGCATAGCATAGAGTTTCATAACAATAATTACTAGAAGGAACTCTGGCGCTAGTGTCTACGGGAGCAGCAATGAGAGCGGTTGTATCGGCATGGGAATTAAGGGAAGTACATGCATTTGCCTAAACTTCATCCATTTGGCTTCAAACGGTTTTGTGACTTGTCATTTTCGACAATGTACTGCGTAATGCATAATTAAATGAACATCATTAAAATTGTCCGACGGCAGGATTCGAACCCAGTAACTCTGGCACAGAAGCCTGATCAATGCCTCCTTTAATAGATGCTCGCTTTCCCATTGTTGCGGCGGTTCCCTTAGTTGAAATTGGTTCAGCATAAATTCCGTAAGGCGGCGCTCGTTGCCTTTTCAACTTCCGTCGGATGTGGCAGCGGCGGCTGAATGCATCCGCCGGCGTGGTATATGCGCGGCCGTCGGTTAGCGGGCGTTATCGCGGACCTCCGAGACGGTGAGAGATGCCACGTTAATCTCAAAGGCCGCAGCACGTGATTGCAAGTTGCAGGCGTTCGCCATGAGAGGCGAACGGGAAAGCACCGGACCCATGCTACCGGACAACGCGGCAGGCATCTAGTAAAGGAGGCATTGGCCTGATATTGAAACCATTAAGCCGTGGACGCATGCATCGACAAGCGAATGAAACGCCCTAATTTATCGGGGGCATGCCAGTGCCATGAGACGCTTGGCGCGTTTTGATTTGGCCACCTGGATAAGCTCAATCGTTGTAATTAATAGCAATTCTGCGTGTTCGTGGCGCCTTCTGCAATTCAAAGAGTACAGATTGCGCTGAAACTTACGCCAATAATATTCATGCAGCATAATATGCTAAGCCATAAGAACGTCTGAATCCACAAGCAAAAAGATCAGACAAATCCATGTACTTTCCATCATTCCAATGGTGGTACAACTGCAGCGTCAGTGTTCCCTCTAGTAATTGTTGTAGGAAACTCTGGTGCATAGGTCCTTCAAGAAGAAGTTCGACCGGTGGCCAGTCCGTATATGCACAAGATGGCCCTTAATTCCAAGAAGTTGGCAAGCGGACATGGTTTTCTGCTTGTCTTTACGGCCCTTAGGGAGCTCGGAGGCCTCTGCTCTCGCATAGCAAAACGACAAAGTAAAAATCACCACCCAAGCACTCCGTACACCTGGCTAAGCAGCTAAGCTGAAACATGCGGCCCCGCTGATTATCGCTGGATTAGTCCCGACGGTCCAATAAACGAGGGTTTGGTAGGCTGCCGGATCCTCGTTACGTAGTTGCTGCTTGCGCTCGGCAGCAGGAGCCTATGCTTGCGCACAAGCTGCACCATCGGCCCGGCGGGATTAGCTGAATGAGCTACGGCGAATCCTCGGTTGCCAAAGTCGGAAGTTCGAATCCCGTAATACGGTTTTCTTTTTTTAATGATGGTGATCTTGAAATTCAACTCTTACAGTGCACAACTTCTGCAGGCTTGGAGTGACGCCTACACCGGCAAAAGATGCCGAGGGCAAGTGGGGCTTTACTAATCCAGGTACAAACAACTTAGGAAGGCCCACAAAGCTTCAACAAAACACTCTCTCACCAGATCAAGAATTAGCCTCGCTGATGCAGTATTCAGCAACCCCCTCCCAATTGAATCACTCAATTACCCAATGGCACTCTGTCCCCAGCAGCTGCGGAGCAACTGATTAAGGCGGCGGGCAGACCTGTAACGAAGCAGAGGGTGCTAAGAATCTGAATCCGGACAGGCCGCCAATGGAAACTGACCCTTGCAACGTTTGGCACCCGAATTCTTGTATAAGCCCGACCAGTTCTAATCTCACTACGGCCGCTGATATCCCAAACAATGTCTGACGATTCTTCAAGGTGTCCTGCTAAGCTAGCCTCACTCGAGTGCTAAATAACGGACAGGTCCTCTGCTATAGAGGTCTCCTAGATGAGAAGCAATACGGGGTAGGATTCCTAATCTATAAGGACACAGCGGGCAACATTGAGGAATTTTGCGGCATCATTTAGTGGGTAGCTGTAGTCGTAATCTGACTTAATAACAAGTATAGCCTCCTGAGACCCGGGATGCATTTGGGTGCACAGATTTTTACCAAACTTTCAGAATAAATCAGGATGGTTATGAAGGTGGAAAGCGTTAAATGTTTTTTCAATAGCCGTGATAATTTCAGCTCAGCGCGATGTCCAATATATTGGACACTGGGATGCTACCCCGGTCTTTCTTCACCCAGGGCGCACGTAATGACATACAGCGGATATTACGCAAAACTCATGTGCAAAAATATTTTAACAACTCAAAAGGCAAAGTATTCAATAAAGTACATAAGAAGAGCATTCCTCTGCTCAAAAAAAAAATTTCGCTCTTGTGTTCACTTCCCGTGGGCAATTTCAAAACACCTGTTTGTCCTTGGTGATGCAGAAGAAGAGCCGACATTTGGTGCAAAAGAACTTCGTTTTCATGTCGCAGCCCTGTAGTCTGCAACGGGCAGTGTTTGCAGTGTCTGCCAGTATTCAGTAGTGGGTAGTGCTCTTTTCTTGCTGTTCTCGAGGAGACAGCCGAGCCTGCTTTGATGGCGGATGACACTCGGCTTCGTTCTCACTCTTCGTTTCATCCTGCTTCTTCCCTTGAGCCACGAGAGTCTCAGCAACAGATGGGTGGAACTGCATATATTTGAGTATTTATTTCCGCTGTTTCTTTACGGAGCGTATGTCCCGCGTGTTCTGCACCCAGGAGTTGTTGAGGGCAATGTCGAAGAGGTGAAAGATGGCTCTGATTGTCCACTTGTTCACGCCTGCTTTTATCCTGTAGTAACTTAGCATTCGGTCTGCCTTGTCAACAACGCCCATGTTGAAGTTGTACATGCGAACGATATCTGGTAGAGGGATATTGATATTTTTTTGCCTTACGAGACCATCTGCGACAGTAGGTGTCTTGCGGATCGAAGCCATGGATTGAAAAAAGAAACGTTATTGGATTAATTCATGAGACACGCGAGGCCGGTCCCCCGAAGAAAAAAATAGGCAATTTCGTCCGCAAGCCGCTAAACGCCATCAGTACTCGCCTACTGTTCATAACAAGACCATTGAAAAAGCGCGGTCAAAATAACCGGGTTGAGTCCTAGCGTCCAACGTAATGGACACGCGAAATCAAAGGAAGAGTAAAAAAAGGTAAGCGAGCGAATAGTTAAAATTTTGTATTCTGCGCGTACGCTGTTGTATCAACTTTATTATAAAATCAAAGATATGCCCTAAAAGCAGGTAGAAATACGAGAAACAGTGCTTACTTCTCCGGCAGCTGCCGTAAAACGCCGCGCCGCTTAATGCCGCCATTGTGGAACTGTTTCGGCGGGAATTTGAACGATGTATTTTCATCAATGCTGCATAGATGGCGCAAGCAGGTGTCCAATAAGTTGTACAGTGTGGTTTTATGAGGATGAAAGCCTTGTCACAGGAGTACTGTCTCATATCTCAATGTCCAATACATTGGACAAATCCCCATAGCGGGGTCTCAGGAGGATAGATTAAAGGTAGTAGAAGCCTATGCTCTAACATCCAGTCACGATGATAAGAGAGTAGATCAGATTTATGAAGATGTTTAATTAGCGATGAGAAAAGTGCAAACTCGGTACACTATAGTAATGAGCGACTTCATTGCAAAAGTGCGGAGAAAGCCGGCTGGTGAACAAGCAATCGGCAACTACGGCGTCAATTCGAGGAACTCTAGAGGGGAGATGCTGGTAGAATTCGCGGAAGGGAATAAGCTTCGAATATTGAACACCTTCTTCAGGAAGCGCAGCAGCAGAAAGTGGACCTGGAACAGCCCCAATGGTTAAACAATAAATGAAATTGACTTCATACTTTCTGCTGATCCCAGCAGAGTGCAGGATGTAGAAGTGATAGGTAGGGTAAAGTGCAGTGATCATAGGTTAGTGAGGGCTAGGATTCACCTCAATTTCAAGAGAGCAAGCTAAATTGATGAAGAAGAAACAGGTCAACGTAGAGGCAGTAAAATAGGGGTCAACGTAGATAAATTCAGGCTGGTACTTGCAAACAAATAAGCAGCCTGAGAACAGAGAGATGATGATGTCAGAGCTAATGAGTGAAACCGTAACTATGTTGGCTTCAGGAGCAGCAACTGAACCGAGAGGCAAGCCACTAAGGCAACCAGTCGGCAAGCTCTTTGTTACATGGAAGGTCCTTTGTTACTTGGCAGAGCTTGCCTACTGGTTGTCTTAGTGCCTTGCCTCTCAGTTCAGTTGCTGCCTCTGAAGCCAACCTAGTTAGGTTTCACTCATTAGCTCTGTCATTATCATCTCTCTGTTCCAAGGCTGCTTATTTAGGACGTAATAAAGAAACGACAAAATATGGAACTCAAGAGATAGGACAGACTTCGCAGAACTGTCGAAACTGATCAACAAGGCGAAAATAAGGGATATTCAAAACCATAACGTGAGAAAGACAAAGAAGCCGTAAAAAATGGACGCAGCCTGAAATCGGTGAGAAAGAAACTTTGCATAAGACAAACCAATAAGTACGCACTGAAAGATAAGCAGGGTAATATCAGTAATTTCTATGATATAGTAAAAGAAGCGGAAGAATTCTATACTCACCTGTACAGTACTCAAGGAGTCAGGATACCTCGATTATAAACAGTAATGAACAGAATACAGGAACTCCTGTAACTAGCGATGAGGACAGAAGGGCCGTGCAAGACATGAAACGAGCAAGAGCGGCAGGAGAAGATGGAATAACAGTCGATTTAATCAAAGATGGAGGAAACAATGCTTGAAAAACTGGTGGGTCTTTATACGGATAGTCTATCGACTGCAAGGGTCCCAGAAAACTGGAAGAATGTAACATTACACTAATTCACATTAAGGGAGATGTTAATGAATTGAAAATTATAGGCCGATTAGCTTACTCCCAGTATAAAATATTTACCAAAATAATCTCCAATCGAACAACGACCACACTGGACTTCAGTCAGCCAAGGGAATAGGCGGGCTTCAGGAAGGGATACTCTGCAATGGATCACATCCATGTCATTAACCAGGTTATCGAGAACTCCGAAGAGTATAATAAGCCCCTCTATATGGTTTTCTTAGATTACGAAAAGGCATTTGATTCAGTAGAGATACTAACCGTCATAGCAATATTACCTAATAAAGGAGTACAGAATGCTTACGTAAAAACCTTGGAAAATATATACAGGAAGTTCTACAGCTACCTTAATTCTACACAAGAAAAGTATCTATAAAAAAAGGGGTCAGACAGAGACACAATCTCTCCAATGCTATTCACTGCGTGCTCAGAAATATTCAAGCTATTAAACCGCGATGGCTTAGGAGTAAAGATCGACGGCGAATATTTTAGCAACCTTCGGTTTGCCGATGACAGTTGTTTTATTCAGCAACAATGCAGACGACTTACAACAAATGATTGAGGACCTTAACAAAGAGACTAAGAGTGGGGTTGAATAGCCGGGCAGACCAACAAGAGTTCAGGATCACCAGTCGGCCAGTCGGACGCGTACAACCAGTGCATTTTGCCAGTCCTGACATATACGGCAGAGACTTGGAGACAAAGAAGCTTGAGAACAAGGACCGTGCAAAGAGCGATGGAACGAAGATTGCTAGGCATAACGTTAAGAGACAGAAGAGAGCGGTTAGGATCAGCGAGCAAACGCATATAGACGATATTCTGACACCAAGAAGAAAAAATGGATCTGGGCAGGTCAGTAAGGCGCTGGTTAGATAATCGTTGGACTATTCGGGTTACAGAATGTGTTACAGAAAGGAAACGCAATTGAGGACATGAAGACTAGGTGGAGCGATGAAATTAGGAATTCGCGGGCGCTAGTTGGAATCTGTTAACGCAAGACGGGGGCAATTGGGAATCGCAGAGATGCCTTCGTCCTTCAGTGGACGTCAAACAGGCGGATTATTTATTATTATTATTATTATTATTATTATTATTATTATTATTATTATTATTATTATTATTATTATTATTATTATTATTATTATTATTATTATTATGACATCGACTGTTGTGGTGCAGTTTCACCTTGCCTGAATGGAACAGGACCAAGTTTGCAGCGCGTTTCATAGCCCCCTAGAATTTTTTTCGGTACAGGAACTCGTTAATGACGCTGCGTAAGATTGCTTACGTAAAATTGCTTAAGGGGTATTTCACGTCGTGTTTGGAAAATCGAATCGCCTTTCTCCTTATTCTCGCACATTAACTAGGCACTTTTTGCCGATACCGTTCGGTGAAGCTTCGCACAAAAGCCATTGCTGTTATACCGTGGTGCCACGACAGGGGAACAAAACAACAAACGAAAAACTAAAGCCCCACTGGAGCATTTCTATAGATAGAGAAATACATTTCCATGATGTTTTGCGTTTCTATACTGGAATTTCTTGCTGCACTGGGGGAAGCTTAGCTGAAGGATTGTAAGGAGCACTTCAATTGAAAGTGTTACTAATGAAAGGAATTCCGCGCCTAGACAACGCGCTGTTGAGCACTAGAAGTAAAAACAAACGCTGGGCCGATCCATGCAGCCGGCGTAACGCGCAATATCTAGCGTTCAAAATGCGCGCCCCCAAAACAAACCGGTAGTGGGGTTCAGTTATTAACATGAGCCGCTTGAGGCGAAGCGGTCAGTTGGTTAGTAAAGCACTGCGAGTGCGTAAACTCTTCAATTTGTTTCACTATGGCGCCACGTGACAAAATCTATACAGTTTTATTTTAGCTTGTTCAGCTTAAAAGCGGGACCGTAATGCGCATGCGCAGAACGCTAGACGACCCGTAGCTTTTCGTGTGCAATATTTCTGAGGATTAACTTTACCGTCTGTACGTGCTTAACGTAGTTTAGGTAAAACGTGACAGCACTCCCGGCCGGCCACTCCGAACACAATTTCGCGTTGCTTTTGTATAATTCACTTCATTTGCCGCAAGTAACTGCGCAAAGGCATTTCGCTTAGTCGCTTAGAATAAATTGGTAGATTTTTTTACGCCGCTTCACATATTGGCGTATGGCTGCTGAGACGGAGTTTTTAGAGGCCATGGTCAACATTTTGTACTGCTCGTACGGATTTAGCCGCGGATCACACTACTGAGGCTTGAAACAGCTTACCCTGTCCCATATATTTACATTAAATGGTGGGATTGTGCAAATATATACAGATGGTTCGGCCACACCATCTGCCACGACGGCCGCATTTGTCAACCCACAACTTGGAATTACTCGGCGATTTCAATTAGGCGACGTGGTAGCGTGATCACTTTTCATTGGGTGCCTAGACATTGTGGTGTGATTGCTAATGAACTCGCTTACAGTGAGACAAGATCGGCCTTCTCTTCATCTGAAGAAGTACGGATTGCCTACTCGCAACCTGACACCAACTCTGAGATCAATGCACTCATGCAGGACCTTACAAAGGCATACAGAGCCCACGATGACAGTCTTCACAGACGCCTGTATATGACTTACCGAGACGGTAATTACTTGGAATTACTCGGCGATTTCAATTAGGCCACGTGGTCACGTGATCACTTTTCAATGGGTGCCTAGTCATTGTAGTGTGATTGCCAATGAACTCGCTTACAGTGAGACAAGATCGGCCTTCTCTTCATCTGATGAAGTACGGATTGCTTACTTGCAACCTGACACCAAATCTCAGATCAATGCGCTCATGCAGGACCTTACAAAGGCATACAGAGCCCACGATGACAGTCTTCACAGACGCCTACACATTGTTGCGTGTATCTGTAGCTTAATGCTTTATACATTTATTCAGAGGAAGCTAACGGAAGGCCACAAAGGCGACGCTATATTAAGCGGTTCCACGTCGTCTTCCTCTTCAATGCAGCCACACTGTGGTGGCTGTTTCGTAGCATTACCCCCGGCAGTAGAAGCACCGTCCCGGTGCTTAATCTACACATCCGTGGTGAAAGGTGTATGGTATGTATGGCTTTAGTCTCGCCTCGTGAACGATGTCACTTGCAGCCGACGATGACGCTGAGGGGTCGGCGGGGACGATTTCATACGTGACATCGGTCACTTGTCGCACCACATGGTATGGGCCAGTGTAGCGCGACAGCAGCTTTCCAGAAAGGCCCACACGCCGAATGGGTGACTAGAGAAGCACCAGAGAAACCGGAGTAACGTTCACGTCGCGATGGTGGCAATAATAGAGGCGTCTCTGATGCTCCTGTGAGGACTCAAGACGGGTGCGGGCGAGCTGGCGCGCGTGGTCGGCGTGTGCGATCGCGTCGCGGGCGTATGCAGTGGCTGAACGTGTTCCGAACGTCACATATGGTAAGTGAAGATCCCAGTCGTGGTGGTCGGTCGCAACGTACTTCGAAAGCATGTCGGTGATGGTCCGGTTGAGGCGCTCCGTGAGGACGTTGGTCTGTGGGTGGTAGGACGTGTTGAACTTGTGCTTTGCCGAGCAGGAGCGGAGGATGGCCTCGACGACTACCGACAGAAAGCTGCGGCCACGTTCTGTGAGTAATTGGCGCAGAGCACCGTGCACTAAAATGATGTCATAGAGCAGAAAGTCAGCAACGTCAGTAGCACAACTTGTCGGAAGGGCTCTGGTGTTTGCGTACCGCGTAGCATAATCATTAGCGACGGCAACCCATTTATTTCCGGAGCCCAAGAGAGGAAACGGTCCAAGCAAGTCTAGACCAAGACGAAAAAAGGGTTCGGGTGGGATCCAGCTGGAGGTGTGGAGGGCTTCTTCCGGCGCTGACAGGGCTCACAAGCGGAAATGTAGCACCGCACGGAGCGGGCGAGACCCCGCAAAAATAATCGACGTCGTACACGGTCGTATGTGAGCGAGAGGCCCAAGTGTCCAGCCAAGGGAGTGTCGTGAAGTTGTTGGAGGACAGCCGAACGCAGGTGCGATGGAATTACGAGCAGAAGGTCAAGGCCGTGTGGATCGAGATTGCGGCGGTATAATGTCCCCTCCTTAAGGAGAAACATCCGGAGAGAGGCGTCGCCAGGTGTTGACTCCAGATGATCGATGAGGGCTCGTAATGAGGGATCGCGGCGTTGCTCGATGCCGGTTTCAAGCAACTGGGACACAGACAACCCAAGCGATGGCGTCCGCATCAGCCGGTTCAGCGACGGGGTAGCGGTACAAACAATCGTCATCCTGGTGCAAGCGTCCTGTCTTATATACCACGGAGAAGGTATATTCTTGCAGGCGTAATGCCCTACGAGCGAGTCGTCCCGTGGGGTCCTTAAGCGAGGATAGCCAGCAGAGCGCGCGGTGATCAGTGATGACACAGAAGGGGCGTCCGTACAAGTATAGACGAAACTTCGCAACAGCCCACACAAGAGCGAGGCACTCGCGCTCTGTGATTGAATAATTGCGCTTGGCCGGGGATAGAAGTCGGCTGGCATAGGCTATAACACGATCATGTCCACACTGGCGTTGTGCTAACACTGCTCCTATGCCGTGACCACTGGCATCAGTTCGAACTTCCGTTGAGGCAGACGGGTCAAAGTGGGCCAACATTGGAGGCGTGGTAAGGAGAGTAGTGAGCTGCGAAAAAGATGCGGCATGGTCAGGTCCCCAAGAAAATGGGGCGTCTTTGTTCAAGAAGTCTATAAGGGGACGTGCGATGGTCGCAAAATCCTTCACAAAGCGTCGGAAACAAGAGCACAGCCCTACGAAACTGCGAACGTCCTTGGTAGACTTCGGAACAGGAAAGTTCGTAACGGCGCGAATTTTGTCCAGATCAGGTCTCACGCCTCGGGCGTCCACGAGGTGTCCAAGGACGGTGATTTGGGGGCGAGCGAAATGACATTTTGACGAGTTCAGCTGGAGACCGGCGCGGCGGGACACGTCAAGGATCGCTGAAAGACGGTCTAGATGCGTGTCAAAAGTGGGCGAATAAACGATGACGTCGTCCAGATAGCACAAACAGGTGGACCACTTGAACCCCTAAAGCAAACAGTCCATCATTCGTTCGAAGGTGGCGGGCGCGTTACGGAGAGCGAAAGGCATCACCTTGAAATGATAAAGGCCGTCAGGGGTAAGAAATGCAGCCTTCTCTCGGTCCATGTCGTCGACGGATATCTGCCAGTAGCAGGACCGTAAGTCGATAGAAGAAAAATAGGTGGCACCGTACAAGCAGTCTAGAGAGTCATCAATACCTGGCAAGGGGCACACGTCCTTTTTTGTGACTTTCTTGAGGTGGCGATAATCTACACAAAAATGCCACGTTCCATCCTTATTTTTGACACGTACGACGGGAGAAGCGCAGGGACTACAGAAAGGCTCGATAATGTCCTTTACGAGCATCTTTTTGACTTCCTCTTGGATAACAGCTCGTTCGGACACAGAAACACGATATGGACGTAGGTGAATAGGGTTGGCATCGCCAGTGTTTATGCGATGGGTCACGACGGACGTTTGACCTAACTGTCAATTGTCAAAGTCGAAAATGTCACGATAGCCTTCAAGAACGCGACAAAGAGCTTCAGCTTGAGCAGGTGTAAGGTCAGAGGAAACCATCTCAAAAGCATCTGCGTTTTACATTTATTGTAGTAGGTGGCGTTGGAGTTGGGGCCGAGCTAAAGCTTCCTCGTATTATATTTGGAGGTCGGCAAATCGACCAGTGTACTTACCCGTCTGGGCTCTCGTGGCCATGGCTACGATGACCGCGAAGAGAAGCACAAATAAAATTAAACGAATAAGACAAATATCGGTGATATTTCTCGTATATCTTATTTTCCTTGTCGATCATCTTTATAATTCCGTGGTTGATACTGTTCTCGCTTTATGAATATATAGTGGTGGTGATGACTTAAATTAAGTCATAATTTTTCACGTGCCAAAACTACGCTCTCATGAGGCAATGAAAGCCAGGCGCTCGTTGTATTTGTACTTTTCGTGTCTGCCGATCCGCAGCTATATGTATATCTATATAGCCGCGGATCAGCAGACACGAAAAGTACAAATACAATGAGCGCCTGGCTTTCATTGCGCTAAGGCGTCGCTCTACTAATGCCGAGGATGCGAGTTCGAATAGCCGCCGCAGCGGCAGTACTTAGATGGGGGCTGGAAAACGCACAAATGCAAAAAAAGCATCTGCGTTTTACATTTATTGTAGTAGGTGGCGTTGGAGTTGGGGCCGAGCTAAAGCTTCCTCGTATTATATTTGGAGGTCGGTAAATCGACCAGTGTACTTACCCGTCTGGGCCCCTGTGGCCATGGCTATGACGACCGCGAAGAGAAGAACAAATGAAATTAAACGAATAAGACATATATCGGTGATATTTCTTGTATATCTCATTTTCTGTGTCGATCATCTTTATAATTTCGTGGTTGATACTGTTCTCGCTTTATGGAGGTATAGCGGTCGTGATGACTTAAATTAAGCAATGATTTTTCACGTGCCAAAACTACGATCTCATTAGGCACGCCGTAGTGGGAGACTTCAGAAAATTTCACCTCCTGTATACCTTAACATGCACCTCATCTAAGTACACGGGTGTTCTCGCTTTTCGCCATAGCCCGAATTTGATCCCGCTACATCGCGTTTAGCAGCCCAACACCACAGCCACTAAGCACCCACGGTGGCTGATCGTGATGCCTCGTTCACTCGTTAGTTCTAGGGCTTACGTATACCTCTCATTATAGAGAAAAGCCTTTCATGTCATGCAAGAACGTAAGAAGAGGTACATTAGTCCGTAAGATTTCCGCCTTGTCTGGAGCGTTCAGACGCTGTATTCTTTCATTAGTGTTGAGGGAGAGCCTGTTTGTCGATATTTTGATTAGATGAACCGCATTCCGCTGTATCACGTCGAGTGCGCCAATGTTCGTTTTTGTGTGAGGGCCCCAAATAATGCTCGCGTATGGAAGAATTAAGCTAGAAGTTCAGTTTTGCTGTAGCATGCTTTAGTTTATGCCTTAGTAATACAATGTTTACGAAACAGTGAGTCACAAATATTAAATATATGCCTGGTTAAACTTTGGTTTGTGGTTATAGTGACACCTTGATCAATGATATTCGTCAATCTGAGTTCAACAGATGGAAACCTGTACTAAAGTCATTGGTGACAATGATTTTAGTGAACTTAATACAATGGTCCTCATCAACAGGAAGTTAAATATTATAAGGGTCCGAGAACTGCCCATTGAAGGCCAACGCTTTGAACTACCCTATGAAACGGGTAATGGGTCAGACACGCAAAGCTGTCTATAACAACGGTTTGCTAAATATGCTGTAGCTCAATTAACTAGGAAAGGGGAAGGACTCAATCAGCTTAGTATGTGAAACGGTCGAAACCTTCACTAAAATTCATGGCGTATAAATCAACCTCCCCTGCTTTATCTAGAATACTGGCAAAAGAGTGAGCAATTGTTACCAACTGTGCACGACTTCGTGCACAAGCATACAAACAAAGAAATTTGCAGATTGGACACTCGACTAAGCTACTTACCAGTGCGTGCGGCAGCTGAGGATGGAGTGCGAAGACGAGAAAATAAAATTGAATGACATATTAGTGGTAATTCTTGCATGTCTTAATTTACAAGTCAAATTCTGTGCCTCATCATACCGTTCTAGCCCTCTCAGAGATGGCTATAATCAGCATAGAATGATTTTGCACTGAAATCACTTATGACACAACGAAATGTGCAGTTTCTCTTTGAATTTAACTTAGATAATCGCTGCATTGTTAGCTCTTGGTGTCTTCAGTTAACAATGTCCAGTTCACAGATTTCTCTTCAAATTATTTTCTTAAAGGCTCATAAATTTACTTGTGTTCGGTGACCATAAATGAAAACTGTCAGTTCACGCAAAACTCTGCTAAAGTACAGTTTGTCATTTCTTATTTGCAGCACTTTTTTAGATTCAAAAAATTATTGGGTTACGCCTTATGTCTGTTTCAGCGTACATCTTTCGCAAGCAAAACTAGCGCCATTGGTTCAATAAAAACGCTTAACACTAGCGGCTAGATTGTTCGTTGAATTTAAGTGATATAACAGGCGGCTCCGCGAAGTGTTGTGCTTCGCCAACAAAGCCACCTATGGCATAGATGAGCGGCTCAATGGGAAGATCCGAGTACCGTGCACATCTATTCCCAAGAGATGATGCCAGTTGGAGTGTTGCGCATCCTCCCTATTGGATGCGCAGTCATTGCGACATATGAACGGTTTAGCAGTTCCATCCAGCAAATCATCTGACAGTGGCCCAACGCTACGTCACACCCGGGCGGAGATCGCACTGGCGGCACCTCTTCGTTGTTCTACCAAGGTAGTCAGAGTAACACGATTTTTTATACCAATGCAATAGCTTTGCATGGCATCTGCTAACTCAGCGAGAGATAGTACTAAGCGATGACTAGTTAGTTTTTGCTATAAATCTCTTATAAAATCCTCAGCGATACCAAATTTCAGCGTATTCGCAAAGGCAACGGAGATTGTGCCTCGAGGCTTACATTAACAATGTCCGTACAAATTGCAATATCGCTATTCCTTTATCACTTATGTCGCGACGTTCGTTTTTTTCTTTGCTTCACATGTTTTGCCGCTATGCTTGCCAGAAAAATACTCTGGTGCCCAGTACGTAAACCACTTGTACCGGATTCCCATTTATTCACTGCCCTCCTTACCACTAAGAGCTATAAGAAATAAACGGCGTCAAATTTCCTAATAACCAGTTGGTCCACCTTAACGCGTCAATTTGGAAAAGAATCGCGGGTGGAAAATTTTATACAAGAATCGGGATCCAGTAGGTGAAATAATGCGTTTCATACTATGAAAACAGCTGATGCCCGACATCATTGTCATCTGAACAAGAGTTTACGATGGAAACTGACACTTGAAGTGACTATTGACATTTACCTAGGAGATTGACACGCCACTCGATGCCTGGTTGGAAACAAATACCCATAAAGTGAACATTATGGTCGGAAGACGGGCGAAGAAACAAATATTGAAATCTTTCTTTAGATAGCGGAGCAAATAGACATTGGCGAGCGAATGCTCGTTCATTATCCGGGTTTTGACCAGATATATATCTGGCACTCTGTCGTATGAAACAA
Source organism: Dermacentor variabilis (assembly GCF_050947875.1). NCBI lineage: Eukaryota > Metazoa > Arthropoda > Arachnida > Ixodida > Ixodidae > Dermacentor > Dermacentor variabilis. Next base: position 80,340,158 of record NC_134576.1, on the reverse strand, counting down.
ATCCTGACTGAAAGTGTTATCCAAGTGTACAGTCGTATTCTCCTTGTACTGATATATGGGGCAGAAACTTGCAAGTTAAAACGAAGCTCGAGAATAAGTTAAGGGCCGTACAAAAAGGGATGAAGGAAAACTGTTAGGCGTAGCCTTAAGAGACAGCAACAGAGCAGTGTTAATCAAAGCAAGCGGCTGTAGCCGATATTCTAGTTGACATTAAGAGAATAATATGAGTTGTGCAGGCTATGCAATGCGTAGCGTAAATAACGGGTGGACCATTCGAGCTGCAGAATGAGTGGCTAGGGAAGCGAATGACAGCAGAAAATTAGGTACTGTGATAAAATTATAAAATTTGCTCGAGCAAACTTGAATCAGCTAGCGTAAGAAAGGGGTAATTGGAGAATCCGGCGAGTGGCCTTTGTCCTGCGGTGAACAAAAAATTTGACAGATTATGGTAATGGCGATTATGACCATATCGGATAAACAGAGGAGATCAAAGATCGCTTGAAGGAAAGTATAGGTAGTGGAACAGCTGACATGCTTACATGTGACAACCACAGCCAATGATATTTTACTGAAGCATTGCGTAAACAAGCGTAGGTGTAGCATACGCAAATGCCTGCTGCTCTATCATTAGCAGCTTCTAAAGAATTGGATAGGAATGTTACGATGTGTCTGCGTTATTCTTCAGTGCATGAGTGCAGAATGTTTTCGCATCAAAGGGTAATATTTGCGCAACCTATGCTTTCCCACCAATTAAAAATTAGTTATTTGTCTTAGGATTGTCATTTATTATCTTAAATATTTGATGAATAAATGCGTTGACATACTAGAATTTGCTGATTTAACAGTGAACCGCAAAAAAACCAGAATGAAAGCACCAAGTGTTTTCAATGCTAGCTTCAAAAATTTTACGAAGTTCAAGAAAAAGTACGCATAGCTAATGCATGTCTGAAAGAAGAGAGGCAAAGATATCTATTCGAAAGCAGTCAAAATGTGCGTTATAGATGCGAACCTCTTCGAACAAATCGGTAATATTTGTATGATTCGGAAACAATCAAGCAACAAAACGAACGCAGAAATCGTAATAAACGTCAGTGGATTTAAGACATGGAAAAAGGAATGCGGCTTAATGAGCATATAGCGTTTACTAATATGCTATATGGCATACTGTTCCATAGTATTGACTATAGTATGCCAATGTCAAGGCCGCAACACTATACTCTCCGGACTGCGCGCTGGAGCAAGTACTTAGGTCCGCAGAAGTCTCGTGTGCACTTGAAGTGAGCGATTATTGTCCGTGCAAGCATTGCCATTATAAACCACTTCTTTTTAAGTGGGGTTGTCGCAAACGACATCTGAGAGGAAGCCAAGTGCAGCTGTTCACGAAAGTAGAGTACGAACAGAGAACGTAGCTCTGCCAGACTGCAAGCGTTGCGCACGCATGAACACGTCATTTGCTGTAACTCCTGCGCCAACTGCCAATGTCTAAGTGTCGCGGAAATGAGTCAGTGTATAAAAAAAAACGTGGACGCTGTTTCAATTGACCTAGTTGGAAACTACAAGCGGCGAAGCACTGTTTAAACACATAAAAGTTGTAGAACTGTTAGTTTCTGTGTTTAATGGCTAACACATCATGCATATCAAAAGCTGCTGCCACTGTACGTAATGTGGCATACGCAGCGATCATCACAAAGGTCAAGTTGCCCTTGGCACGACGCAAGTATGGTGGCGAGAGCTGCCTAACGGCTAAGACATCGGGCTGCTGTGCTGGAGAACACGGGTACTATCCGGCCATTGGACATACTTTTCCAAATACGAGCTTTTCGAGAACACAGCGATGGCTCAGTTATCAAAGGCGCAGTATAGCAGCCACAGTTGGGAAAGTCTCAGGTATGGGCTAAATGTCAATTGCACAAAAGCCAATGACAGCGGCAAATTATTTCCTCAGTGCTACAGCCTATTAACTAAAAATCTCTCCAAGATAATTCAACTGAGTGCGGATGCAGGAGATGTCGAGGAACGGCAATACAGTCACATTTCAAATAGACGCGTAATTTCGCCCTCGACATGAGCAAGATATAGCTGGCAAGTTTTAACCCCAAAGGAAGTCATGCGATTGCATAGGCTTTGTTAGGGGGCAGTGCATTTGCAGACGCAGCAAGCAAGGCTTCATGTAGGGCGTGACTGAGCTAACCATGTTGTCAGAATGAAAAATTATTGTTCGCGGTGGTATCGGGAGACAAGGGCTCAAGCAAAACGCTTTAGGACTTACCAGTCGTCTTTTTCATGCTGAAAAAAAAGAAGAGAAGAAACGTTAGCACCACCTTGCAAAATATAGTAACGAACTATCGCTACGTCGGTGACACTGCCCTCATTCCAATTTTTCCCAGCGATGGCAATATGATTCCACGTTGAAAACGAGCTGATTAATCGCTTTCTGCTTACGGAAAGGACTTGTGCCAGCTGAGGTCCGTTTCCTTTTCGGTCCTTTCAAGGCGTTAACAGGTCACATCAAGCGCATTTGCAAGATTCTTCGCTCGGAGTTGTGGGCTCAAGTCAGACATAGCTGGGATGTCCTGCGTGTCCTTTGCTATGCTTCGTACCCTACATGGATTGCTGAGCAGCGTTTCAGGATTCTCAAACGTCAGGCCTCCCAAGCTACCGAATTCTTGTGGTTGGACTGCATTAGAGGACTGCTTCATGTCCCGAAAGACAAGAAGGCAACACGAAAAGAGGGTCTGTTGGTGCCGGAAGACCATATCGTAATCCCGGGAAGCATCACTCGTGTCCTAGACAAAGGGCCGAAGTATAGACATGAACCACGTATACGAGCCCATGATTTACTAGCCTTAAATAGACGGATTTCAAAGAAAGCCACCAGTGAAAACCAGGAGAGATGCCTCTTGGAAGGTGTTGATGCCATTAGTAGAGCTCCCAACAATGTGCGGTCCGACAAGTCCAGAGACCCTACAAGGACCATCGTAACTTTTTTCAAAGAAAATAACCTCCAGCTGCTCCAGTCTGATAAGGAAGGACGTTTCGTGGTCTTCTCAGGAGGTGTGTTTAGCGACAAGGCACAACAAGCTGTAGATAAGAACTTTGTCCTAGTCAAAGAAAAGGCAACAAGAGTCAAGAAACAAACTGTCGCCCTTTGCACCGAACTTCATCTTTCGAAGTTAGTCAAGGCAATAAGTGATTGTAAAGGTGCTTCCTGAACCCTGTTTTTCACAGCAAAATCCCACAAGGAAGGAATTCTGTTCCGTGCCATCGTAAGCGAGAAAGGCTCTTGGCAGCAGATAGTTAGCCAGTTTCTTTTAAAGAACTTGAAATCGTTGCAAGTTCAGCGCTCAATCTGTCTTTTCGTACTCTTCCTTCCCAAGTCTTTATTTTCCTTTTTTGGCGCAACAATGTATTCTTTAAGCCTGAAGTTACAAGAAGCGTCATTGAAAAACACAAATGCACTAATTTTAGTAAGTTTCGGCAGCTGTAGGAAGACAGAAAAGAAGACAGATTAAAAGGAAGTTTTACCTCAGAACTAATCTGATTTTCATTTTCGAATACATGTTAAACGCATAAAGGGCCTCCCCAATCGAACCAATGCAATTGAAATTTGCGTTCTCGAGAACAGAGCCAAACTCTTTGCTCATAAACAATATTCCAACATAAAGCCTAAGTTTTTACAGAACTTCCGAATATGTTTCTGGAAATGCAAGCACGAAGTTGCGAAGCAAAACAATATTGGTTCTGTGCACTGCACTTGCAACTAATCTAAAACGAGCAGACGTGAGAGGCTGCAATGACGCCGCTGTGGCGAGATGGAGCAACCTAGCGATGAAGACAGGGAAGGTCGTGGATGCCGAAACATAATCGCTTCGAGGAAGTTTGCATGGTCAACGTCATCGTTCGCCTTGCTTTGGACGTGGTGCGTTGATGGCGATGCACCGTAGTGTTAGGCGAGGCCATGCTTCTTCGCAGTGAAGGCAAAGCGGGCGGGGAGGGGGAGTGCACGATGCGTTTGTCTAGTTTGGTGAATTATGTGGGCCAACTTGTGGCCGCTCAAGTGCCGCTGCCGGCTACCGACGAGGCTTGCGGTGCCCTGTCACGTCGCCGGAGGGAGTATCACATAGCGTGTGGTGGCGGCGACGTAGCCGATGCTCGGGTGAGGTGGTTGAGAACCTTTTATTGACCACTGAATTTCTTCAAGGAGGATCTCAGCATTTGATGCAACTTGGGGCTTCGAAACTAGAAACAGCCTTCGTACATCTTCCCTTAGCTACCGTAGGTCATTCGCGCAGCCTGGTATTGCGCATTTCGAGCGTCTCCTCACATGTCCTGGCCTCTTACCAACTCGGCTACAGTCTTCGGTGGATTGCGCATCAGTCCGGCGAGCAGTTCTCGCTTTACACCGCGAAGCAGGAAGCGAACGTTTTGATGGGAAAGCATCAATTGCCATATTGAGCGAAAAAGCAGGCGTCAGCAGCAGGGAAAGGGCACCTGAATTCCCATGGGCTGCGATGCCACCCCACGTGTACACCTCGACGGCGCAAAGCGGACGAATGCGTACAGCTGCTGCCTTGCTCGGGCGTCAAGTATGGGATTAGGGGAGAGGGCATCGCCGCGATGCAACGTCACCCTCTCTCTTCTTGCTCTCCGAAGTCTGTTGTCCGCGCGTTCCTCGCCCGCACAATCTCTCGCCTCCGTTCTAACTTCACCTCGTTAATCGCTATAAATAAATTGATGCATATACAAAACAGAATACTTTGGCGGTAGTGAATTTCTAACCTACGACCCCACGCCCAGATGCCTTAACTAGTGCGCTAGAACAGCGCCTCATAAACAGCAAGCCTCTGCAATCTACTTTATAACATTATGCTACTTAGACTCAAACTGGCATTGCCAAGCCCAGCGTCACTAAAGCAGTGACGTCAAAATTACCGCGCCCTACTCGCTGGTGTCCCCGTTAGGTTCTACGGCAGTCGGACACGGTAACATGACGGTACGGATCCAAGTGCCACGGCCAAGCATCTGAACGCATAACGCATTTGCTTGCCCGCGAGGGGCTCATAGTTCGAAGGGCCGCTCAGAAGCGTACGATTGCACAATATTCCTTTCGCATTCACAACACGTGAGGCCCGCTTAGGTGTCCCCGGATTTTTTCGCTTCGGCCATGTCGGATTCAGCATGAGGAACAGGCGAGCCATCACTACGGTTAAATTCACGACGTTGTCAAAGTCAAAGTGGAATTCATTTACATCGCGAAAAGTTAACGATGCGAGTAGGCCCGGGCAAAAAGTGAACACAATCACTTGAGGGACGCCCGAGCCCCCCTCTACAAGGCATACACCGAAAACGTTAACTGTAAAGGACATGGTATTGTTTTGGCGATTTAACAAGGGCAAAATCGTCTCGGACATACAAGAGTTTGTGAACACAGCATAAGAACAGAAAAAACGCAGCATAATAGTGATAAAAAGACACCCAGATATTCCTCGCAGGAAGATAAAATTACACAGGATAGATCGCAGCCAGATAAGAAAAAATACATTAACGTGGTTTTCAAGAAGATTTTAGTGAATTAATGCACTTCTCACATCAACTAGTGAACATGTTTCCGGAATAATGCGCCTTGACAATAATTTATTTAGAACAGCAGACAGGGTGTGTCGGAACATCAGTTTTCCGTACATTTATGCGGGTGAAGGGAATGTGCCAAATTTCTTAGGAAAGGAGTATTCTGAAAGATTTTCTCTGAGGCAGGGTAATTCAAGAAAACTAGGCTGGTTATTTTGTATGCATCGCTTGTATTTTAATGCCAAGTAATATTCGTCCACGGTATTAATCGGCAAAATTTTGTAACGAGCATAGTTCCTGAGTGTGAGCAAGGTAGTCTATGTTTGCTATGTAGCGTACAGCTTTCTTTCGAAGCATATATATTTTATTATTGTTTGTTTTAGCGGTAGTACCCCAAAGCAAGAAACAATAATTTAGGTGGAATATAAAATGTGCATTGTAAATAATTGATTTTATATGTTCGGGCAGAAAATGCCGCAATATTGCGAGAATTCTAAAGCACTTTGCAAGTTTACTCAGAATGAACTGATCAGAGTCCCAGCTCAGGGTGTTAAAAATTACTTCTAAATTCTTGACAGTGTCTACAAACTGTACCGGTGAATTGCCTATGTATATATCTATATCGGGTTGAGTGGGAAACTGTCTTGTACTGAATAGAACCGCTTTAGTTTCTTTGTGTTTATGAGCAAGCCTTAAGTTTATCAAGAACATTGTTAATAACAGAAACCCGAGATTGTATGGATCGTCAGCATAAATTACAAATTTCTGCTGGCTATCAGTCAAAACAAGGTCATTTATATGTGTTTATGGTCATTTATTGTGTTTATGAGCAAGCCTTCAGTTTATCAAGAACATTGTCAATAACAGAAACCAGAGACTGTATGAATCGTCAGCATAAATTACAAATTTCTGCTGGCTATTAGTCAAAACAAGGTCATTTATATATAACATGAAAAGTTGAGGTCCTAAAATACTACCATGTGGGACTCCAGCAGTAATAGTTTGAAATTGATATATATGTGGCCCTATTTTAATGCATTGTACACGATGACGTAGGTGCGATTTCAATAGCTCAAGTGGAGTTCCACGTATGCCAAAAAGGTCTAATTTTTTAAGTAAGGTATTATGATTAAGGTGATCGAAAGCCTTCGAGAAATCTACGAAGATTTCAATGCATGCTTTATTTTTTCTTCAATTCTTTATTTCTTTTTCTTTATTTAATTCTTTATTCTTTTTCAATTCTTTATTTTCAAAAGCGTTAAGAATTTCTTTTTGAAACAATAAAGCAGATTCGGTAGCTTTACCTCGCGAAAAATCATGCTGTGCTGTTTATAATATTATATACCTATTGCAAAATTTTGTTAACCGTTTTTGAATAATTTTCTCTAGACCATTCGAAAAAAGCGGTAAAATGGAAATCGGTCGGTAACTTGACATGCTATTTTTATCACCTATTTTATCTTTATTTTATTTTATTTTTATCAAGGAAGCGACGCTTTCGTGCGTCTCCACCAAAACCTCCCGTTTCTCAGTTTGTGAAAGGCAGGTGGTTCTTTCAGGTGGTTGCATGAGCAAAGTGATACGCGGGGGGCTGTCATCGCGGATTATGACATGGTCTTGTTTTCTCTGGTCTGCTCAGTACGTGCTTCTCGGGCTATTTTTATGACCCTAAGGTCGCTCTATAATTCGGGGTGACGTTGGCGTTGTCTACGCGGCTCAGGCCTTACGAATTTAAGGGGGCATCTAGAACACTGAACCACCTTCACCTGGTGTTACGTTGCGGTGACGGTGAAGAACCAGAAGCGAAAATGGTGATGAGCAACGCATACCAAATGTTTAATGGGTGAACTTGTGCCCAGCAAGGTAAAAAAGGACTCAAGACTAAGGAAGTCTAAGAGCACGGCCGGCGATTGTGGCAATCTGATCTCTGGGTCAAATGCGTGGGCTATTTTCAAATGGATCGTAAGGTGCCCGTGTATTTGCTGGTTATCGTATGTGCTATGGAATGTACAACTCTACTGGCGCCACGATAGCCTGTTTGCATAAGGTTTGGTGACAAAATATACAACAGCGATAAGTCTAATATTTCTCAGCCGGTGATAGACAAGCACCATTACAATATGTAACGACGCGAAACAAAGTGAAGAAAGGACAAGGACACGACAGACAGTCACTCAGAGCGAGCTAATTCTAAGAAAAATTTTCACCTATATAGGAGAGGTTTCAGGGTGCGCCAATACCTATGTGCAGCGCAATAATAGAACCGTGATTACATTGTTAAAGAAGCATTTCTATTTAAACAGACAGTCATAGAACCGACGTGTTGTGCTGCGCAGAGTAAGAGGGTGTGCTTTTTTGATTATCACTATCATGCTATTGTCACAACCTGTCATGAACCACGCCTGCCGCGCAGACAACCAGATGAAAGAACGAAGAGAACGACGTTGTCCACTATAAGACAAAGGCCTCTCACATTACCCACGTCGCGCGCTAGCTGATTCCAACCTGCGCCACCAGGTTTCCTAATTTCTTCATCCCACCTAGTTGCTGCCGTCTTCGACTCCACTTCCTCTTCCTTAGCATCAATTCTGTAACGCTACTGCTCTACCGGTGGTCTCCCATGCGATTACACGGCCTGGCAAGATTCATTTCTTTCTCTTATTGTGAACTACAATCGGGGTTTCCGCGTTTTTTCTGATATACACCGCTCTTTTCCCGTTTCTTAACCTTACGCCTAGCATTCTTCGTTTCATCGCTCATTGCGCAACGCTTAAGTTGTTCATGATCTTTACTAGCCTTGAAATCCCAACCCCGTAAGTTATCACAGGTAGAATGCCCTTAGTGTACAGCTCTTTTTCCAACGACTGTGGTAAGCTCTCACAGCCATTTTTATTTTAATCTCAACTTCCCTTTCGTGATCAGGGTGCCTGTGAATAATTGATCTAGGTAAGCTTACTCCTGGACAATATCTAACGCCTGACTGGCGATTATTAATTCTTATTCCCTTGATAACTTCTGCGTAATGAAGTTCCACGCTACTCTTACACATTCTCGGTTAAGGCTCTCAATAATTCATTGCAATTCATCGTCAATGTTGCTCAACCGCATAATGTCATCTGGGAACCGAAGGGTGTGGAGATATTCACACCCTTCTTGATTCTCCCTGCTAAGCCTTCCCTTTCTCATACCTTGAATACTTCTAAGCATGTAGTGAATAACATTGGACAAATTGTCTCCTTTACTGATTCCTTCATTGATAGGTTTTTTCTCCACTTGTGGAGAAACAAGGTAGATGTGTAATTTAGACATTTCTCAATATACTCAGGTATGCCTTCTGTACTCCTTGATTACGCAATGATTCAATAACTACTGGTTTCTCTTGAATGAAATACAATTTAATTTACAAAAAATCAGATAGTGCGTTTTGTTGTAATGCGCACATTTTTCGCTTTCATGATTGATGACGTGAACATGATCCATTCTAGAATATCCCTTGGTAAAGCAAGCCTGTTCTCTTGGTTGAGCGGTAGTGTTACCCTTATGCTCTTGTAAATTATCCTAGCCAGTGTTTCATACAATACTGAAAGCAACCTGACGTGTTTAATTTTTTTAATTCATTAACATGCCGGGTTTTATAGGAATTCGTAATATTCATTTGTTTGTATAATGTTACCATTGAAATTGCGGGGCATTGACTGTAAAGGGGTGCAAGCTTTTCAAGCACATCTCCTCCATATTTCAAGAAACAGATTAATTTATTTCCTGCCACTTTTTCCCAAGACATGCCTTGAAATGCCCTTCTAACATAACTAGCTTTAGCGGGAGCACCTGTATCTTATTAGCCACTAAGACTAATGAAGCTTCCGTGTCAGCTCTGGGTGCTGTTCAGGTCAGCATTGAAATATGCTGCTCTAACAGCATGATTCAAATTACTTATGACATTACTTTGCCTATCTTTCAATGCATACATCTTGCTTTTTTAATATGGCCACGCATTTCAGTATCGGAAAAACACGTGTTAGGCCCTGTGTGGCTTGAGCGGTTGGCACGGTGTACGAAATACTGCTTACTAGTGGTTGGCCAGACAGACCGCCGAGTGAATGACTGGGAGAGGAAACACGAGCTTTCTCTCAAAACTAAGGCAAGTCGACGTTTGAATATGCACCATGACTCCCGCTGGTGTTAAATCTTACCAACATCCATGTACTCGTCAGGCGCAAAGATGCCTTGGCACGATAATTAAGTAATGGTTCCTTACTACTTCAGTAATTCACTTGCCTGCTCTGTGCAGCTCTCACCATCAATTCATTGATTCTACATTTGAATAGTCATGCTCGTTTCGCAACGCCATCCCCGTAGTCAGTGAACGCATTTGTCCACCTTGTCACCTTTCCTAAACAAATGAAGCTGTCATCAGATTATCGTAGCTGCAAATGATGCGCTTTATAACCCTGTACTTTATGTTGGTTGACGTCGTAGCGCATCGAAACAGCTTTGTACCAACAAGCCCAGCAAAAGTAGCGATAAAACCCACATCACCAATTAACGATTACTAACTTTTACATTTTGTGCTAAATTCAAGACATTGGCCAATAAGGAAAAGATTTACGACTGCAAAATACTAATTGTGAAGCTACACGTAGGGAAGAAACATTGTTTATTGACTTACTGCGTGACAACTTCCATAATTGCTCCATTCAGTTTATTTTAAATATGGTCTTTGCCGAAGTAGATCGGATAATTCCGACCTACACATTTATTTCACATCCGCAAGACAGTTGATACAGCTCGCATATTACGAGAATTTTAACAAAAATGGTTTTATTCCGCTAAACTAGAACACGGGTTTCTGAGTTTGCTCTCTGATCTACACCGCTCGCTTCCTCTTTCTTAAAGTTACGCCTAGCAATTTTCGTTACATTGTTCTTTGCACGACCCTTAAGTTAATGATGAGCTTCTTTACTAGCCTTCAAGTCCCTTCCCCGTAATTTATCACTGGTTATCACAATAAATAAAGTGGAAGAGCTAACACATCTTCGCAGCACGATTATCTATTTCCTTTAAAGCGCGTTAATAACCATCTCATTTTTAAAGCCTTGTCTACCAAGTTAAACTAACTAGACAAATTTTGTTTTAACATAACTAAGTTACCAATGATCGGTAATACTTATAAAATTCGACAAGGAATCTCATTTTCGCAGTGGTGCATGCGCGTTCAATAACGTAATTTAGGATTTGTTTGTCTTTTTCAAACATCCCGTTAACCACGATAACTCATCGTAAGTACGAGGTTATGCGTTTTTTGTCCATATTACGGAGCTTGTTTGATAAAATCCCAGCGAAATCACTTCTCTAGGTTATGACTCTCAGCTATATTTTATAAAAATGACAGCTTTTACAAAGTGCAAAGTACAAGTGCAAACAAAGATTTCTAGTAGCGTTTTTTTTTTACATTAGCTCTGGAAGAATCAGAGAAACGTATACTTGCGGAACAATCAAATTTTGTTTGGATTATTCGTTTACTGCTTTACCAAGTTAAGTGTCGAAACCAACACGCATTGTTATTTGGGAAGTTGCGTAACCATGCCTGGCCGTCGGTCCCGTAGAAGCGCGTAGAGCGCAGGATCCTGCGGTTCTAGACGTACTGCGCCCACCGAGGAAGGTTAGAAAAACACCCCTATAAGCACAGCAGAGGCCCCAGGTCAGGTGGCTACGTCAGGTGGTTCGACTGTAGAAGCGTCATTCAAAACGCACGGATTCGTCCTTCACGTCTAGTGGCTCTTTCTCTACTAACTTTTTAAATAAGGATTTTGATCCATATTTTTACAAACAACCGTTAAATGTGTTAATTTTCGCTTTTTCTTCCTGTTTAGCTGTTGCTTGGCTCTTTCCCTTCGTAGATCGTACAATTAGGGTAAAAACCAGACGATGTAACGGACGACCGACATATTGCTTATGCGTTTAAGGGTTACTGCAGGGCTTGATGACGTACGCTGTTTGGCATTATTTTAATTTGCACCTAATTTAACCCATATCCCACGTATATGGTTCCAAGTATCTGCCAGCGTCACGGCGAGCCGTCACTCGAGAAAATAATTAAGCATAAGCAAAAGTTAAATGCAAGTGGCGTTATCACGGGCCGCAAATCGTTGCACGAGCGTACAGACCAGCTGACTACGAACCGAATCCCTTTCCTCGTACCTGGATCAGTCTAAACAGAGAAGGTTGAACTACCACAGCAACAGTGACGCGCGTGAGCGTTGAATAGATGGTGACAACTGAACGCAACTCGAGTTAATCGCGCAGGCACCGAATCGATAAAAAAAATAATTGGCCTTCACACTGAAGGAGTTGCCGATAACTACCGCCATCCGAAAGAAGTGAAAAAGGCGATAAAATGTTGACCGCCGAACAGCGGTGAAGTCTCGAAGTTGATGTGGCAGCACTTTAGGAGTGTGTGTGAGGAATAGTGGCGTGGGTGGGGAGGGTGGCTGGGACATTGCAGGAGTGGTAGAGTAATAACTTTGACAAAGCGGCGATCTGACGCGGTGAAATTTGTGCAGTTCGTGCAGTAGTCTGGACACCGGTGGTTAAGTAAGATTGCGTAAAACAAGCTCTTGAGTCTTTCTCGAAAACACCAGCTACGCGCGTTTCAAGCTAACATTTACACTACTAGGACGAAGTGGTTTCGTTCACGCAGGAATTCATGAATTAGAAACTCACTTTTAATGTACATTATTAAAAACAATCCCGTTCATACGAGACTAAAATTTCGCTTTGGGAAATATTCTTGTTTTCTTCGTAATTAAGGCGTGCTCAGCGCCATTAATACCAGAATATGATCAACAACAAAGAACAAGAGCAACAGTTTTAATCCACCTCCCACGTTCTGTTCACGTTTGTGACTACGTCATTCAAGGTTCGAACAATAACCTACTAAAGCACGGTTATCTTAGATACCGAACGAAAATTTCTTGGACACGCCCGATCACTAATGCAAAAGATTGCAGTTGAAATCCACATTGTCATCAAGGTAAGAATTTATTTTGCGTCTGACAACGTACGGTCTTTGTATTTTCCTTATATATTCATAGCCATGTTTTGTCTTAGACGATGTATCAGGGCCAACAACAGCACGTTACCGATAGGTAGAAAAATCTGTTATACCAGCCAAAACCACGATCTCTTTATTAGCAAGGCCGTAGTGGGGGACTCCGAATTAATTTTGGCCACCTGGGGTGGCCAAACGCCCGGGCACCAAACAAACGCCACGCCGATATGCGTCCGCCACGGCCGGGATTCGATGCTGCGACCTCGTGCTTAGGAGCGCGACGCCAAAGCCACCAAGCAACCACGGCGACTAGACAGACGAAGCGCTGTCAACCAATATTTCATTGCGTACACAGCAATATTTACTGGAGCTTGAATAGGTAGACGGGAGATGAGTATATGCCGAAGTAGGAACTGGCCCATCCGCAAACTAAATAATTGTTTGTTTTTTCTTTAAACGTAGACGATTTCAGGAAAATAGCCATGACGAAAAATATAAAAAAGACCACAAACAAATGTTTGCCATCATCCAAGTGCAACATGCACGAATTCCTAGGTGAGGAGAGATATCACAGGCAAACTCACCCATGTAACCTTTTTTGATGATGCAAAATGCCTCGTATATCACGTGCACACTAGTAACCATAGCACCATAGTATGTTGCATTGATTACATTTTGCACGACAACCACAAAGGAAGCTATGCCCGGATTGGTGGCTGCCAACACACGTTTTCACTAAATTAACATTAAACTAAATTGAAAAGAGGCCTTTACCAGATGACAGTGAGAAACTCCGGCATCAAAGCGGTCCATAAAGAGAAGCACCTATCCAGTGCTTTAAGTCAGCGTCAAAGAGTTCTAATAAATGGACCCTCACCCGGCACATTCAAATATCTGTTGTAAGCTGGAAGTTGCAACGAGCTCTCTAGGGAGCGTTCTGCCGCAAGAAATTTTCAGATTGGCTCCATTAATAGCCGAGATAGAAATATTTCAGTGCCGCGAACCGATGATTTCAGGAGGCAAGAGCTATTGCCAAGAGGCACTCTTTCCACTTGCCGCTTCTCGCCTTCGAGAGTAAAATTCCTTCCCTGCGATCTCCCACACCGGAGCTCGAGCGTCACGTGACGCATACGTCACGGGCCCCGACTTCATGTATTTTCCGTTGCTTTTTTTTTTTTTTTTTTGCTGCGCGGCGCACATCCGCTGACGACGTCGCGCGCGAGCTGTTCTGATTGTCTCGTTTAGCGCAGGGCACAGTCTTGCGCGCTGTGCACGAGGACACCTGTGGGGGTATTCTGCAGGAGTCCACCTAGTGGACTGTCCATTTCCGCCGCTGCTGATTGGAGGCAGCTGTGCGAGCGATGAAGAAAGGAGCAGCCCCAGTCAATCAGCAGCGGCCAAAATGGATAGTCCACTAGGTGGACTACCAGAGAATACCTCCTCAGAGTCGCTGTATAAGTCAGTGTTTTGAAGCATAACTGCGAGTCGGCCTAAGCATAACTGGACCGCCTGCGAGGCGGCGGTCCCTGTTTGCGCACAAGAAGTTTTAAGATAAGTCAGTGTTGCCCGAATACTCAGGCATGCGCAAGCGGTTCATAGAGCATGATCAACCGCTGGAACACGGTAGAAAACGATACACTTTTGTGGTCTGTTCGTCGTTATATTGCGCTTAGTTTTACACTGACAATATTAAGTAAAGGATAGGTCGTGGACATACGTTGCGCTACGTATATCCATGCCCTGTCCTTCACTTCATATCGTCAGTGTAAAATTTCGTTTTACTTCACACCGCAGCAAGGAAGATGTAGCTCTCTTTTGGCTGCTTCTTCCCACGTCGTGCGGTCGCGTGTCCAGACAACAAAAGCAATGAAGGGGGCTAGTTGGCGAACTGTCCTTCACTTCATATCGTCAGTGTAAAATTAAGCGCAATATAACCATGAACGTTCGCCAACTAGCCCCCTTCATTGCTTTTGTTGTCTGGACACGCGACCGCAAGACGTGGGAAGAAGCAGGCAAAAGAGAACTACATCTTCCTTGCTGCGGTGTGAAGTAAAACAAAAACAAGCAGACATTTCATTTGTGTGTCTTGTTATTGCTCTAAGCTTTAGTTCGTCTATTCTAGCTACATATTACACAAATAACAGATGTTGCCTTCAATAATAATAAATCACCTGTCACCCCGAGCGACGTCAAAGCACGGATACGTGTATGTAGGCGCGGTAGCACGCGTACGTCAACCTCCGGCTTGTAGGGCGGCGGCCGTGAGGAGAAGGGAAGACGGCGTTCGGTTTGAAATATCAGAGCTTTTCGCGGCGCGTAGCAACGTAATACTTAGCAGACACGATCGTTAGCGCGCATTGTGTGACCGGCGTTTGTCAGCTAAAAATGGCCAGACCTGGTGAGGGGCCCTTTAAGGAGCACGACATACCCTATCCCGTAATATATAATGACCGCTATAGAAAGGGAAGAGGTTCTTGAAGAGCACCTTGCAACATACTCAGTGGCTCAAATTGCTCCGATGGTTTGTTTCGAACCTTGTTCGGTCAACACAATAGCCCAATTTTCTAACACTTGAATCACATACTGCACACTGACCAAGGTTGGCGGGAAAGCGGTTCAATACAAACAGATATATAGATACAGAGCCCCGGAAAGCGAGTGAAGAACCTTAGGAATGGAAACGCATTATAAGCTTGCCGTCTGATCATCGCGACATTCACCAACAAAGGACACTACTTTCCTACATAAGATTTCCATCATATCAGACCTTCTACATTAGAAACACTACGCAAATCATTTCAATGTAGCTAATATTTGAAATGAACCCATTGCTGTGAAGCCGTCGTAAGCGTGCAGTTCAAAGCAAATTACATCGCTATGCTACTTGTGGCTTTCTCTTGTTAAAAGGGCGCACTGCACTTCTTCATACAGCGACTATATATATATATATATATATATATATATATATATATATATATATATATATATATATATATATATATATATATATATATATATATATATATATCTGTGTGTGTGTGTGTATACATATATAGTCAGAAAATCAACACTACTTACTTCTTGGTAGTCGTGTCGTCTTGGTCAGGGTGGGGCCTTGGTAAGGTCTTGTTGAAGTCTTGGTGGGGTCTTGGTAGGATGCCGGTGGGCGACTAAGTTGCCACACAGGTGCTTGGTTCTCCGGGCACTTCCTTGGTGGTCTACGCAAACGGTACGGGAGTAGGTGAACACCAACGTCCAGTGTTCATGTGAGATTGATATCACGAAATAAAAATTCGGCAATATGGCGACAAAATGCATCGTGACTACTTCTATACGAGTGGTTCCAACTACAACGACGTTTCTCTTCCGCGCTACCCTGCGAACACTGGGCGCGACCCAGCCCCGCAAACCAGAATCCTGAGTCTGGTCTCTGAAGGATATGGCGAGCCAGTGCGTGCGAAAATTTGCCCAATGCATGTCTGCTGAAACACACTATACTAGTAGTGATGCTAAAACAAAATATAAGGAGCGCTTGCAACGAGTTAGGTCCTAAAATATAAATTTTGTTCGTAGTTTCTGCACGATATTTTCGGTACCAATAGGTTTGCACAAAGCAGTGCAATAAATGTGTGGCGCGCATGCTGACACATACTTGTCGAAGCTCGGCTTATTAGGTGTACGAACGTTGTATCAACACTTACATTTAAAATCGCAGGTGTTCTCGCGGCACACAACTGCTGAGTTTAAATCTTTTCGGAAACCTACCACCTTGTTTCGTAATCTTTCATTCATATTTCCATCAGCTGAAAGTGACGCCAATAACAAATCTGCGGTATTAACAGCGGAACCATGACGTTACTGAAATGTTTTAGCCAAAAGCGAAGCGCAGAAAAGTCAAAGGTGAACTAATCATAAGAAACTATTAAAAGAAAAATAAGACATCCACCCAAACGTAGGCAGCTGATAAGTGCTACAAAGGAAGCCCATACAGGTTCCTCGAAAGAAAAGCCTAGCAGTTGAATAAAAATTTGTCCTGGTCCGGGAAGTGAACCCGGGGCCACCGCCTTTCCTGGGCAGCCGCTCTATCCTCTGAGGTAACCAGGCGGCTCGCACATGGTAGGGCAAAGTCAACTCGAAGCTAAGGCAAGAGTGACGTACTAGTTCTGCGGCAACTTCTAAGGTGGAGAAAAGTAATTAATAAAGGGAAAATGAGACATCCACCCAAACGCAGCTAACTGCTACAAAAGATGCTCATACGAGTTCCTCGAAAGAAACGACTGCTTCGAAACAAACGCCTAGCAATGGAAGAAAAATTCGTCATGTTCCCGGACTCAAACCTGGGACCACCGCCTTTCAGGGGCAGC
Source organism: Dermacentor variabilis (assembly GCF_050947875.1). Taxonomy (NCBI): domain Eukaryota; kingdom Metazoa; phylum Arthropoda; class Arachnida; order Ixodida; family Ixodidae; genus Dermacentor; species Dermacentor variabilis. The sequence goes on along the minus strand of NC_134576.1, from coordinate 80,323,175 downwards.
CGCTCTACCATGCGAGCTAACCAGGCTGCAAGCAGGTGGTAGGGTGAAATCAAATTTATGAACAACTCGAAGCGAAGGCAAGATTGACGTAATAGTTTTGCGGAATCCCGCAAGGTGGAGAGAATAAGTGCTAAGAAGGAAGGCCATACGGGTCTCAAAGTTGAAGAAATATTCGTTCTAGTCTGAACTCGAACCCGGAACCACCGCGTTTCCGGAGCAGCCGCTCTATCATCAGAGGTAACCAGGCGGCTAGCAGATGGTAGGGCAAAGTGAAATTTATCAACTCGAAGCAAAGGCAAGAGTGACGTACTATTTCTGTGGAAACCCGCAAGGTGGAGAGAAGTCATTAATAAATGAAAAATGAGACATCCACCCAAATGTAGCTAAGTGCTAAAAAAGCACACCCCTTTTTCCTAATTTTTAGCGATTATGGCCCCTAATTCCTATAGTCCATGCCATGCCAGTTAGAAGCGTAAGCGCCGAGCCTTAAGGTATCTTCGACTGGTTGCCTTCATCCTACGAGTCGGGCAGATTCAATGTTCCTGGAACACACACGCCGACAACAAGTACGGAAGCGGTACGTGTAATTCGCTCTGGGTGGATGCAACGGCAGATGCGAAACCACATTAACAAAACAACCATCCGATTCTATCTACCATATTATAACCATAGCTATCAGCACTGCCTAGTGGCGAACGCGAGACGCTAGAAGGCAACAGTTACGGTCAGCCGTTGCCAACTGCGGTGACGCTGCGTTCCGAAGACGTGGTGAAATCTCGACGACTTCTCCGACGCCAGGAGGTGTATGCTGCAAGTGTACACGTAGTAGACACGTCGACTTCGTCTACAGCTCAAGTTCTGATTGGCTGGACTGGTGAACAGGCCGGAAGGAGACAGGCGCCCCCAGCCAAGCAGCACTTCAGCATCAGACGACCAAATGGGCATACCTACTAGGTAAACATTACAGAACACACCCCCCAGGGCTCGAAGTGCCCGAGAGCACTGGGCGCCTGACATCGAAAAGCTGAACGCAACGCGATCGCGCTCCGAAACTACCTGGCAAAGATACCATAAATGAGTGCAAAGGCGAACAATGAAAGCTAGCCTATTGGAACGCTTGTCCGGCTCTTCTCTTTTCCGACACCGTAAGGCAATGTCGGCAGGCTGTTAGGCCTGCTACAAGGCGCCAGGGATCGAGATTCCTATAAATTAGTGCGAAGGAGAAAAATGAAAGCTAGCCTATCGGAACGCGTGCCGGGTGCCTCTCCTTTCTGCAGTGTAGTGTCGCCCCCTGTCAGATCTCGGTGTCATCGTACATGTATGTTTTGTAGTTGTTTAGCTAGATGGCGCACCCCCCTTCTGTCATGTGACAAACTTGGAGGTGTCATCTGGCGTGTGAAGCCTTTATTAGCAATAAACGGCCGTGGGTCGGCCGAGTCTTCGTCCGGTTTTCATCGGGAGCAGTTTGCTCCGTGTCTCCTTCCTGCGCCGGCGCTTGCCGCGCGTTCGCCCGGTCGGGGCCCCCCGCTTGCCTGCCGCTGCCGACACATCATCTTTTGGCGACGAGGATGGGATTCCCGCAGCGGTTCCGACCGAATCCCCGGGAAACCAGCGAGCTTCGTAAGTGAAGCGTCCTTTACGTGTCGGCACGGCCTGCAAACGCCGCCGACGCACTTGGCGTCGCGAGGCTTCCGAGCCTAGGCCTTCTTGCCCCCTTTGTTCTTCCTTGCCCATTCCTGCGGCGAGCTCCGGCTTGCCTCCTGCACGGTCTCCTGCACGCTACCTGGCATGGCTTTTACGGCGAACCTTCCTGTTTTTCTTGAAGTGCCCGGCCCACCGTTAATTCCATGGTATCGCTGGAAAAAAATTTTTCAGGCCCACCTCGAAGCGGCCGGCGGTGGCGACTGGACGGACGCGCGACGAGCGTCCGCGCTCGTCAGCGCTCTCGGGCGTGAGGGACAACGGAAGTACTTTGCAGACGAGGAGCAGGAAGCAGCAAGGCAGTTAACCAGCGCAGCGTCAGCTTCAAGCGAAGCAGCAAGGCAGTCGACCGGCGCAGCGTCAACGTCAAGTGATGCGGTCCCGCCAGCGTCAGAGTTCCCGAGACTCTTGCAGCGGCTTGGCCGGCTGTTGGCCGCGTCAACAAATGTCCTGGCGGAAAGGCACGAATTCGCCAGTCGAAAGCAGTTCGAGGGAGAAGGATTCCTGGAATTCGTGACCGCATTGAAGGAGAAGGCGGTACAGTGCAACTTCGGCACAAGCTATGACGAGCGCGTCCGAGACCAAATCATACATGGGGTAGCGAACGTCAGCGTTCGCGAAAAGTTGCTGGCTCATGGCGAAACCCTGACCCTGGACAAGGCAGAAGAAATTGGACGCTCGTTAGAAGCCTTGCATCAAGCGAACCGCGCGTTCGGCTCCGAAAATGTACGAAGAATCGAGGCATCTCAACTTGGCGTTCCGTCGACGGGCCAAGATGGCCGACTTCTTCCGGGAGGCCGCCAAGATGGCAGACGTAGTCCGGGAGGCCGCCAAGAGGGCCGACAGTTCGCACATGGCTCCTCCGGGAACCGGGGTGCATGCGACCGGTGTGGCAGCACGAAGCATATTGCAACGTACAAGAATTGTCCAGCAAGGAACCGGCGGTGCAACGCCTGCCACACGTTGGGCCATTTTGCATCAGTATGCCGGAAAACCCGTACTGTTCAACACGTCTCTTCCGCAGGGACGCTGTCTTCAACTTCCGCAAGGCAGCCGTCCGCGTCTGTCTTGACGGTAAGCGCTTTTGAAACTAAAAAAGATTTGGAAGTTCCGGTCGTAGTGAACGGCGTCTCCATGCGACTGCCGGTGGATACGGGAGCGTCTGTGTCATGCATGACGGCCGAAGATTTTAGAAATAACTTTGGTCGACAGCACAGGCTGTCACAACCAACAGTGGACTTGAGAAATTTCTCCAAGCAACGCATCAACATTCAAGGCCTGTTTCAAGCCACTGTCCAGTTTTTCCAAAGGTCATGCTCCGTCACGTTCCACGTAACGACTACAGGAACATCACTGCTGGGTTTAGACGCCATCCAACGCTTGGGCATACAGATCGACGGTACGTCGCTGACATGTCGTCTACCATCGCTTCCTTCAGTACAGAGCCCCACAGGTGTGCCTCCGGGTTTTGATCACCTCTTCAGTGACGAGTTGAGTCTCGTCAACAACTTTGTGCACCGAATTCATCGGCAGCAAGATGCGAAACCAGTATCTTCAAAGTTGCGCAGACTACCCCTGGCTCTCCGTGACCAGGTCGCAAATGAATTGCGACGTCTCGAGGACTGCGACGTCATCGAGCGCGCGAGGCTTTTGAGTGGGTGTCTCCACTCGTGGTGGTGCGCAAGAAGGATGGAACCATGCAGCTCTGTGTAGATCTAAGGGAACAGGATAGTCTTGTGCCTCACGTTCAAGAAAGAGTCTTGCAGAAACAGTGGCAGACTAAACAGTACGTGGACAAACGTAGAGGTGCTCAGGCAACTCGTATCAAGGTGGGAGACACCGTCAGAATAAGATTTAACAGGAAAGGATTTTTTAAGTACAGTAAACCTCGTAAAGTCAAGGCCCAGGTAGGACCATCTACTTTTCTACTCAGTGATGGGAAGACGTGGCATGTGTCTAAGTTAACCCTAGTGATAAAGGATTCAGCAGGTAGTACATTGTGTACAAGGGACAAAGATTTTTTGTACTCATATTCAAACTTGGATAGTCATTCCGATGACTCGTCTGTAGCGACAGAGTCTTCTCAGAGTCGTCAGCTTCAGTTGAGTATTCCGTCTGACTGTATCACTTCCGAGTTTACACAGTCAGCAGTCGTCTCTGATTCCGTAGGAGAATCGGTAGCCTCCAAGGACTTGTTGGGACGTCGAGAGGAGCTTCCTGGGCAACCCTCTCCAGCGTTGAGCGACAACCACATTCAATTGTCCAACCAGGGGGAGGGAAATAGTGGGACGACTGGGTCTTTAAAGTCGACCGATACGCGTCGCAACCCCCAAAGTTCTTCTGAGGTACGCACGCGTCCTCATCGTGACAGAAAACGGCCTCCGTGGCTCGATGATTTTGTTTTTGTAGTGTAGAGCGTATTGCCGTCTTCGAAATGCCACGGCTAGGGGCCTCGCTGTGACATTTAGGAGACAGTCCACATGTTTCAATAACACAGGTATAAAGTGCTCCTTGTTGCGGTGCAGTGAGTTTTGTGCCGTGTTCCTTGTCAGACTTTGAGTGACTGCCTGTGTTATGGTGCCCAAGACTGGTGCGCGTGTATGTGAACTTGGGCGGGGACGGATTGGATTTGTTGTGGACTTAAGTGCGTGCTTTGTGTGCGACTGGTGCGCATGTGTGAACGTGGGGGGGGGAACGAACTGAAATCGCCTTTGGACTTAAGTGCGCATCTTGTGTGTGCGTTTCACTGTATGTTTACTTTGTTTCCAGGGGGGGGATGATGTAGTGTAGTGTCGCCCCCTGTCAGATCTCGGTGTCATCGTACATGTATGTTTTGTAGTTGTTTAGCTAGATGGCGCACCCCCCTTCTGTCATGTGACAAACTTGGAGGTGTCATCTGGCGTGTGAACCCTTTATTAGCAATAAACGGCCGTGGGTCGGCCGAGTCTTCGTCCGGTTTTCATCGGGAGCAGTTTGCTCCGTGTCTCCTTCCTGCGCCGGCGCTTGCCGCGCGTTCGCCCGGCCGGGGCCCCCCGCTTGCCTGCCGCTGCCGACACAACACTTTCCGACACCGTAAGGCGGTGTCGGCAGGCTGTTAGGCCTGCTACAAGGCGCCAGGGATCGAGATTCCCAAAGAGAAAGGCGGAGGACAGAAAAGTGCGTCCGTTCGCTTACCTTCCGGGCTGGAAAGTGGGCCGTTGGCCGGTTCACGAGCTTCGAACGCGGGTGCTACGCGGGGTACGTGCGCACGCCTATCCAACCGCCTCGTCTTTGGCGCTCCTGGGAGATGGCTGGCCGCGAGCTGAAACAAAGCAAATAAACGCACTTGCAGACCTACGCCCATGTTACTCTACGTTCCTTGCGGAATTTCTAATAGAAATAGACCACCTGAGCCTGTAATCCCGCATGAAGTTGCATAACCACCTATAACTCATGGTACTAATTTGAAGAAGACGAAGTTTGGAGATTCGCAGGGCGCGTCGCTGAATAGAATACGAATGGCATTAGCTTTCTTCATGGGAATTATACATAAGAGTCAAAGAGGTGCTTTGCGAATTTTAGGCCTCCTCTTTAATAAACTGGAACAGTAAACTCTGTGAAACACGAACACTTGAAGACTTCTTCTTCTTCTTCGTGATTTTGGAGAGGGAAAATACGCTCAGTTCTGCAGCCCATATGGGAGCACGGCGCAGCGTAATGGGGACTGGGGGCGGGGAAAGAAAGATGAGAGGATAGAGGGGGAAAGGGAGAGTAGGTTTCAGGCAGCAGACGTCAGCAACAATCACTAGGCTACGTTGACAAATTCCATTTCTAAAGTTTCACCTACACATGGCTGGTTTGTTTCTATCACCGCACAGCTTCTCTTATGGGGAATATGAAATGTCATTTTGTAGTTGCTTATCAAAAATATATGAATATGCAAAAACGAACCCCATAAACTGTTGTCGACCTTCTTATATAACCTTATAGCCTAAATGTTTAAAGCTAGCTACCTGCGGGGCAATCGACACTTTGCACAGCGACAGGAAGGTTAGCGACGGAAATCTGGGCATTACTTCAAGGTCAACATGATTTCGAATATTAATTCAGAAATTAAGGTGTCTTTATGTGCCTAGAAATTCAATTTCGACTCACGGTATTTTTGCTTTTATTTCTTTCTCCAATCTAAAGACATCCTTAACCATAATCTTATTATTTCTCAAGCATGTATAATTTTGTTTACATTCGCATGCATTTCCCTTTCTTACATCTATATTGAACTACAATGTTCTTGCCCAGTTTCCCAACGGGGTATGTGCAACTAATACCAAGGTTCAATATCTAATTGGCATATGAAGGAATCAACATAACAGTGCTAGTTGGGAGCACAAAAGGCCCAGGCGCACAAACGAGCCAGGCATCTCGGCAGTAGGCCCACCAGCCCTTGCAGCGCACTGACGGGATGTCTTCAGTATTGGAACAGCCGTTCGATTAATACGTAGCACTCGTTTTATCCCAAGCCATCCTTCATACATCATAAACAAGATGTATTTGGTTCTCACTCACAACTCCTCCACCCCACCAAGATTTTAATGGCTCGCTGCTCATGTATTACTCAAGACACAGCTTGGGTGACAGGGTATGTGCCACTACACACGAGCGCGAAAAGAAAACGTCGGCACCCCGTCACAATCGGTGCTCGTTCTGTTTGTCGTTTACAGCTTCGCTGTCCAACCACCTTCACAGCATGGATTTGAGACCATTTTTTTCTTATCTCAGAAGCTTTAACCTCGACGTTTATAGGGAAGTCTTCAATGGCACGTAACTCAGCATCAGGCACGAACTGCAGCGATATCTCGACAACATTCTCCGCCACCGAAACGACGTAGTATTCAGGTACATCTGGCGTCAGTCAAGCAGTTCATAACATCTTAACACTTTTTAACGCCTTAAGTCGGGCCTCCAGCGTTCCCTGTGCCACTGTGAAAGTGGCTCTTTTTAGCCATTTCTCCAGAATTATTATAGGCCTCCAGCAACATGTCCCACTATACAAGCAAAACAACGCGGAAGAAGTGAAGTTGAGAATAACAAAACTGAAGGTTACAGAGAAGGCAAAAAAAAGTCTACAACATAAGGAGCCCATTGTGAACGAAGATGTCAATTCATCGATGTAAGCAGTACTTATACTAACGAGTTTTATACTTCATGGTCATCTGTTACTGCAGAACATACATCATTTAACCACATCATTTCCGGTAGCTTCGCAGTTTACCCTACTTAGGTATGTCTGGGTAAAATGTCAACAAGAAATAATACTGAATAAAGTAGCAGATAATTTGGCGAGAGTGGTGCTCAGTGGCTCTCTTCTGTTCATAAGTCCTTCGACGAGTTTCTTCGTTGATTTGTCCTTGGTAAGGTTCTTCGACATTTTCATCCTTCGTCGTTCGTTGCTAAATTCAGGAGAGGGGCAGTCATGCCTGACTATTTAAGTCGTCCGTAAGAACTTTAGCTTAATTCTCTCATCTACTGTTCCAATCTAATAACTATCTCTACCATACTCAAAAAATTATTTCCTTCTCTACACTGCACCTTTCGAGTAGCTGTCATAGACAAATTTGTATAGAGTTGCTTAGGCATTCTTTCCTTCCTGGCCATTTTCAGGTCCATGAGGCAATTCATTACTTCTAACCACACGGTTGTTTCTTATCAATTGCACAAACATTTCAAACGGATAATTTTACCTAGGTTATACCTTGCCATAGCCAGTGCTGTTTTTGGAAGCCTTTTGTCTTTTACATTACCATATACAGATGTCTTACCTAATAAGAAATTTTACAACTATACTGGTGAATTTTCTTGCTACATTTCTAAACTATTGGTATTTCGCTTTTCATTTGATATCATAAAATTGTTCATCAATATTTTGTAGATTTACCGAGGCATATGGCAAACAAGGTTTCTGGACAATTGCCATAGAGGGTAGCCGTCATACAAAAAGGCAAACCTGCCAAACAAAGTTTGCTCAGTGTAAAGCTGAGGGAGGCCCAAAAGTGCACCGAGTAGAAGGCTATTGTCTTGTTTAAACTGAGTGCACAGCAGATCGTGGGGATTTGCTTACTTGTAAACAAATGAGTGAAACAACTTTAGAAGGGCAAATACTTGCATAGATTTCTTTCTTTTCAGTTCTTAAAGAACAACGCCTCTGCTCCATTCCCACGTATGCCTGGGACCCGCCTATATTTGTCTGTCAACATAACTTCTTCGTATGGTAGCTTTGTAGGTAATAAATTTAAAATGTATTTCCACTCGAGAAAGAGCACCTGGGTTATGACAGTCACTGTAGCGGAGGCATGCGTATCACCACTCCAGTTGTTTGTTGCACACACAACCTGATGCAAGGAAGCGCTTTTCACAATTCGTCTATATAGGAACTCCGGTGCCATCGCTTCATACGGAACCGCCCGACATAGTCATCAGCAAAGAAAACGAATCACACAGAGCCACCATGGTAGAAAAAGGTTTCATAATTTAACTCCTTTTTTTTAGATTTTCTTTGCACAGCTTTTTTACATTGTATGTCTTTCCTTTCTCTATTTTTGTGAATACAATTCCTATAGGTTGTTTTGGACTCGCTTCTTTTTGCTCCTTTTTCTATATTTTTGAGGGCACTTTGGATTAACTCCAGCGTGGACGGTACACCTCGTAGGGACAAGCCATGTTTTGTGGCAACAATAATAATTTTTCGATGGTTTGTATGTGCTATAAACATGGAAGCTTTCGGTGAAAGCCGCTAACATTCACAGCTACAAACTGCATTGCCTCTGTTACCTCCCTGCTACCGCAATACCCAATATCTCAAATTTTCACACTGTATACGAACACAACACAGGAAGAAAACAGGCTGAATTTACTACTTCATATTCAGTACGGACGTACCTTTGAACTGCTTAGAGCAGTGGCTCCAATTAACCATGTTTTTATAATTCAATAACCTTCAGACATTGATCAGCCCAACTACTACGTCATCAGAGGACGGTTAAAGTGGAAAAAAGTATAAGCGTGTGAAGTTTGGCAAGCTGGTCACGTGGGTGAGGTAGACAGGAGATGGGACCGTTTAGAAACCATCCTAATGCTACGTATTAAAACATAAACAGAGAGATAAGCAAAAATAATGAAGAGGGAGCTAGAGTGAACCCTGCAGTACACACAATGCACGAACTTTCAAGAAGCACAATTGGTCTGTTGTGGCCTTGTGAAACGAATAATGCTTAGACCAAGTTCCCAGGATATTTTGCTCCTATAGTGGTCTGCCTTCGAACCGGATAATAGTTGTTCCCGGAGCAGAGTGTTGAGTGTGGAAGTGGCAGAGAAGGTGCTCTATACTGTCTCGTCACTCACTGAAAATTGCATGCGCGCGGCTGGACAATCTTAGAAACCTATATGCGACGCTCAGCCATGTGCAACATAGCAGCATTGTTTTGCGATGGCAGATTCCAGTGAGAGAGATGACGATTATGCAGATGAAGAGACGCTATCTTCTGCAGCAATTTAGGATTAAATGAATGAGTGACTGGATTCATTAAAAAAGAAGAGCCGAACGTCGGTAGCACGTCCCCGTACATTTGGAAAGGAGCGAGGTACAAAAAGAGAAAAAATATAGAGTCCAGGTGGCAAGCGAAGTGGAAGTTAAGGGTCGAGAAAATATAAGCGGGAATTTTTGAAACCAGTTTAATTTCAGTGTAGATGTGTGATGTAGCGAGTAAATAACTGGAGTCACTGCCCAGCATCCGTACTTTGCGGTAGTATAAGCACCCGTATTTCTTGGTAACAAATGCTTACTGAATACCAGTCTTGGCAATTACTTATTCATCGGCCATACCTCGCCGCCTATTCCTTAGTAGCAGGCTCTGTGGATTGCAACTGCGCTGTCGCGACGAAGTTACGACCATCCCGTAACGCTTGCGGTTACAGTTGTCATACTCGTGACTCCTGCGATTGCGGTAGTACTATAAACATGGGTTTACTGCACAAGTTAGAGAACAGACACTTTAGAACAGCGTTTCTCGCCTTACATACGCTCATTGCGAGCACCTTTTCAGCATGTTACGCTGCGCATCCCTTCAAGACAGCGGCGCAAACGCAAATATAAGAACGCGTTAGAAGACAGGGTGCCGTCCTGGGCCTCGTTCCAAACATAACCAAGCCAGCAATCTTTTAGCAACCGCGCTGTCGTTTCTATGCAAGGAAGTTATATACTTAATTAAACTTCTCGAGTGCCAGTCGCAGCTGCCACCTACGGGAGCGCGTGAAGCCGCCGCCGGCCATATTGCCAGAGGAAAAGGAACGCGGCTCCAGTACGTGGCCGCAGTATACGCGCGGCGCTCTCTGCGCATGCGGTTCTGCGACGAAAAATAAAATTAAACCTCTTTAGGAAGTGCATCAGTTCGCCGTTGTCTGTCGCCGTTGTTGAAAAAAAAAATGTGTATGGTGGCGGGTGCCTTGTGTTCTGTGTATAATAAGTTGCGAGAGCTGAAGAACAGTCGTATTTTCTGTTTAATAATAATATTTGGGGTTTTACGGGCCAAAACCACTTTCTGATTATGACGCACGCCGTAGTGGAGGACTCCGGAAATTTTGACCACCTGGGGTTCTTTAACGTGCACCTAAATCTAAGCACACGGGTGTTTTCGCATTTCGCCCCCATCGAAATGCGGCCGCCGTGCCCGGGATTCGATCCCGCGACCTCTTGCTCAGCAGCCCAACACCATAGCCACTGAGCAACCACGGCGGGTTATTTTCTGTTTGATCATTCAGTAACCTGCCGCGTGCATCGGTAGTGCGATGGGCTTTTGTCGATACATGGTGCCGGCCCGTGTTGGCAGCGACATGGCCTCGGAATTTAGTATCCTTGGGCCATTTCATTAAAAAAATCTGTATTTGTGTAAATGAGCGTTCAAGTCGCTGATGATGAATTTGCTGCTGTTTTAAAGTTAGGAATGAGCGTTTTCGGTCTAAGCCTAGAAAAAAAGAAAAAATGTACAACGGTAGCTTTAATTCTTTGTCCAGCGTTTCAGTTTTATCCGAAAAGAGTCTCTGAAAGCAAATTTACAATACAGCTAAGGTGACGATCTGCACACAGCCGCTAGCCCACATGCGCTCCACTAACTGTAGGCTGCGTCAAAGTTAAGGTCATGTTTCAGCTAGCAATCTTCAGTTCTTTTTTGAACATGTGTCTGCGACGAAAGCGAGAAGTGAGAATGCAGATAAACAGAAAGTAGTGGGGGGGAGGTGGTAGCACACTGCTTAGCGTGCCCAGCTCCCAAATGCAGAATGCTGAAAATAGGTGGGCTGGAATCCCTGTGAATTGTTTGTGAATAAAGCTTTTCATGCTCTCTGGTGACGGCGAAGCTCAGAATTAGGCAGCAGCCTAACGACAACGGTCGCCGTCACCGTAACAGAATAAGCGGGCGTGTAAGGTCACGCCTTAAGCCGAGAGTATATTAAGAGGAAATATAGTATGCTCCTGTCGACAAAACAAAACTGTTATGAATAAGGAGCGCAGTTGTTGGGCGAGCCTGCATACCAATAATGTCACCAAAGACAGGGCCACGTTTCTATCCCCTATGATCAGTGGAAATGTACATCGACAGCATGTCAACTAGAGTGTATAACTGATACTTCAATAGGGTCGTTGCGAGTTTGTGTTGTGTCTAGCACTAGCAAGTAGTGTAAGCGATTACACTGGGCAGAACGCAGTGAGCGAAGTCCGCGAAAAGTATTTTAGGATAGCCATATTGAACATCGACGCGGTGTTGGAGGAAGCCTGCGACTTCAGTTGCTCAGGTCGTCAGAAAGGCTTGAGAGGTAGCATACCGTCCAGTGTATTTGGTAACCACAGTGATAAACACAGACTTTGCGAAAATGAAAACAGGAAAAGGCCGAGTGAGTTGAAAATCAGATAAATGAAATAACTCGTGTGGTGTATGAGGAGATTGAAGACAATCAGGTTAGATGGATGGCCTTTTCAAGCTAAACAGTATATGCCAACCCAAGTGAATCAGTGTTGTCGCACTTCTGCGACACGCCATGGTTGCCTGCCACCAGGACATCATGGAATTACGGCGATGACAGTTTGCATTGGGTGCTCATCAAAAACGAGCACATCAAAGACGTCCGAGAGACGTTTCTACAGTACAAGACCACATCCTGAAAAAAAAAGACCTTGCGAACAGGGGCATCACAAAATCGAGTGCTGTGGTCCTTGTTGATTTTATCCAGCTTGACGTTAGCGTTTTATTCAGCGTTCATCTCTGAGAAAATGAGTTCAAGCTATGTTTATTTGCGTTACAATGGCAGGCGTAATCCGGCAAATAAGTGAACGCATTAGAGGGTGCCTGAGTACTCTGTGTATATTACGTAGGACAATGATAGCTAGAATACAACATTATGAGAGAATTTATTTCGAAAACAAGTTGACTTATTATTACAGTGCAGTATAAAGAAAGCGCCTCCACAGTCTACGTGTGGATGACGCAAATAATGAACGTACAGGTAAAAACGTCTTGTAGGTCTATAGTAAACTGGATAGACCATTCGCTTCTTGGCAACGGGATAAAAGTTACTCTTGAAGGCGGAACGTCTAGTGCGCAAATCGGAGAGTTGGCCTTCGCAATGATGAAAGCCCGGAAAGGACGCGATGACGCCACCACGATACACGATATTACGCCAACAAATAAATACATTTTCTTAAAGCGACGCTTTCTTTCCCTCTTCCTTCGACTTTTACACTGCTGCTGCTGCTGTCTTGCACGCCGCGTTGGGGGTGGGGAAGTGGGGGGGAGGGGTGAATATACATGGAAGGAACGGGGCAGAGAGGAATGGCGACGCGAGACACTCGTTCGGAGCTTTTCATCGTGTCACATGTGCACAGGGCTCTCTGGAGTTTCCTGGGCGTCGTTACATTACCCTCTTTATAGCTGTGATTATCTTTGACCCCCACTCGACCAACATGCAAGTCGTGAGTAGAGGTAAGCAGAATGGTGGAGAGGGAGCAAGGAGTTGAGGCAGAGAATGGGTAAATGCGGTGCAATCGCGAAACGAGTGAATAACAGCCTTGCCATTCTTCACTCGCAGTTCCCATGCTGGAGGGAAGGTCGTGACAAGGAAAAGGTTACGTTAAGACAAAGAAGATAAGGAAATGATACTTCTATAGACCAGACAACAGTTGCGGGCCAAATGGAAGGTACGGTACTGTACACCTCTGCTATTTCTCAAAAATAACCACCAAGGAAATTCGTCAAGTGGACTATTGACGCAGGGGGTGCAGATGCAAAGCCATATTAAATTACCGTAGCGTCTATGCAACAGTAAGGAAGTGATCGCACGTCAAATCAACGCTTATGTGCCCACCGCGGCAGCTGTGCGGCTACGGCATCGCTCGACTTCGTGGCTCCGATCCCTACCACTGAAGCTTGATTTCGACGGGAGTGAACTACAAAAACAGCCGTGCACTTAGATTTAGGTGCACGTTAAAGAAAACCAGGGTTAGAATTAATCAAGAGACCGCCACTATGGCGGGCCTCATAATCTTACTATGATTTTAGCACGTAGAACCTCTTAGTTCTGCCTACACGTCTGCAACATTGCGATGTGCTATGTGAAATGATGACAATGCTCAACCCTCTCATAGGTTATAGGCACACCAACGCCTCAAGCAAACATGCCTCGCTGTAAGTTGTGTATTACCCAGACAAAAAGCAGTGGTGCACGCAAAGTATCATTTCCCACCAACTCGCTACTCTCGTATAGCACTAAACGCTGAAGAAGTTATACATTCGCAGTCAGCATTACCGCTAATTATCGTCAATAAAAGCAAACAAAAGCTTCGCTTACATCGATTCCCACACTGCGTGGGATCAGCATAATTTTTTACGCTGTGAATTTATATGCTTAAGATTGGCGCTCATTATTACAATATTTTCATTCGCAGTAAGCAAAAGCGGCTGCCAGGTCCACAGTAGAATTGATTTAAACGGCTTCACTCCCATGACCTTGACCTCAATCCCAACTTCCGTGGGATCGTGGTCGTCAAAATGGGATATAAGCGGCAGGGAAATCAGCAAGTTGATAAATGGCAAGAAGGCAGAAGCTTGCACAAGACCTCAGGAAAATAAAATGTCTTTTTGAGCAGCTTGGTCACGTGGACTTGCTATGGTTTCAACGTATCCTAAAAATCCCTCCAAATGTGAACAGAGCCGACAAAAGTGCAGGCATTTTGGGAAAGGTGAACCCGCTGGAAATCTATAAAAGGTGACTTAAAGAATATAAACGATGACTTAAAGATAAAAAACATAAAGTTCGTAGCCAAAATTCTGGACAAATAATTTGCCTGTTGAAGGAGTTCAGTCGAAACCCGATGGTGCGAAATAAGGCGACGATGCCGGCAAGTGTTGTAGAGATGTCAAGTAGGTCCTGTGGCCGACGTCAGCGCCCGGCAACTGTCAGGCGACTGCTCATATAAGCAAGATGCGTGGTCATCAGTCGTTACAGGGTGATTAGGGTATAAAATTTTGGGCGCGGACTCCATCACATTAAACACAATGCACTCTACGGTCATTCTTCGAGGCCTCGTACCTATTCTCGCGCCATGACGATGCAAACAAATTGTCACACGTGCCAACTGTCAGCTTCCTCGAACTGCCAACATTCTTTACCCACCGTAGTTGCTTGGTGGATGTAGTGTTGGGCTGCTAAGCACGAGCTCGCGAGATCAAATACTAGCCGCGGCGGCCGTATCTTGATGGGGGTGAAATTCAAAAACACCGTGTACTTAGATATTGATTAAAGAACCCCAGCTGGTCCAAATTATAACGGAATCCCGCACTACCACTTGCCTCATAATCAGGTCGGGGTTCCGGCACGTAAAACCCTATAATTTATGATTTATCATTCCTTAAGGATGTCTTTGGGAGTCGCAGCACTCTTGAATACAAGTGTCAGGAGTTGCGAGCGAGGTTTTGAGTATGTGGGTAGACATTTTGGCGTTCGATATCTGCTAGTCAACACTGTGGATATATTATATAGGCGGAACGGAAACATGGTAGACAATATGGAGAACAGACAAATCCCGCGTATATTACTGCACAATAATCTTAAATAGTGGTCTTCTTTCACGCATGTAGATAACCGTGACAGGACAGTACTTTCACAACTCTAAGTACTGTATATGCCCAAAGGTGTGCCTGGCCCAGTGGCCAGTAAATGAGACGTAATATTGTGAGCAGCTTCGGCCATAGCATGTTAACGGACGACCACACAGAGACAGTTTGTACAATTCTTGTGTCGTGCCTTCTGCCTCAAGGTGCAAAACCTACTTATTCATGTATCCATCTGAATAGTTATGCACATCTCCATTTGCAGCTGCTGTGGTAGCCCATGAGTGCGGATTGCTAAAGTCGATAGGCATATAATTTGGGGGCACCTTAACGAAATCGATAAGTCACAATCAAAAGCCCTCCACGGCGTCTCTCGTAGACGCTGTGCGATGTTCGAACGTCAAGAATATTTGCCGACTGGAGAAAGGCTGCTGCGAGGTGATTCCAACGATCACCCTAGCTCGCTTACTCCTTAGTATCAAAAAAAGGAAAAGAAAGACAACCGTACCGAAGCCCAGAATCAATCGTTGCTCGTCGCAACTAAACGCTCTTAGGGTGATAAGTCATTTCCAGGCGACGAGTGGCTATGCTTTACCAAGAAGAGTGATAACGCCGGCGGGACAAGCATTGAGGCGAAGTTCAATGCGCAGAGCTAGCTTTTAATTTCTTTATTTTTGTTTTGGTGACGTCATCAAGGTCACCGCGGGAAGCTTGAAAAGTTTAGGGTCAGTACGCCACATGGTGGTACTCACGCGAACTAAACCCTCGTGTCCAGAAAAGCTAGATACGGTTAACAATGGCCACTTTCTCATTGCCCATTGTCATTCTCTTCTTTCTTTTAGTCATTACTGCACACTACTAAGCATATTTAGTCATTTGTAATCAAATGTGGCCATTACAAGGCGTCATTAGACATGTTGGTCATATCATAGTCATTTGTAGTGGTTACTAGTCATTTCAGTCATTTTTGTCCTTGCTAATGAGTTGTAGTCGTTACAAGTTGACGTTAGACCTCTTGGTCATATCTTAGTCATCAGTACGTATTTCAAGTAATTTCAGTCATTATTGGTCATTACTGGTAAATAGTGAACATTTTTAGTTATTTGTAATCAGTTGTGCTCATTACAAGCGTGCTTAGACACATTAGTCATTTCGTAGTCATTAGCAGTCGTTACATGCCATTAGAAGTCATTTTATTCATTACTACTCATTAGTAGACATTACTATTCATTTCTAATTAATTGTAGTCATTAAAAGCCGTCGTTAGACATATTTGGCATTTCGGAGTCATTAGTAGTCATTACACATCATTAGTAGTCATTATCAGTCATTACTAGTCATTATCCGCTACCAGTCTCTGTTAGGACGTTATCATTCACTAACTGTCACTGTCATTCTTCATTCTTTAATCTGTCTTTAATCTGTGCTCATATGATGTCATGACGCGTCGGCGTACCTTCCGGCGGTCAGGTCTGCTGAAACAACCTTCACCATGAGCCAAGAAAGGCTTTCGCCTTAAAAAAATAATTGCATAGCAGTCAGCGTTTGCGTTTTGAATTACAAGTTCGAGTTACCTAGGTGACGACATAGGTTGGCTTCACTTTTCAACTTCTGCCTAGAAGGGCAGAATTTTTTAGTCGCTTCTTTATGCACTCAGCTTAGGTTTCGCTTTTAAGTGTTTAATAATGACCACGCGGTATTCTGCCTATTTTTCAAATGTGAAATATGGCGAAATAATGCTAACTAGGAAGTCCTGGCGGGCCTGACATGGGAGCATCATGACATCTGGTCGGAACACTTGAGAGGAAGGGACTACCCCGACCCTGTCGTGGTCGCCTGTCCCAACTGCTGGAGTGGAAGATCGATCCCTGTTCGATGACGGTAAGGAAAACAAGTTATTGGTGGTTGCCAGTCTGTGCATCTGTATTCTATTATTTTCGCACAAAGACCCCTTGACAGGGGACGGCGCAGGGGCCACGAGCACGGAGAGCGCTGTCTTTTCCTCGTCTTTTGGTACGGCGCCGGGTGCCCTGCGACGTTAGGTAGTGATATTTATTCCACGTGCACCAAGGAACCGCGTGCTTGTTAGTTTCTCATCATCGCTTGCTCGTCTGCGGTGCGCGATGTTCCCGATTATAGGCCAAACTCAACGCCGAACGTTTTTCGCTGACAATGAGCGAATTCGTGTTCGCAAAATCTCGCGCCTCGCTTGGCGCTACAGCGTACTACACGGCGAAGCCAGTTCCAGCCGCGCACTGCCGTCTTCTCCCTAAACTTGCTTTGGCACTTCATAGCAGAAGTTCCTCCTGAGCATATATTCCAATGCTAAGTTGCCCAGCAGCTTTAAAGCATTGGAAGTTAGTTTCGCTCTTATGAGTATCTTGCTGAAGAAAATCAAGCCAATGTAAATAAAGTGCTCAGTTACCTAATATTTAACGAGTTCAATCAAAACTTTGATCGATCAAGAAAACTAGCTCTAAAAACTGATGGTTAGTATTCTCAGCCAGCTACTGAGAAACCAGCCATGCTTAACACATTACATGAATGTTTAGCAGCACTAAACCTCGGAACTTAACTAACTCTTTAACTAACTCCATTAACTCTATACGTAACGCGCCCATTCGGCATCCGCTAACTATGGTTTGAAACACCAGCTTCGAGATTTTCCGCGCCCTTCACCGACACACTGCGCTATCGGACGTGAAGAACTAATTATTTGTCTCCTAAGCAGTTTTTCTTTCTGCAGGCGGTGATTGTTGAACGCCCTCCGAAGTTGTCACGCTCGTCAACGTAGACAACAAAAATTGCCGCCCGCGGTCGATAATATGAAACGTCGCTTTCGAGACCTTCCGGGCCGCTCACGGACACCCTGCAGCGTAGCACGTGAAGGAGGAGAACTTTATTTTTGTTTTTTAGGCCGTTCGCTTATTTTCCACCCGGGGTCGATTTTGGAACCCACTCCTAAGTTTGGCGATTGTCAAAGCAGAAAGCAAGAATGGTCGCCTCCGGAAGCGGCACACACGCTTCGAAAGATCGCAGATCTCTTGATTCCGCTGCGTCTGCCGCTGATCTTATTGATGGACCGAGCAGCAGCGAGTCTGATGCTGCTACCTTTTCGTCGGGCTTTGAATCTGGCCTCGGCGACAACGCAGGACAGCCCGGAACATTTATGGCCACAGCCTGGCCCGCCGTGCTGTAGGGTTCGCACTTACATTTTTGTAGTGAAAACACTGTTAAATGAAAATGTTTAGTTTTTTCGAGATAGTGCCAATTGGATGGTATTACATCTTCTATATTTAACAGTTTTTGTAACAATGTTTTCGCAGTAGATACGAGCGTGTCTTTACCAACTTTGTTCATTTTTATCACACGATATTGATTTAGGCTATATATATCTTGTCTTTTTTACATAAATATGGTTAGCCAAACTGTTATGCGTGAAAAGTGCATTCGTTCCGAATTTCCTTATGCATTACATGAAATATTGAGTGCGTGAGTAAAGTAGTTCCTTCACAAAAAAAAATCTGGCGTAACCTACAAAGAACGCCTATTTTTCCCATGTAGGGAAAGAGAAATATTTTTGTTGTGTACTTCGACTTTAAATCCTGCAAGCAAATATAATCATAACTAACCACATTTTCATTTTCTTTTTTTTCACACTACCTTTAAGTATTGTTCGAGCTCGCCGAAAATGTATCGTGTATCTAGCTGCATTCATGGCTGCATGAGTACGGGTGACTCCGAAACCACTATGTTAGAACCATTGAGGAATACTATGTCGTGTCACCTGCTGCGATCAGCAAAGCCCCTATTGGGCGGATAATTCAAACATGTTTTAAGGCATTCGAGATATACGAAATTGACGTAAATTGACTCGAAGCGAGGGCATCACTCACGATATTATTATTTTTAACGCGAGTCGGAGTCGGCTGTATAGTTTTTGCCTAGCCGAATTCACGGCCGCCTGTGCATGTGCGATTGCAGAACTACGAGGCCAGAACCGTTTATAAATCGTTCTATGTCGAGTTACCCATCGCGATCAGCAAAGCACATCTACAGCGGACATATCAAAGAAGTTTTAAGCATGTAGGGTCCTCTGGGTTGTACTTGCCGATGAGAAGATAGCCTCGCCGCCTACGGGATTATCAGACTGAGATATGTCGAATGCTTGGTTGCTGCTTTTTTTTTCTTTAATCTGACGGCGGTGAGCGCGAATGTCGCCTTCTCCAGCACACTACATCTGCAGGCTTGGAGTGACGCCTGATACCGGAAAAAGATGCCGAGAGCGAGTGGGGCTATACTAATCCAGGTACAACCAAATTAAGAAGGCCCACTAAGCTTCAACAAAGACACTCCCTCAACAGAAGATGAATCGGCCTCCCTGGTGCAGTATACGGCTACCCCCCCCCCCCCCCAAATGACTCCAACAACTAAACCACGGCCCTCAGTCCCCAGCGGCTGCGAAGCAACTGACGAAGACGGTGGCCAGACCTGTAACGCACCTAAATATCTCTGGGTCCGGACAGGCCGGCAATGAAAACTGACCCTGTCAACCTTTAACGCCCGAACTCTATCAAGTGCGGCCAGCTTAGTAGGACTCTGAGGAACTATCACACATTCTTTAGGATATCATTGGCCTTAGCGAGATTAGAAGAATTGGTGAGGTTTATATAGTGCTAAGTAACGGCCATGTCCTCTGCTATAGAGGTCTCCCAGATAAGAAGCAATACGGAGTAGGATTCCTAATCCATAAGGACATAGCGGGCAACATTGACGAATTCTACAGCATTATAGAGAGGGTAGCAGTAGTCGTAATCAAACTTAATAAGAGGTATAGACTAAAGATAGTCCAAGCCTATGCTGCAACTTCCAGTCACGACGATGATGAAGTAGATCAGTATTATGATGATTTGGAATCAGCGATGAGAAAAGTGTAAACTCAGTATACTGTAGCAATGGCGACTTCAATGCAAAAGTGGGGGAAAGCACGCTGGGGAACAAGAAATTTTAATTACGGTGTCGATTCTAGGAATGCTACAGGATAGATGTTGATAGAATTGGCAGAACGCAGCAAGCTTCGAATAATGAATACCTTTTTCAAAAAGCGTAGCAACAGAAAGTGGACCTGGAAAGGCCCTAATGGTGAAACAAGAAATGAAATTTATTTCATACTTTCTGCCGATCCCAGCATAGCGCAGGATGTACAAGTCATAGGTAGGGTAAAATGCAGTGGTCATAGATTAGTGAGGGCTAGGATTAACCTCAATTTGAAGAGAGAAAGAGTAAAATTGGTCAAGAAAGAAACATGTCAACCTATACACAGTAAAAGTAAAAGCAGACAAATTCAGGCTGGTGCTTACAAACAAATATACAGCCTTAGAAAAGAGAGATGAAGGTGACATAGAGGTAATGAATGAAACCGTAACTAGGCTGGTTTCAGAGGCAGCAATTGAGGTGGGAGCCAAGGCATCAAGGCAACCAGTAGGCAAGCTCTCCCAGCTAATAAAGGACTTAATAAAGAAACGACAAAAAATGAAAGTGTCCAACTCAAGAGAGAAGATACAACGCACGGAACTGTCAAAACTGATCATCAAGCGGAAGATGAGTCATATTCGAAACTATAACGTGGACATGGATGAATAAGTACAACGAAACTCTCTGTATTGCTTTCATAGATTACGAAAAGGCATTTGATTCAGTAGAGCTACCAGCAGTTATAGACGCATTACATAATCAAGGAGTACAGACCGTTTACATAAGTACCTTGGAAGATATCTACAGAGATTCCACAGAGAGCTTAATCCTACAAAGAAAACCAGGAAAATACCTATAAAGAAAGGTGTCATACAAGGCGACACAATCACTCCAATGCGTGCTTGGAGGAAGTATTCAAGCTATTAAACTGGGAAGACTTAGGAGTAAGGATCGGCGGCGAATATCTCAGCAACCTTCGATTTGCCGATGGCAGTGTACTATTCAGCAACACTGCAGACGAGTTGCAACAAATGATAGAAAACCTTATCAGACAGAGCGTACGACTGGAGTCGAAGATTAACATGCAGAAGACAAAGACAATGATGAATAGCCGGGCAAGAGAACAAGAATTCAGGATCGCCAGTCAGCCTCTAGAGTCAGTGAAAGAGTACGTTTGCCTAGGTCAATTAATCACAGAAAACCCTGATCATGAGAAGGAAATTCATGGAAGAATAAAAATGGGTTGGATGGCATACATCAGACGTTGCCAGCTCCTGTCTGGGAGCTTGCCATTATCATTGAAAAGGAAGGTGTACAATCAGTGCATTTTATCAGTGCTGACATATGGGCAGAGACTTGCAGACTGACAAAGAAACTTGAGAACAAGTGAAGGACTGCGCAAACAGCGATAGAACGAAGAATGCTAGGCCTATCGTTAAGAGACAGAATGAGAGCGGTGTGTATCAGAGAGAAAGCGGGTACAGGCGATATTCTAATTGACATAAAGAGAGAAAAATGAAGCTGCGCAGGTCATGTAATCCGCAGGTTACACAACCGTTAGACCGTTAGGGTTACAGATTGCATACCAAGAGAAGGGGAACACAGTCGAGGACGGCAGAAAACTAGGTGGAGCGATGAAATTAGGAAATTCGCGGGCGCTTGTTGGAATCGGTTAGCGCAAGGCACGGTGAACTGGAGATCGAAGGGAGAGGTCTTCGTCCCGCAGTGGACATAAAATAGGCAGATGATGATTAGGATGATCCTCTCTAGCGAAAATCCCAGCATTGCCCATCACGACTTTTACACTGGGCACGATGTAAAATGTGCTGGGTGTGATGGAATAGATGGTGAGTTTGATGGAATTCATAGTGGGTATACCAGGTGGATAGTGGGTGCAGTGGTACATGGTGGGATTTATTGGTGGGATAGCTATTGGGTGACATGTCTCAATGGTGTGCTTGCTGGCGGAATGTAGTTGTACTGGGTGGATGGTGGAATACATAGTGGGAGTGGAATGTATGCGACAGAGAGAAAATTATAGATAGCTTATGGAATGGTAGTGACACAGTGATTATGGCAGGTTCATGATGTGATGTGTTTCATTGATTTGCTATATAGTATCACTGTAGTCCCATTTTTTACGGAAATGTACGTGCACATGTACTTTTCTAATATGCGAGTATTTCGTGATGCATAAGTATTAACTATTGTGCCCTGCTAAATTGGTGTATATTATTCATGTTTTTTATTACTGTAATGATTTCAGTATTTCACGTTGATTTTTGTTCACAATAAGATGTCGCTGCTTTTCTGGCCTTTGCAGGCAGTGGGAGCTGGTCAAGCTGCTTCAGTACTGCTCTTGCTCTCACAATGTTTTGTGTGCGGCACATGCGAATTAATATTGAGTAGAATTCGGCTTGGAAACGCTGATGCTTATTGTAAATAATGGTATACATGTGTGTGCTATTACAATGCAGTGGCTATGTGAACTGCTTGCCAATTAGCATGTTGAAAGGACCACAGACTTTCTCTATGGGTGTTGGGAGACCAATAGCCTGAAGGAAATCCTCGGGGTAAATTGAAAATTCTTCTAATAGAATTTCTTATGTGTAATGCGTACAAGTGATAATCATACATATGGCACATAAAGAGAGAATACGATATCGAAAAAGTTTCCAAAGTGTAACACAAAACGTAAAAAAATATAATATCACTGAACGACAACGTTCGTTGAGGAGCCATGATATAAATGTGCACTGTTGCATAATCGTTCTGCAGGCTTTAGGTGATGAGCAAAAAATTGCGTAAATTAGGTTCTTTACAATGCTTTCGTTCGATGGGCTGTCTGGACCTCTACATCTTCATCTGTATCTGTAGTCTCAAGATGAACCCAGTTAACAAGATAGACCATACCACTTTGTTGTATTCTATGTTTTCTTGTGTAAATAGCGGTAGTCTAGAGCTATCTGTCATGCACATCAGAACGATCTAGCATCATCTGGTATGCAAACCAGGATAGTGTACTACTATCTGGTGAGCACACCACAGTACTGAAGGGTTACTTTGTGTGCGCATCACTATTGCGTGTGCTTGTCTGGCATGTCTGGCATGTCTGGCATGCTTGTCTGGCATGTGTTGTGGTGTAAACTTAGCTTTTGCAATCCAACTAATGCCTTGGTTCATACAGGTCCTTTCTGGATAGTGTATGATTGTTTTTAATGCTCATTTACCTGCTTTCAAGTTTCAACTGCCGAAGGGCAGTTGCAGGAACAGGCAGCACGAAATACAAATTTAGCAAAGAAAAAAAGACGAACTTTCCCTGTTAAGGTGGCTGCTCACCGCTCCTTTGAAAAAACTCGCCTTCCGCGGAAATACGTTCCATACATCAAGAGATTGTACTCCAAGACATCTGAGGACGGTCCGGACGCTCATGCGCAGTCTGGTTTTTTGACATTCAGCGAATGTCACTCCATCGGCCCTGCAGCTGAATCGTACACCAGGACTAGGCCTAGTGCCTCCTGTGACGCGCTGGCGGCGGTAGATTCGCCGGCGCCGCTCGTCACGACGGCATTAGCGGCCCCACAATTGTCACCTGAGCCTGGATCCCAGCTCCTGGTTCCTGCTCCAAGTCCTTCGGCTACAGCCCACCCATCGCCTTCCCAAAATGCCCATCAGACCGTGAAAGATCTGCCCTCAGGGCGGAGCCCAGCGATGGCTTCCCAGACACCGATCGGGAATGGGGCTCCAGTTGTGCATGACGAACCGAGCACCCCTATGGGCTTGTCTTCTGCGCTACCATCTGTGCCGTCTGCCCCCCGTGGTTCTCAGAAGCGTCCTTCGGAGCAATCTGCACCAGATTCGTGTTCGGCCAACAGCGGCTCCCAAGGCAAGCGCTCCTGTCTAACGACTGACCACCCAGTTGTGTCGACACCGGGCTCGGTTTGCTATAAAGCAACCATTAAAGCTCTGGCCCCCCCCAAGCCTCACGGAGATTCCAAACAGGATTATTCAGGCGAACCTAGACGCTTGTCTTGGCACCACAGGCTTCCGCGGCTTCACGGCCAAGAAGAAGTCAAATACCATCGCTGTGTGGCTCCCGACATTGGCTGCTGTCGAGCGTTTGCAAACGCTTCAACCGCTCTCGATAACAAGCGAAGTCACCGTGCCGGTCCAGGTGTACCTGGTAGAGTGCACGGATATACAGCGCTGTGTCGTTTACAACTTTGACGTTGGCGAGGACCAGACTGCTCTCCAGCGTGAGCTCTACTGTCCTACTCACCGTGTCATTCAAGCGCGTTACACGGGAAAGAGGCGCTCTTGCATCGTCACCTTGCAGGGCCCACCAACTGCATTCTACGACCTCGGCCATATAAACCCAGTGTCGTGTATTGTTACAACTGTTTCGGACCGGGCCACATGCGCCGATTCTGCCCATTTACAACGCCAGATGAAGCTGTACTAGCTGGCGCAGTGTCTTACCGATGCGGACTCTGCAAGACCGACGACCACGCGATCACTTCTCCAACTTGTCCCACAAAGCAAAAGGCCACTCAGAAGGTTCGTCGCGGGATTCATAAGCAATGGCCTCAGCATGCTGCAACACAACCAGTGCCGACATCTAACAGGTTTGCTGCGCTCCAGTGGGATGACGACGACTGGCCAGTGCTTTTCGAGCCCGACCCGCCGGCACCCCATTCCCAACAGACTTACAGTGACAAAGTTCGCAAAGACCGCCGTCGGCCGCTGGTTACACAGAAGCAGAGCGGGCCAGAACATCCGCATGATCATATGGCAGCAGTTGACAATCAAATTGCCCGCCTTTTAGCGGAGGTATCCAAGCTCCGACAGCACCGTGAATTACTTGCGCGTCGGCGACGTGCAGTGGAATCTCACACCACTACAACTATCGATTCCGCTTCATCATCGTCTCTGTCACGCCCTGCTGTAACGGTCGCAGAGTCTAAGGTCTCCAGCTCCGTTGCCGGATAACCCTACAACATCCCTTTTGTGGTTCATGGTCAGCCAGTTATCCAACCTGACATCTGTGACTTTACAACGCCTGGACTCGTAATCAAAATGGCGGGCACAGGTGCTTGTGGCGTGCTTTAGTGGAACTGTAGAGGGCTCTCCACGAAAGTGGGGGAACTTAAATCCCGTTTACGTATGAACAAGCTGCAGGTGTGGGCCCTGTTACTACACGAGACCAACGCCTTGCCTCCCATTCCGGGCTTCAGTGGATACGTGTGTCCTTCGATGAGTGACCGTCGCGTGCACACAGCAGTCCCTCCAGGAAAGGCGGCAGTGTATGTTGATACGCGCTATCCTCAGGTCTGCCTTTCTCTTGAAAACTGGTGTAACTCATATCAGAAGGTAGTGGCAGTAGCTGTGAAGTTACCCAAGGCAACTGTTGTGGTAGTGTCATACTACATAAGACCAGCCGGTGGCTCTTCTTCACGAATAATTCTGGGCTGGTTAGTGAATATCCGTCGCCAATACCCAGCGTGTCCTATTTTAGTTGGAGGTGATTTCAACGCCCCTCACCCAGATTGGGGGTACCCTACTTCTAGCCCTCGAGGTAGGCGTGTGCGGGACGCCTTCGCGGATGCGTTGTTTGTACTACTGAACCATCCCGATTCACCAACGCGGGCTGTGCCTCAAGCTCGACTTACAACATACGCACCAGACATTACGTGGTGTTCGGGTCCCGGCACTCCCACTTGGCACCTGGAGCCTGTTACGTTTCGCCTACGACGCGCGGTATAGCCGGCGCGGATGCAGCGGACGCCGGGGCTTCGTTCAAAGCGGCGGACATTTTGGCCAGTTCGGCGCCGCCGCTGCGCCTCCCCGCCAAGCGCGTCCAGGCATGTTCCAATGCCACGTGTCTTCGTGTGCGCGCGTGTGTGTGTGTGCATGTTGGTGCCCACGCTTGTCAAAGCGCGGCAGCCGGGGAGAGGAGCTCCCCCAACTGTGAAGCGAGGAGGTCTGAGCGGCGCCGGCCCGGCGGATCCGTCACCTACTCGTCTCAACGTGCCCGAGCGGCGCATCACGTGCCCTTCTGACGAGGCGTTCCTTCTTGCCCTCAACTGCGAGAGTATAAAAGCAGCTGCCCCCGGACGCCAAGAGAGGCTCCGATTTCGTCAGTTGAGTTACGTGCTCTCCCGTCTATCCACTTCGGTCGACCTGACCGCCCGCTCTTTTGCGATGCTAGAATAAACAAGTTGTTCTGTTAGCAGTCGACTCATGCTTTGCCAGGACCTTCGGATGCTTCCAGTTGTGCCCCAGGCCGCCAGGCCAACGCTACCCTTGGGGCTTGCAAGCCGATTGCAACGACGGGTGTCAGCGCTGAGATTCCAACAACTGGTGGCAGCGGTGGGATCGCGACAACGGAGGCCAGCAGCGAAGATATGCAGTTGACTGTATGCTGAGCAGCACAACGACCATCCGGGAGCAGTGCAACGAGCCCTGTGTGATGACTGGTTGCCTGAAGCGGAACGACTGCGCTGAATTCTTGGCTGCGAGGTTTGGTGAGTGCGGGACTTTCTTCTTCTGAGTTTTGCCAGGCTTTTGTTAGTGTCACAAACAGATCTGGTAATTGTGGTTGTCGTTGCTGCCGGGTTAGTTTGCGGCAAGACAATAGTAGGCAGTAGAGAAAGCGGCATTCAGAGCAGCCATGGATTTGAAGTCGTTGCGCAAACCGAAATTGCTGGAGCTTGCAATGGAGTTGGGTCTGGATGTCTCAGACAAACTCAGAAAACCAGAACTGCTAAGGGCTATTCTTAAGTTAGAAGCGGAGGATGACGAGCTGTCGGAATGCCTTGAGACCATTGAGGAGAGGGCAAAAAGACAGGAGCGTGAACTTAAAGAACAGAAACAGAAAGAGAAAGATGAGCGTGAACGAAAAGAACAGAAAGAAAAAGAAGAGCGTGAACGTAAAGAACAGATAGAACGAGAGCAACAAGAGAAAGAAAGAGAGCGCGACCGTCAACACGCTTTGGAAATGAAGCGTCTCGAGTTAGATATGGAACGCGCTCGTAATGGAAGTCAGGCACACGGTGCAGGAGAACGAGTATTGTTCAAAATGACTTACCTGATGCGGCCGTTTAAGCTTGAAGAGGACATTGGTTTGTTCCTGGTTAACTTTGAGCGAACGTGCGAGAAGCGGGGGTTCTCTCGGGAAACGTGGCCACAGCGCTTGCTCACTTTGTTACCCGGCGAGGCGGCCGACGTAGTCGCTCGCTTGAAGAGAGAGGAGGCAGAGGATTTCGACCAAGTGAAATCGAGTCTGCTAAAAAAGTACAGGCTGTCAGGGGAGGCGTTCCGTCGGAAGTTTCGGGAAAATGAGAAAGGCAAAAGTGAGTCATATACAGAGTTTGCCTACAGGCTTACCTCAAACATGCAGGAGTGGCTCAAAGAAGAGAAAGCGTTTGGTGACCACGAGAAAGTTCTGCAGTGTTTCGGGCTGGAACAGTTTTATAGTCGGTTACCTGAGAACGTGCGGTACTGGGTCTTGGATAGGCCAGACGTTTGTACGGTGGCTAAAGCCGCCGAGCTAGCCGAGGAGTTTGTGACGCGTCGGGCTCGCGGAGCTAAGGACGGTCAAAAGGGTGAATTTGGCTCCAAGTTTGAGAGGCCAAAGTTGACACCCATGAGAGCAAGGGGCGACACACGTAGTGCGGATGCGAGTGAAAGCAGTCCGACCGAACGTAAGGAGACGGCGGCAGCCGAAGCCGAACGCAGAAAGCGGTTCGAGACGAGGCAAGCGCGCGTGTGTTATACGTGCCAGAAGCCGGGTCACTTTTCGGCGCAGTGTCCGGAAACAAAAACAAAAGTCGTGTTTTTGTCATTATGCAGCACTGACGAGAACATGAAGATTCTCGAGCCTTACATGCGAGACCTCCTCGTGAACGGGAAAGAGTGCCGAGTGCTTCGCGATTCCGCAGCTACAATGGATGTAGTTCACCCCTCTTACGTAGAACCCGATATGTTCACGGGCGAGTGCGCATGGATCAAGCAAGCCGTGGAAGCTCATAGCGTGTGTCTGCCCGTAGCAAAAGTGCTTATTGAAGGACCTTTCGGAGCACTTGAGACGGAGGCGGCAGTGTCATCTATGCTGCCCCCCCAAGTACCCGTACCTATTCTCGAACAGGTCCGATCACCTCCTGCGTGAGAAGGGGCTTTTGTTTGGTGAGGCTAGCGTTCAGGCCTTAACCAGATCGAAGGTTCGGGAGCTCGCTGCAAAGGCGGTAGTTGCGGGGCCGACGTTGTCAAACAATGAGAAAGGGTCAGAGGCGCAGCAAGCTGATATTCGGAGCACGTCCGAACTGAATAAAATTGAGCCTGTAGCGTTGAAGGCACCAGATACTGGAGAGGAAATGCCCGACACGGGAAAGTTAGAAGAGCTATCTGCAGATTTGCTCATCGCGCCTACGTCAGACGGACTTAATAGGTTGCTAAAAGTCAGCCGGTCGGCTTTGGTAGCCGAGCAAAAAAAGGATGGCAGCCTAGAAAACATACGCTGCATTGTCGAGGAAGGTATCGCCAAGAAAAATGCTCGCTTTGTGGAAAGAGGTGGGGTCCTGTACCGGAAGTATCTAGAGCGCAGGGGAGTGGAGTTCGATCAGCTGATCGTGCCTCAGTGCTACCGTCAGGATCTGTTGCGCTTGTCGCATGGGGGTTCGTGGTCCGGACACGTAGGAGTTAAGAAAACTAAGGACCGTCTCTTGCAAGAGTACTATTGGCCAGGGTGTTTTCGGGACGCAGACCACTTCGTGAGGACATGTAACACCTGTCAGCGGGTGGGCAAACCAGGGGACAAATCGAGGGCGCCGTTGAAGTTGGTACCTATCATTACGGAGCCTTTTAGACGGCTTGTTATTGATACAGTGGGACCTCTGCCGGTAACAGCCACGGGGTACAGACACATTTTGACTGTGATCTGCCCAGCGACAAAGTTCCCTGAAGCAGTGCCGCTTAAAGAACTCAGCTCAGTTGAGATAGTCAATGCACTACTGTCCATATTTGCGCCAGTTGGTTTTCCTGCGGAAATCCAATCAGATCAGGGCACAGTGTTTACTAGCGCTTTGACGACAACTTTTCTCGATAGGTGTGGGGTAAAGCTGTTACACAGCTCAGTGTACCACCCACAGTCGAATTTCGTTGAGAAGCTCCACTCCGTCATGAAGAGCGTGTTGAGAGCATTGTGGTTTGAACAACCAACTGACTGGGAGGTGTGTCTGCCTCGAGTGATGTTTGCATTAAAGACCGCGCCGCATGCGGCTACGGGGTTTTCGCCGGTTGAGCTAGTGTACGGTCGCTCGCTGCGATCTCCGCTTCGCATGCTTCGAAACGGATCACTGCCCTCTCCAATGGCTGCAGACCATCTCTTTCACAAATGGCCGCCTCCTGCGCTGGAGCCTCGCTTTGCAACAATATTCCTTTGAGGTGCGTTACAAAAAGGGGAGTCTCAACGGTAACGCCGATGGCTTAAGTCGAAGCCCCTAACGCCAGAATCAGCCTCAAAGTTATTTCTTACTGATGTTTTCTTCCTGAGGCAGGATTTATAACATATTGCTTTTGTTAAGTGTTTCAAAGTGATGACGTGCTTTCTAGTGCAATTTTCTAATTTGTGGACGCGTTCTGAGTGCTGCTAGACTATTGTAAGGAACTAGGCAGTGGTATAAAAGGGGAAAGAGCCTGGCAGGGCTTAGTGAGGGTTGTGCCGTGCTTGCTGACTGAGCGGTTGAGTTTCGGCGTAGTTCTAACGCTTGCCGGGAACGAGAACAAAAATGTCAACTCTCCCGAAGTCACTTCGCAGTGTCCTGTGTGAACCTGAACGAGAGAACGAGGCCTTCTCTGTGCGCTGCGCTCAAGAAACGCCGAAGCACGCCCGACTTCGGTTATGAGCATCATCGAGCGACATCCCTCCGGACAGCGGATGCAGTCCCCTGACCATCGGGATCTCCTTCCCCCGGCGGGGCGGTCTGTTACGTTTCGCCTACGACGCGCGGTATAGCCGGCGCGGATGCAGCGGACGCCGGGGCTTCGTTCAAAGCCGCGGACATTTTGGCCCGTTCGGCGCCGCCGCTGCGCCTCCCCGTCAAGCGCGTCCAGGCATGTTCCAATGCCACGTGTCTTCGTGTGCGCGTGTGTGTGTGTGTGTGCATGTTGGTGCCCACGCTTGTCAAAGCGCGGCAGCCGGGGAGAGGAGCTCCCCCAACTGTGAAGCGAGGAGGTCTGAGCGGCGCCGGCCCGGCGGATGCGTCACCTACTCGTCTCAACGTGCCCGAGCGGCGCATCACGTGCCCTTCTGACGAGGCGTTCCTTCTTGCCCTCAACTGCGAGAGTATAAAAGCAGCTGCCCCCGGACGCCAAGAGAGGCTCCGATTTCTTCAGTTGAGTTACGTGCTCTCCCGTCTCTCCACTTCGGTCGACCTGACCGCCCGCTCTTTTGCGATGCTAGAATAAACAAGTTGTTCTGTTAGCAGTCGACTCATGCTTTGCCAGGACCTGCGGATGCTTCCAGTTGTGCCCCAGGCCGCCAGGCCAACGCTACCCTTGGGGCTTGCAACCCGATTGCAACAACGGGTGTCAGCGCTGAGATTCCAACAAGCCCGACTGCTGGCGTAGTGACCACCACCCTATTATCATCGGCCTTCATCCGTCGCAGGCCCGCCGATTGCGCCGCAAGTGTTCTGTGGTCAACTGGGACACCTTTCGCTCCGTTCTCCAAGATACCTCTGTGGACTCGTCACTACTACTTGTTGACCGTATACAAAGCGCGCTCAATGAAGCTACAACCATCAGCTGGGTAGACGTCGATCGACCGGCACCGGATATCGGCCTGCTCAACTTGTAGGCTGCTCGCAGACAAGTTGAGCTGGCAGCATCCCGAGACCCCACTTCTGCACAAGCACGTACAAGACTGAATTTCCTTACTGCTAAGGCCCGCAGATATGAACGCTACCTCTCGCGGAGGCACTGGCATACGTGGTGTGAGCAGTTTTTATCCAAGACATCGAATGCTTCTCTCTGGCGAACGTTCCGTGCCATGGAACACGGTTGCCGCCGTCCAGACGCGGCAGCCACAGCCTGCTTCGCTGCTGGCTTGTCGCCGGATGATTTCACCAGAGAAGCAGCCCGGAAGTTTTTCCCGCTGTACAACGTGTTGCCTCAAGCAGCCAATGGTGCTTCCTTGGCAGGCATTCCGACACACATCGACAGGTTACCATCTACAGCAGACTGCGAGGGGATTGCAAGCTCTTTCACTATGCCTGTGTTGCTTGCAGCGATAGATGGTACCAGTTGCAAGACAGCACCCGGTCCAGACTCTATTACTTATGAGGCCTAGAAGAACCTGAGTTCCGCTGTGGTGCCTCAACTTCTTGACACCATTAACAAGGTATAGCTAGATGGCGTTGTCCCTCCAGGCTGGAAATCAGCTATTGTGATCCCGATTCCGAAACCAAGCAAGCCGCCGACTGACCTTGGCAACTTCCGACCCATTTCCCTAACGTCAACGTTGTGCAAGCTTGCTGGAAAATGCTAGCCAGACGACTGTCGTGGTCGCTAGAGCACCACGGTTTCTACCACCCTGCTCAAATTGGTTTCCGTCCATTCATAGGTACTGAAGATGGGCTGGCTGTCTTGGCATGCTCAGTTTTATCGTCAACTCGTAGCCACAGTGTCCGTACTGTCCTCGCTATGGACATCGAAAAGGCGTATGATAACATCAGTTATGCTGCCATCTTGGCTTCAATTGGCATGCTGCATTTTCCCCCTAGAGTACGGAATTTTGTCAAATCTTTCCTTGAAGACCGACATTTTGCGATTCGCATCAGTGGTGACGCCGTCGGCTCATTTTTCCCTCTTCGTGGCGTACCCCAGGGATCTGTATTGTCACCCACATTATTCAATATTGCTTTCATCCCGCTTGCATGGCGCTTACACGATGTACCCGACATAAAGTTCTTGTTGTACGCTGATGACATCACGGTATGGAGCACTCATCACGACCTGCAGACTCAAGCCGCTGCCCTTCAATCAGCTTTAGATATCACGGCGACTTACGCTTATTCGGTCGGCCTTAGGCTTTCCGTCAGCAAATCTGCGTACATGTCAGTCGCCAATCGCTGGGGCCGGCGTAAACTCTCTGCAACACCCACTCGTCTTCATCTATCCGGAACCCCTCTTCAACAGTGTTCAACCATAAAAATTCTGGGTCTGATGGTAGACGAGTCAGGAACCGGAACTGCTTGGCTCTCCAGCGCTAAAAAGCAGGCAATTCAGACGTTGTGTCTGATTAGGCGCATTGCTCCTAAAACGGGCGGCGCCAGCTCACATGCTGCACGACAATTGGTGAAGGCGGTAGTGCAACCACGCCTTGTTTATCAAGCCCAATTCCAGCATTTGACGAGGGCACAATGGGATCGCCTTGAGGCTGTTAATCGCGAAGCAAGGAGGGTCATCACTTGCCTTCCCCGCATCACCCCGATCGTGGCACTCCAAGAAAATGCACAGCTCAACACACTAGATGAGCTGGTGCAGCAGCGACGTGATGCTCGCAGGCTTAAGGCCAGCCTTTCACATGCAACGTGTGCTCTCAGGGTTTACGCTTTCTCGAACTCGCTTCTACCACCACCATCGCCAGTTCTTCCTCCCTGGAGTTTTGTACAGCTGAGTGAGAACAAGCCAACTGATATACATCGCCCGACATCAACTCACGCGGCGGCATCGCTTCGGGACCGAATTATTGCTCAAGATGCCCACCTGGCGCTTGGCTCCATCG
Source organism: Dermacentor variabilis (assembly GCF_050947875.1). Classification (NCBI taxonomy): domain Eukaryota; kingdom Metazoa; phylum Arthropoda; class Arachnida; order Ixodida; family Ixodidae; genus Dermacentor; species Dermacentor variabilis. The sequence continues at coordinate 80,290,583 of NC_134576.1, read as the reverse complement.
TCCTTTACGTTGATGCAAGCATTCAGGACTGTGAAACAACCACTGCAATTTATTGCCCATGCGCACCTGCCCTTAATAAGACGACCCGGTTTCAAATCCAAGAAACTTCTTCCTCCTTTTGTGCTGAGCTCCTTGCTATCCGAGAAGCGTCGTGCTTTGTGGCCGCCTTTCCCATGGTCTTCACGGCCCGCATCGTCATCCGCACTGATGCCCTCCAGGCGACGCGGCTTCGGCGACGCGTCAGTCGCAGCCGTGACATATGCCAACAGATCCATCTTCTGGCGGCACGCATCCCGCAGCCAATATCTGTCGAGTGGATCCCACGCGACCTTCTAAGCTTCCGAAGCCGTGCGGATTCTGCGACCCGTCTAGCGACCTCTCCATTGTCACTGCCTCAACTCTTTCACCTAGGTGATGCCACCCTCCTTTTAACAGGAAAGGAGCACCTCCGGCGCCGCACACGTGCTCTCATACCTCCGTGTGCGGTAAACCTCCCCCGCGGTCTTACCCGTGCAGAGGAGGTTGCGCTTCGGAGGATCCGGGTCGAGGTTGCCCTCACTCCTGCCGTGACTAGGAAGTGGCCGCACTTTCGCCCTTTATATCCTCGTCCTGAGTGTCCACCCTGCAAGTCGCGAAATGCTGAAGCCGACATCCACCACCTGCTGTGGGTTTGCTCTGCACTGAAACCGACGAGGCTCCAGCACCTCGCCGCAGCGGGACTCTCGCCGCATAATCCGAGCGATTACGCTGCTTGGACACAGGGACCGCATTATCGATCCCTTGTGGACTTCATTAAGTCAGCAAATCTTTTTTCATTCATTTAATCAGCCTTATTCACCCCCATCCCATAACCCTGTATGCCCTGAGGCGCTTACCCTCGCATTAAAACAGAAGCAAAACAAGATGCAATGCAAGTGGTCAAAATATAACACACAAATTCTGCGCCTGACAAAGAATTAACATGACCCAGTGAAGTATTCCGCGGTTCTATTGTGTGGACAAAAAATATATATAAATGTCTCGGTGCAGTGATGAGAAGGAGACATATTCAGACAGGACGGTGTCAAGTAGATGGAGGTCTAGCAGTTGTGATGGAGCTGCTCAGTAAAGGAAATTGTGGAAAAGTACACGACATGAAAAAAACTTCAGTGATTCAACGCGGCGACAGCAAGACAGTGTGGCTAGCTGAATATTTCAAGATGAGTTATTACAATGGAAATAATTGCATGAGAACTTGGCCTACTACTTATGCCACCAAACATCAGCTGAAATATCACGTCGCGTACGTCAACACAAAAGTTTCATTGACCAGGACTTTATGCATTTTCTTGCAAAATTGCAGGATAAATCACGAAGCTGCGTTATAAATTGGTGATACATTCCGTATCTATTTCCAGGCTGTGTCAAATTCCAATTAACATTTCTTGCATCATTCCCCTACGATTCAACTTTTACAACAAGAACGGAAACTTTGATTATTACTGCATGTTTTCCTTGGCACATGCAGATGTTCCATGGAAATAGTCAAGTAATGTCGGACAAAAACTTCGTGTGAATTATGCTTCGTTTGTCCTAGTGTCCCGCTTGAACGTGGTTGCCTAATATGAAGCTTTAGAAAACAAGTAGTCTTGAGATATATAATGTAATGACTAATAAAAGCGTACTGTTCCTACACTTCATTTAAAAAGCATGAAACAAAGCTGTTATGATAACGAAAGTTTCTGCTTCTAGTGTTCATAAAATCAATTTTGCGCGACGTACTGAAAGAAGGGACTAGTGCTTAAAATGTCTATTTCATAATGATTCCTTTTGCTTACTTTACAATATGCTAAACATTATGCGTCAACCAAATAAGAATTACACAAGGTGAAGGGAAGAAAGCGGATTTACTAAACACTTTATTGCCTTAAAGGCCCCATTCTGGGGCTGTTACATAAGGGTTGTGTCTACAAAAAGGAAAACACGTTCACCATTCAAGATGAGTAGTGAGCTCTTGCAGTGTCAGTGAAGGCGTGTGCGTTGGTGATGCCCACGATGATGCAGGTGTGTGACGTAGAGCTGCACCGTATAGATTCAGCGGTGGCATAGAGGTAGAACAACCGCCTCGCGTGCAAGAGGTCCGTGGTTCGAACCCCAGTGCCGCGCAATTTTCTACCGGATTTATAAAATAAAGTCCGCGTGTTGATAAAATTGCATAAACAGGCCTGGAGTGTGGCCTGATCCCGTTGACCAGAACCGGTAGCACACTCCCTCACCAGAACAGGATTGGCCACCCTGGTGCAGTAGTTGGCCACAACCTCCTGTATGAACACAACAATCAAACCCCGGCCCTCAGTCCCCAGCAGCTGCGAAGCAACTGACCACGGCGGTGGTCAGACCTGCGACGCAGCAGTCTGCTCAGAATCCCTGGCTCTGGACAGGCCGTCATTGGAATATGAACCTGGCAACGTTTAACGCTAGATCGTTATCTAGTGAGGCGAGTCTAGCAGTGCTATTGGAGGAATTAGAGGGCAGTAAATGAGATATAATAGGGCTCAGTGAAGTTAGGAGGCCAAAAGAAGCACATACAGTGTTAAAAAGCGGGTACGTCCTGTGCTACCGGGGCTTAGCGGAGAGACGAGAACTAGGAGTCGGATTCCTGATTAATAAGAATATAGCTGGTAGCATACAGAAATTCTATAGCTTTAACGAGAGGGTGGCAGGTCTTGTTGTGAAACTTAATAAGAGGTACAAAATGAAGGTTGTACAGGTCTACGCCCCTACATCCAGTCATGATGACCAGGAAGTCGAAAGCTTCTATGAAGACGTGGAATCGGCGATGCGTAGAGTGAAAACAAAATACACTATACTGATGGGCGACATCAATGCCAAGGTAGGCAAGAAGCAGGCTGGAGACAAGGCAGTGGGCGAATATGGCATAGGCAATAGGCATAGCAGGGGAGAGTTATTAGTAGTGTTTGCGGAAGAGAATTATATGCGGATAATGAATACCTTCTTCCGCAAGCGCGATAGCCGAAAGTGGACGTGGAGGAGCCCGAACGGCGAGACTAGAAATGAAATAGACTTCATATTCTGCGCTAACCCTGGCATCATACAAGATATGTGGACGTGCTCAGCAAGGTGCGCTGGAGTAACCATAGGATGGTAAGAACTCGAATTAGCCTAGACCTGAGGAGGGAAAGGAAGAAACTGGTACATAAGAAGCCGATCAATGAGTTAGCGGTAAGAGGGAAAATAGAGGAAGTCCAGATCAAGCTACAGATCTGGTATTCGGCTTTAACTCAGGAAGAGGACCTTGGTGTTGAAGCAATGGACGACAATCTTATGGTCAATCATTATGGAGTGTGCAAAAGAAATCGGTGGTAAGTTCGTTAGACAGGATACTAGTAAGCTATCGCAGGAGACGAAAGATCTGATCAAGAAACGCCAATGTATGAAAGCATTTAACCCTACAGCTAGAATAGAACTGGCACAACTTTCGAAGTTAATCAACAAGCGTAAGACAGCTGACATAAGGAACTACAATATTGTCGCAGCCTAGTAGGAGACGAGAAAGCCGGCGTAGAGCATGTATCAAACCAATTTATCAGAGCAATCAACGCGACGTCGTTGTCATCTCTGTTTTTCCACTCGCGCGCTCCTTCAGCGTCGTTCTCATCGCGTGGCACATACCCGCGGCGACCACATAGGATGTGGCTTTGCCCCCCCCCCCCCTCTTGAAAAGAAAGGCATCGTCCCGATGCACCAACCGCCGAAGACTGTGCACAGACGGCGCAAAGTTGAGGTCATGGGGAAATGTATGGCTTCATACGAAGCACGTGCACAACCTCGGGCAGATGCCCCCGACGTTTGGGGCAGTTATGACTGTCGGCGACAACTTCATAATTCACATCGCTGATGCGGCGCAGAACTGTGTACGGGCCGAAGTATCTTCGCAGGAGCTTCTCAGACAGCCCCCGCCGACGAATCGGAGTCCAGACCCACACCTGGTCACCGATGTTGTATGTGACGAGTCTGTGCCGAAGATTGCAGTGCCGGGCATCGTATTCCTCTTGTTCTGGGATTCGCAAACACGCAAGCTGCCTGGCTTCCTCTGCGCGTTGCGTAAGCTCCTCGGCACCAGTCTCGTCGTCACCGCACTCGTGTGGCAGCATTGCGTCCAACATTGCGGTCACTTCCCGTCCGTAAACGAGGTTGAAAGGCCTCACGCGTGTTGTCTCTTGGCGAGCTGTGTTATACGCAAATGTAACCTATGGCAAAATCTTGTCCCAGTTCTTGTGGTCGACGTCGATGTACGTTCTCATCATGTCTGCCAGAGTCTTATTCATGCGTTCGCTCAGCCGATTGGTTTGGCGATGATAAGCCGTGGTCTTTCGGTGAGTGGTACCACTTAGTCGCAACATGGTATCCAGAAGCGCAGCCGTGAACGCAGATCCTCTGTCTGTTATGACCACTGCGGCAGCGCCATACCTTAGGACGACGGCTTCGACGAAAAATCGCGCTGCTTCGGCTGCTGTTCCACGTTGGATAGCACCTGTTTCGGCGTATCGAGTAAGATAATCCGTGACGACAATTATCCATCTATTTCCGGCAGTAGACAGTGGAAACGGACCTAAAATGTCCATGCCAATTTGTTCGAACGGCGCTTGCGGTACCTGAACAGGATACAACAGTCAAGCTGGCTTGCCGGGGAGGGCTTTGCGGCGCTGGCAATCCAGGCATGTCTGTGCGTAACGTTTCACGATCGACGCAAGTCTTGGCCAATAGTGCTTTAGCCTAATTCTTACCAATGTGCGGGTGTATCCCAAGCGACCAGCGGTCGGCTCGTTGTGAAAGGCATGTAGGACTTCGTCGCGAAGAGATGCGGGAATGACGAGTCGGTAGCTGCTGCCATTAGGTAAATGTTCTTTTTATTGAGCACGTCGTGGCGTAAACAAAACGAAGGCAGCCCTCTCGAGAATAACCTCGGCACGTTGCTTGTTTTTCCCTCTAAGTAATCGAAAAGAGGAACCACTTCGGCGTCCTCGCGTTAGTGGCGTGAAACGTCGACAGTATCTAGCACGCCTAGAAAACCCGCGTCATCATCGTCATGGACTGCAGTCCCAACAGGAGACCGAGAGAGGCAGTCGGCGTAGGTGTGTTGTTTCCCCGATTTGTACACAACCGTGAAGTCGAACTCTTGGAGCCGAAGACTCCAGCGCGCAAGCCGACCAGCTGGATCTTTTAAATTAGTCAGCCAGCAAAGTGCATAATGATCACTGACAACGGTGAAACTCTGACTATACAAATATGGCCGACATTTCAGGACGGCCCACACGAGTGCGAGACATTCTTTTTCTGTAGTGAAGTAGTTAGCCTGCGTCCTTGATTGCGTCCTGCTGCCGTAAGCAATCACTCTTTCAGTGCCGTCCTGCCGCTGTACAAGCACTGCACCAAGGCCGACATTACTAGCGTCGGTATGAAGAATCGTAGGAGCGTCTTCATCAAAGTGTGCGAGGACGGGACGCGCCTGCAGCCGTTGCCGTAGGTCGTGAAATCCCCGTTGCTGGTCTTCACCCCACACGAAGGGGACATCTTCTCTGGTGAGATGTGTTAATGGCCATGCGATGCGCGAAAATTCCGCAATAAACCGTCGGTAGTATGCGCAAAGGCCCAGAAAACGTCGCACGGCCTTTTTATCTGATGGCGTTGGCAAATTAGCAACGGCAGAGATTTTATCAGGGTCAGGTCGGACACCTTCAAGATTAACAACGTGACCGAGAAATTGAAGTTCTTCAAAGCCGAAATGGCCCTTTTCAGGTTTTAAAGTTAGACCAGCTGAGCGTATTGCTTCAAAGACCGTCTTTAGTCTCCGTAAGTGTTCCTCGAACGTTACGGAGAAAACAATCACGTCGTCGAGGTAGACCAGACATGATTGCCATTTGAGCCTTGAGAGTACAGTGTCCATTAGTCGTTGAAACGTTGCTGGCGCAGAGCACAAACCGTAGGGGAGCACCTGAAATTCATAAAGTCCGTCGGGCGTTACAAAACCGGTCTTCTCACGGTCTCGCTCATCAACTTCTGTTTGTAAGTAGCCGCTTTTCAAGTCCATCGACGAAAAGTAACGTGCGTTTCGTAGCCTGTCCAGTGAATCGTCGATACGCGGTAGCGGATAAACGTCTTTGTGATCAGGTTAAGTTTTCCGTAGTCGACGCAGAAGCGCAGGCTACCATCCTTCTTTTTCACCAATACGACAGGGGATGCCCAAGGACTCTTAGATGGCCGAATAACGCCGTCCTCAAGCATCGTCTTCACCTGTGTCTGTATTGCCTCGCGCTCTTTCGGTGCTACACGATAAAGATTCTGCCGAATTGGTCTGGCGTCGGCTTCGGTGACAATACGGTGCTTAGTGAGCGGCGTCTGGCTAACTCGTGACATGGATGAGAAGCAGCTCTTAAACTCATCGATGAGCTCAAGAAGGCTGCTGCCTTCGACGGGCGTTAAGGTGGGACTGGTATCCACCACAGGGGCAGGCATAGCCACGGTGAACGTCACGTGCTCCACTGATAGGCAGTCCTGTATTGAGGTAAATTCGTCGAAGTAAGCAACAGCTGTGCCTTTAACAATGTGTCGACGTTCCCTGGTAAAATTCGTCAGCAGGAGTTCAGCACGTCCGTCGTGTACGTTAATTACGGCCATAACGATGGAAACGCCTTGATTCAGTACCAGTGCGTCGCTATGTTCAGTGTCGCCAGTCCCAGTGTTCAGGTTGTCGCAGATTACAGGCACGAGGGAACAGCTTCGCGGCGGAAGCGTGACATCGTCGCCGGCGATAGCTAAGCGGGTCGCTGGTGTTCCGCGGGGTCGACATCGTCTGAACTCGTAGAAAATGGGACGACCAAGTCACGGACATTAATCACTGCACCATACTCTCTCGAAAAGTCCATCCCCAATATAAGTTCTTTACGACAATCGAAGAGAATGACGAGGGTAGCGACGAAGGTTGCACCGGTGATTACAATTCTGGCTGTGCATTTGCCAATCGGCGTCATAAACTGGCTACCGGCAGTTCTGATGTTGGGCCCCGTCCACGGCGTCTTCACTTTTCGCAGCCTGTCGGCCAGCTTTTGACTGATTATCGAAAAATGGGACCCAGTATCGTCGAGAGCGGCCACTAGGTGGCCGTCGATGCAAATGACAAGATCGGCGCTGACGTCGTCGGTTACAGGGGATGTGGTTGGAGTCGTCGCAATTTTAGAGTCGTCAATCGTCGATTATGGGGGCTTTCGGAAAGCTATACGGTTTGCAACCTCACCCCCGAAGGTCGCTGCCTCTAGTTTCCCCGGTGCGGGCTAGGGGACCTGCCCCTAGAGGCGTCAGAAAAATCGCGACGGGCCGGTGGGGTGTAACGAGCCGGAGAAGGGGAACGCGATCGAGGCGTCGCTGAACCTTCCGCCCGAAACTTTGCAGAATTTTCGTCGTGGGTACGTGTAGCATCAAACACAGGGTAGTTGCAGTTTGGAAACCTTGGATACCCAGCTGCGCGGTAGTGGCCCGCGCGGTAAACATGTCCGGCTTCGCCGCAATGAAAGCATAACGGCCGGCGGTCAGCGGTGCGCCACAAATCGGTCTTTCGAAGCGGGTAGCCGGCAGGGAATTCGCCGTAAGACCGAGGCGCAGTGATCGGCTGGCGGCGATACGGTGTAGCTGGCAGCGGCTGTGACTGTCGAAAATAGGGCGTCGGGGGTGGCGGTGAGGGCTGTGCGAAATGTGCGGAATATAACCAACCCTTATATATAGCTTTTATTGATTACGAGAAAGCGTTTGAGTCTGTCGAAACCTCAGCAGTCATGGAGGCATTACGGAATCAGGGTGTGGACGAGCCGTGTGTAAAAATACTGAAAGATATCTACAGCTGCTCCACAGCCACCGTAGTCCTCCATAAAGAAAGCAACAAAATCCCAATAAAGAAAGGCATCAGGCAGGGAGATACGATCTCTCCAATGCTATTCACACCCTGTTTACAGGAGGTATTCAGAGACCTGGATTGGGAAGAATTGGGGATAAAAATTAATGGAGAATACCTTAGTAACTTGCGATTTGCTGATGAAATTGCCTTGCCTAGTAACTCAGGGGACGAATTGCAATACATGCTCACTGACCTGGAGAGGCAAAGCAGAAGAGTGGGTCTAAAAATAATCTGCAGAAAACTAAAGTAATGTTTAACAGTCTCGGAAGAGAACAGCAGTTTACGATAGGTAGCGAGGCACTGGAAGTAGTAAAGGCATACATCTACTTAGGACAAGTAGTGACTGCGGATCCGGATCACCAGACTGAAATAATCACAAGGATAAGAAAGGGCTGGTATGCGTTTGGCAGCTATTCTCAGATCGTGAACAGCAGGTTGCCATTATCCCTCAAGAGAAAAGTGTATAACAGCTGTGTCTTAGCAGTATTCACGTACGGGGCAGAAACCTCGAGGCTTACGAAAAGGGTTCTACTTAAATTGAGGACGACGCAACGAGCTATGGAAAGAAGAATGATGGGTTAACGTTAAGGGATAAGAAAAGAGCAGATTGGGTGAGAGAACAAACGCGAGTTAATGACAGCTTAGTTGAAATCAAGAAAAAGAAATGGGCAAGGGCGGGACATGTAATGAGGAGGGAAGATAACCGATGGTCATTAAGGGTTACGGACTGGATTCCAAGGGAAGGGAAACGTAGCAGGGGGCGGCAGAAAGTTAGCTGGGCGGATGAGATTAAGAAGTTTGCAGGGACGACATGGCCACAATTAGTACATGACCGGGTTGTTGGAGAAGTATGGGAGAGGCCTTTGCCCTACAGTGGGCGTAACCAGGCTTATGATGATGATGATGATGACGTAGAGTTTATTTTTATAGTCAGCAGATTGTTGCTGATATCATTTGGTGTACCATTGTCTGGAAAATGCATATAAACATGTCACCTACACGACCATTTGGCGGCGAAGCCAATTATTGGGCTAACAAGATAGTGTGGAATCATATAATTTCAGCGCAAGTTGACATTATTTCTTCCTTCATGACATAGAAACTACAGGCACTAGAAGATTAATACTTTCCATGCTGATATAAATGCTAGAACGGAGTAGCTACAAACAGCACGACCTATATTACTCCTGAATTCATGTCGAAACAATGCAACGCGTACTATTGAATAATGTCTCAAAATTTCTTAACTCGAAATGGCAACAGCGCACAGATGAAACCTTTGTGCTTGGAAGAAATGATACAAAGAAATTATATACACTACTTCAGATAAGTAGAGAATACATTTGCTGTTAAGATGGCGAGCTTGCTGAGAGTTTGACACACCATCGAGTGATTCACGCACTGCAACAAGTTTAGATAATTTTCCTTGATAGTTCGATGCCCATAGCTGCATTGCATTGATCTTGTAAAATTACCACTCGCACCAATATTTAAGGAATAAAAACCGGCTTATTTCAACCTCACAAGAGGCATTTTACTGTCAAGCAAGAACACCTTTAAAAGGACACTCATTGAAGAAGGCGAAGAAAACACAAAGTTACGCAACCACAATGTAACGTCATGGAAACGCATTGTGGGTTCTATCGCAGATGCACGTAAATCTCGAAGATAATGAAGAAACCCTAAAGAAAACTGCACATAAGGGGCCGCCTCTATTCGCTGGAAGGCACGATAGCGCTTGACTGCAAACACATCGCACACCGCCGCACATTTCTGGCACACACCCTACAGGACATATTCACGCTGCAGAGACATGTAGTTGTTTCTTCTGGGAATCTTCGTGGGTCACACGACAAACACAGAAGGCATGGACGACCGAAGCGCATCCCGCGTACATTCAACACACCAACGCGAAAGCACCGCGGAAACACAGGTGTATCCCTCGCCACACGAGGGCTGCATCCTGGTAGATTTGATTCTTGCCGACTGAAATAGCTGCAACGGGCACGGAAACATCGCACACTGCACGTGTGTGCTTCCAAGATGGTATCAACGATTTCCAAGGCTACAGTAAAGGTTGACGAGAGCAGCAAGATATTTAAAACGAAGTGACGGCGCACGTACCACGACCAGTAGCGCAAGGCGTCGTGTATGGGCCTCAAAACGGCTGAGCGAACTGAGCTGAGCAAGTCGTGCAAATCACGTCGCAGCGACGGCCTCAAAAGAATTGCATGCACACATCTCGAAGGCCATGCTTTTTCTGGCTGCATGTGGTGGAAGCTACGGTAAATTGCAAACATGTCATAGAATTTCTTTCAGTGCTTAAGTATAGCAGATAATGTAGACTGTGCGACTGTATTCGTATTGCAATAGCCATATGTAGTTGAAAGCATCAAGGCAGAAAACAAGAGTGTGCCGCACTCTTACGCAAAATGACTCTTTGGGTCGTATCTTGCCACACGTCAATAATCGTCTCGCTTGCTTGCATTTCCTACCTTTAACGCTGCGAGCCCTATACTTCTAAGCCGCGAACGACATGCGCGTTGTCAGGATGACATACCATTCTCGACAGGAAAGTAGCGAGCGCAGCGCTTTCAAGGATAGAAACGCAAGCAAGACTGATGACGATTGGTGTTGTGTGTCAACGTACGACCCAAAAGGTGCACATTTGTTTAAGTGTGTGGTTAATATTTTAGGCATCACAGACGCCATAACAGCCTCACTAGTCTACAGGTAGCGCCACCTACCGCCCGGTTTCAAAGGGTGGCTCATAGCATCCTTCTATCAATCTTGTCCCTCCGTATTGGTAGAATAGTGTTAGCATAGTAAAAACAATACCGATGGCCTAAGCAAATGTTTTATAGCAATTGGCGTTTTGCTGTTTCGCGTTTGCATTGCGTCGGCCGTAGACGAACAATTACTTCTCAATACTACTTACACTGCCAAGAGATAATTCAAGCTGGCGACCCACATACGCCGCTCTGCTTCCTCGAGCAAAGATCAATACAGCTACTATATTTTACAGCAAGTACACACACACCGAGGCTGATGATGTATGTCCTTTGCAACCCGAAGAGAACATTCCACATATTGTAGTTACTGCTCCACCGAAAAGCTACAAAGTAGTTCCCTGACGACATTGTTGAATTGAAATCGCATAAAACAAATGGAGAACGAGACAAAACGGTCTCCAAATTATTCTCCAGCATGTGACAACAACAGATCCAATAATTGCCGCGCCTGCTGGCACAAGCGACAAAGCAGGAAAGGCTCGCCGAACGTCCCTTCCTCCTTGCCTGATGAAAAGTTTTGTAGTTTCTTGATGTGGGATCTCGGCTTAATACTATAGAACATCTCGGCGATAGATCCAAATTACTCACTGAGCAACTCACCGAACAGACCTGCCATAATCAAAGTGGGAAAGCGCAAAAAAAAACTTCCCAAAAGAAATTGCGCGCTTGAAGGTGGGTATATTGATTGCTGCGAGGATCTTTATGCACCCATTGTTTGAACTACGACCTGGCTATACTGGGAATATAATGCCGCCAGATGGTATCTACTTTCGGCAACATAATTCTTAGAATGAGCAAGCAAACTCTTTCTGCTCTATTTTTTGTATTTCACCACTGGATAATTCACAGGCAGAGAGTTTCTTGTGAGCGCAATTGTGGGCTGGGGCTGGAAGAGTTATTAAAGCCCCTCCATCCATAAGTATATTTGATGGATCCTTTGTCTACGAAGCCTTCAGACTGACTCATTTTCTTCTGTGGAAGAGATCCACCGAGACATACTGTGGCGCGGGAACGTGGTGCCATCTCTTAACGTTGGGTTGTCTTACTTTATTCGGTTGCTCTAACAACCGTTAGATGACCCTACGTCCAAAAAAAAAGGATCGGTGGCGGCTATAAGTATTTTACTGTGTGTCAGTGTGTGTAAATATACGATCACACTAAGCAGCGCGTGAACAGAACAATGTCTGCCAAAACTGGGAAGACTGGCACACAGACATACCTTTGTTGCAGACGCTTACAGCAACGATACATTATCGCGTGCGCTAGTATTCCTGTGGCAGAGGGGCTTCGTCTACGGAAGAACATTGGTTAAATGCAAAAAGACAGCAACTTCGTTCAACGTGAACGAATGAAGAAAACATTGCTCGTATGATTGAAATCCTGCAGCAAAACCGCACCATTACAGTTAACAAGCTACCAGATGCCCTCGAGATTCATAGGACAATATTCTTCCAAATTCTGCCTCAGTATGTGTGGCAATGAGAGCTGAGTGACAGACTTCTGGCAGACCATCATGGAACTCATAGAACCAGAAGGAAGCGTGATCGTTAGTTTGTGCTGCTGCGTCGCAGAAGCACAAAAGGATGCCTCGTGCATTGAGGCCCTGCCGAAGTCGAAAAATTTTGACTTCAGTACCATTCTTCAGTGAAGGGGCCGAACACTGAATGGTGTGTGTTAGTGAAAATTTTTATTGTCATGAGGTCCGGAGGCTGGACATCTCAAGCCAAGGCGGGCCGCTCCCACGTTGGCACTGTCAGGTCAAGCCTTTCAGCGACATCATGGGCCCTCTGGACTGCCCTTAGTTGGTCCTGAAACAATGGGCTTTGAATCCTTTTCTCCCACTGTGTCCATTCTTCAACGAGGTTGGCGAAAGTCGCGGGACACGCCGCCAGCATATGTCAGATTCTAATTATGCCATTACAAACATTGCAGTCCATCTTAATCTCCCACTCTGGATATATTTTATTAATGGTGTATGGTGTGGGATATGTACCCGTTTACAATAAGCGCGGTGAGACTGCCTGAGCCCTGTTCAGATTTGAATGTAGCAATGGGAATTGTCTGCATCCTATATAGTAATGTTTGGTAACGTCATTGTATGTTATCAAATGATCTCTGGATTCCCTGGCTTGATGGTGAACGGCTCAGTTGTGACTGTCACGGTTAGCAAGTCCTCGTGCCAAGTCATGAGCGACCTCATTGAGGTTTACCCGAGTCTCGTCCACTTTCTCCATATGTGCAGGAAACCATCGGATTTCAGTTGTCATAATCCCAATGTTTCCAGAAAGTTTTGCTGCAACTCCAGCTACGTAGCCTTTATCAAAACACTTTAAAGCGGATTTCGAATCACTGTAGATGCAGGCCCACTTATTGCTCCTGATGGCTGGAGCAATTGCCGCTTGTTCCGCCACCATGGGGTCCTTGGTAAAAATAGTGAGAGCGTCTAGCGCCTTCCCTTGATAATTCGATACAATGGCCGTATACGCTTCTTTACCTTTCACCCAGGCAGCATCAACTATAGCTGCCAGATGGTTCTGCTGCTCTATTTCCTGCAAGAGTGCTTTAGCTCTTGCCTTTCTCCTTTCGACATTATATTCTGGATGCATGTTTCTGGGGAGAGGGTTGGTTCTGATCTTGTTCCTAACTTCAGTCCTAAATTGTACTTCAGCCTCTATTGGGCTCCTTGATGTATTCAGTTCTGCACATATTGCCTGTAATATGTTCCTGCCAGCTCGTGACTTTGTCAATCTTTCGTGTTGCGCTAGCTGTTGGGCCTCCGCAATTTCTTCCATTGTGTTGTGCACCCCTAGACTCATGAGTTTCTCGGTTGCAGCGTTACTGGGTATCCCTAGGGCTACATTAACGAGCTTCCTGAGCATCACATTAAGTTTGTTAAGTTCTGCCTACTTCTATTTGAATAATCCAGACACATAAGTGAAGTGACAGAGAACAAAGGCATGTATTAGCCTCAAAGCGCTGTCTTCTCCTAAGCCTCTGTGTCTATTGGTAATTCTCCTTAGTAACCTAATGACTTCATCTGTTTTATTCGAGATATGTTGTATTGTTCTATAGTTAGTATTGTTTCCGTCTATGTGATACCCAAGAACCTTGATTTTTTCAACTAGCCTGATTGCAGATCCTTCATGAGTGTATAAGCACACTCTTGGCTCATCTTCCAGAATGTAACTTCTTGGTTTACGACCTTTTCTGCGATGTTTAATGACTAAGAGTTCTGATTTGGCTGCGGAGCATTTTAACCCCATGTCTTTCAGTGTGTTCTCTACAACGTATAATCTTTCCTGTAATCTGGTCTCTGTCTGTCCTACATTGCCCTTGGCCCTCCATATGGTTATGTCGTCGGCATATATCACATAATGTACACCCTCAGTTTTCTCCAGATTTCTTGCAACCTTGGACTTTGCAAAATTGAATAGCATGGGTGAGAGCACAGCCCCTTGTGGAGTGCCCCTATTTCCCAAATTCTTAGCTTCTGATTTAAGCTCACCCAGCATGAGTTGTGCAGTTCCGTTTCTAAGAAAGTCCTTATTCATGTTGAAAAGTCTCTTACCTAAACCCATCTCCGAGAGAACGTCAACTATTGCCTTATGCTTTATACGATCAAGAGCTTTTTCCACATCCAATCCCAAAAGAGCTTTCGTATGCGCTGGGCTGGCCTGTATAAGTTGATGTTTGATCAGCAGCATAGCATCCTGAGTTGACAGCCCTAGACGAAAGCCGATCAAGTTGTATGGGAGGATCTCGTTCTGCTCAACGTATTTCGTGAGTCGATTTAAGATGACATGTTCCATAGCTTTGCCAAGACTTTGCCAAATAAATAGGACGGAGGTTGTCTAAAGTGAGTTGTTTGCCTGGCTTTGGTATGAGGATAGTATTGGCCACCCTCCATTCCTCTGAGTATACATACCCCTTTTCTCCAACATTCATTGAAGTGCTCAGTTAGATAGAAGATTGATTCACGATCTAGATTTCTTAATATCTTGTTAGTTATTCCGTCAGATCCAGCCGCCGATCTACCATTAAGACTGTGAAGAGCCGCCCTCACTTCACTCTCAGTGAAGTCCCGGTCAAGTTCGTCACATATGCCTACCGTATACTCGGGGCTCTCGTCTCCTTCGTTTGGTTGTTTAAGTGGGAGATATTTGGCTGCCAGACTATCCATGATATCCTTCTCTGTTTTATCTTGGCTTTCCTGATGAACCAACTTAGCTATAGCTGTTCTCTTGCTTGTCCTTGTTTCATTCTCGTTGAGCAAGTGCTTGAGGAGGTTCCAGCTACCTCCATGTTTGAGTCTACCATGAGCCGAATTTCAGATCTCATCCCACTGTTGCTTCACGAGGGTCTTCAAATGATCATCAGTTTCTCGGTTTAATTGCGCTATTTTTTTCCTTAGCCTTCTGTTATATCTCTGCGTTTTCCATCTCTGTAATATAGCCTGTTTGGCCTCAATCAGATGCGCCAGCCTGCTGTCCAGAGCTTCAATATTTTCCTCTGTCCTTATTTCTTTAGTGGCCTCCTTGACGTCCTCTCTGAGCTGAATGACCCATGTGTGAACGGGCTCCTCCTCGGCATCTAGAGGCCCCACTTTCCTTCTGTTTGCCCTAATTTTCCTGAACTGGTCCCAATCAGTGAATTTGAAGATTCTAGTTTCCTGTCTCGGTATGCGTATGGTTATGTGTATGATCTAATGATCGCTTCCGAGATCCAAGTTTGAATTTTCCCAATTGGCTCCTCTTGAATTGTTTACAAAAGTAAGATCTGGCGTGGAGTCCCTGCTTGTGGACGTGCCACAACGGGTGGGATACGCCGGATCAGTAATCAAGCATAACCCCAGATCCATGGCAAGACTCCATAGTTCCTCTCCCTTCTTTGTGTTCCAAGTGTATCCCCATGTGTGATAGTGAGCATTAAAGCCCCCTCCAATAATGAGCGGGGAGTTTTTGGCAACCGAAAGCACCTTGTTGAAGAGTGCGCTAAACCTCTGTTTCATGTCGTTAGGACTGCTGCAAATATTCAAGCGGAAAATGCTTTGCGTCTTACCTCTGTTCCTTTTAAGTATAATCTCAACTAGAATAAATTCATACCTGGAATGTCTAAGGTGAATATCATGTTCAATGTATGGCAACTTTTTGTCAATGAGGGTCGCCAAACCCCTCCCCATTTTTTTGTCTCTACATATAACTTTGTACCCAGTGAGCATAATTTCGTCCGCTAAGGTTTCCTGCAGCATAATTACCTTTGGCCTGGCCTCAGATGACCTGATCACCTGTTGCAGTGCTGCTTTCTTGTGTTGGAACCCACGACAATGCCACTGCCACACGTTGCATCCATGGTTACTGTCCATTGTTATTAGGTGAGGCTGCCTTTCTATTACCTGCTGTTTTCCTCTTTGTGATGGCCACCGATAATCCAGGAATGGACTTTATACCATCCGCCTCCGATGGCAGATACTCATCGTCGTCATCCCCTCGCACCTCCATTTTCCTAAGTCTTTTCTCCGCCGTTAGCCTCCATTTCCACAATTTGTCCACATTAAAGTTGGTCGCTTCCACTGTCTCTCGTATCGCTTTAATTGCCTCTTTTACTTCACTGAGGACTGAGAATACTGAATCACCCTCCGAACTGACCGCTCTCTCTTTAGAGGCAGGAGAGCTAGATTCCCCTGGATCGTTGCTTTTGCTCACAGGTCTATCTATCTCTACTCTAGCAGGGCTTGACTGCTCTTTTTTACGAAGCTCTACTACCTGCCTGGTCAATTCTTCATTAGCTTTTCTTAAAGAAGCTATTTCTTTAATTAATCGCTCTATTCTGGCACCATTGTCATCACCCACAGCCGCCGAGGCGCCCCCAGCAACCCTCGCCATACATTTGACTTTGTTGGCCCAGGTTGTCCCTGACGTCGTCTTCTCGCCTGGTATTAAGTCTCTTTGCACGAAGCGCACCTGCGCTTCTCTTGACTTGGAGCGCCTTCTCTCCCTAGATAATGAACGATGCCTGGATCTGGTGCGACTCCTGGAGCGTGAGTGCTCCCTGTCCTCGGGGCGATGGTTGGGCGCCAGCTGTTGCGCCTCCGACTGCGCTCTTGTTGACGACCGAGTCCTGTTGCGCTCTCTTCGACGGAGTCGTACGACGTAAGGGACTTGAAATCTTTTCTTACAAAACTTGTCGCCGGTAGGGTGATCGCCGTCACAAAATTTACACCTAGGTACACACACATGTTCATCTCCTCGGTTGCGAGTTTGACAACCCCTGCACTGAACAGTCAGGTGTTGGACACACATCAGAGCGGTGCCCGACCCTTCCGCAGGTGAAGCAGACGTCCAATTGCTTCCTGTAAAGGTAGCATCTCACTAGTGTGGATCCATACCTGACAAAATTGGCCACTTTGAGTCCATCGAAAAGTACAATGACCGACTCCGACGTCTTGATGCGCTTAGCAGCCAGCGCAAGCGGGTTCAAGTCATGCACGATATTTCTTGTTATCATAGCTTGGGAGTCTCTGATGTCCACTCTTCGGATGACGCCTTTGCGTGTGGCAGGTGGTGCCGCTTCGTATGCATTTACCTCGTATTCCGCTTCCATGATCTTGAAAGACTTGATTCTGACGTACTTCGCAGCATGTTCGTGCTTAGGTGTGCTGCCCAGGATGATATTTTGAGTGAAGTTTGGGCACACCACATCTTCACGGGCCTCGTCTTCCGTTAGACCGGACGCCTCGATAACTGCAGAACCAATCGTCGTGGTGCTCACCTTGTTCAAATTGAGCCCTCCTCGAGGCCGTATAATGATATTTCTGTGCTCCTCAGGCAGTTGAGGCAGTCTCGAACCTCTGATAACCCCATTCTTAACCATTCCACCGACGGCGGCTTTCTTGACGCCATGCTCTCGCTGATTGCGTGGCAATGTGCTCTCCTCAACCACAGCCTTTGTGCTAGCTCGTGATCTTCGGCCTGCAACTACTTACCAGCCGAAGTGGTCCTGTGCGTTGTTTCTTTCATTTCCAGAAACATCTACATCTTCCATGCTTGTATCCGCCATGCCTGCGGGCAGATGCGCTTACTGGGCCCAACAAAGCCCCTACTCCTCACTAAGCTTAGCTCCGCTAAGCTGAAGTCGGCATCTAGGAGCAGCAAAGATTCCGTAATATTGTGAAAACAGGAGCCCCACATCGAATCTTGGTGTCAGTCGATTCGCCGTCGCCTCATGGATCCAGTAGCATGCTTCTTTTCGTTGTACTCTCAAAATTGGCAAGCGGAGCATGGAAAAAAAACCGAGCCGATGCTTCCACGTCTGCACTGCTCGGCGCTTCTTATTCTTCCACACCGAATGGTGGCCAACTACGTTTCAAGCGTCGAGAAAGGTGCGGCTACAGAAATTCAGAGCATATATAATAATACCAGAATTATTAGTAGACATTATTTTCATACCGAGTAATACAGGATGCAGAAAGCAGAAAAACTCAGACAGAAACTCCTCTGGGTGTTATCAAAGTGTGCATAACCATTGTGTAAACAATAAACCATATTCATACTATCAATTAGCTGATAGAGAAATTTCAGGAATATAACCAACCCTTATATATAGCTTTTATTTATTACGAGAAAGCGTTTGATTCAGTCGAAACCTCAGTAGTCATGCAAGCATTACGAGATCAGTGTGTAGACGAGCCGTATGCAAAAATACTGAAAGATATGTACAGCGGCTCCTCAGCCACCGTACTCCTCCGTAACGAAAGCAACCAAATCACAATAAAGGAGGGCATCAGGCAGGGAGACACCATCTCTCCAATGCTCTACACGACATGTTTACAGGAGGAATTCAGAGACCTGGATGGGAAAGAATTGGGGATAAAAGTTAATGGAGAATACCTGAGTAACTTGCGATTCGCTGATGATATCGCCTAGCTTAGTAACTCAGGGAACCAATTGCAATGCATGCTCACTGACCTGGAAAGGCAAAGCAGAAGAGTGGGTCTAAAAATTAATGAGCAGAAAACTAATGTAATGTTTAACAGTCTCGGAAGAGACCAGCAAATTACAATAGGTAGCGAGGCACTGAAAGTGCTAAGGGAATACATCTACTTAGGGCAGGTAGTGACGGCGGATCCGGATCATGAGACGGAAATAATCAGAAGAATAAGAATGGGCTGGGGTGTGTGTGGCAGGCATTCTCAGATCATGAACAGCAGGTTGCCAGTATCCCTCAAGAGAACAGTCTATAATAGATGTGTCTTAGGAGTACTCACCAACGGGGCAGAAACCTGGAGGCTTACGAAAAGGGTTCTACTTAAATTGAGGACGACGCAACGAGCTATGGAAAGAAGAATGGTGGGTGTAACGTTAAGGGATAAGAAAAGAGCAGATTGGGTGAGGGAACAAACGCGAGTTATAGACAGCTTATTTGAAATCAAGAAAAACAAATGAGCATGGGCAGAACATGTAATGAGGAGGGAAGATAACCGATGGTCATTAAGGGATACGGGTAGGATTCGAAGGGAAGCGAAACGCAGCAGGGGGCGGCAGAAACTTAGGTGGGCGGATGACATTAAGAAGTTTGCAGGGACTAAATGGCCACAATTAGTACATGACCGGGGTTGTTGGAGAAGTATGGGAGAGGCCTTTGCCCTGCAGCGGGGGTAACCAGGATGATGATGATGATGATGATGATGATGACGACGACGACGACGTAGAGCTTATTTTTTTAGTGAGCAGATTATTGCTCATATCCTGTTGTGTACCATTGTCTGGAAAATACATATATACATGTCAACTACACGATAATTTGGTGGCGAAGCCAATTATCGGACTAACAAGATAGTGTCGAATCGTATAATTTCAGCGCAAGTTGACATTATTTCTTCCTTCATGACATAGAAACTACAGGCACTAGAAGAATAAGATTTTCCATGCTGATACAAATGCTAGAACGGAGTAGCTACAAACCAGCACGACCTATATTACTCCTGAATTCATGTCGAAACAATGCAACGCGTAATATTCAATAATATCTCAAAATCTCTTAACTCGAAATGGCAACAGCGCACAGATGAAACCTTTATACTAGGAAGAAATTATACAAAGAAATAATATACACTACTTCAGATAAGTAATCGATACATTTGCTGTTAAGATGGCGAGCTTGCTGAGAGTTTGACACATAATCGAGTGATTCACACAATGCAACAAGTTTAGGTAATTTTCCTTGATAGTTCGATGCCCATAGCTGCATTGCATTGATCTTGTAAAATTACCACTCACACCAATTTTTAAGGAATAAAAAGCCGGCTTATTTCAACCTCACAATAGGCATTTTACTGTCAAGCAAGAACACCTTCACAAGAACACTCATTGAAGAAGGCGAAGAAGACACAAAGTTACGCAACCACAATGTAACGTCATGGAAACGCATTGTGGATTCTATCGCAGATGCACGTTAATCGCGAAGTTAATGAAGAAACACTAAAGAAAACTGCACATAATGGGCCGCCTCTTTTCGCTGGAAGGCACGATAGCACTTGACTGCAAACACATCGCACACCGCCGCACATTTCTGGCACACACCCTACAGGACATATTCACGCTGCAGAGTCATGTAGTTGTTTCTTCTGGGAATCTTCGTGGGTCACACGACCAACACAGAAGGCATGGACGACAGAAGCGCATCCCGCGTACATTCAACACACCAACGCGAAAGCACCGCGGAAACACAGGTGTATCCCTCGCCACACGAGGGCTGCATCCTGGTAGATTTGATTCTTGCCGACTGAAATAGCTACAACGGGCACGGAAACATCGCACACTGCATGTGTGTACCTCCAAGATGGTATCAACAATTTCCAAGGCTACAGTAAAGGTTGACGAGAGCAGCAAGATACTTAAAACGAAGTGACGGTGCACGTAGCACGGGCACTAGCGCAAGGCGTCATGTATGGGCTTCAAAACGGCTGAGCGAACTGAGCTGAGCGAGTCTTGCAGATCACGTCGCAGCAACGGCCTCAAAAGAATTGCATGCACAGAACTCGAAGGCCATGCTTTTTCTGGCAGCATGGGGTGGAAGCTACTGTAAATTGCAAACATTTCATAGAATTTCTTTCAGTATTTAAGTATAGCAGATAATGTAGGCTGTGCGACTGTTTTTGTATTGCAACAGCTATATGTAGTTGCAAGCATCAAGGCAGAAAACAAGAGTGTACCGCACTCTTAGGCAAAATTACTCTTTGGGTCGTATCTTGCCACACGTCAATAATCGTCTCGCTTGCTCGCATTTCTTACCTTTAACGCTGCGAGCCCTTTACTTCTAAGCCACGAACGGCATGCGCGTAATCAGCAAGACCTACCATTCTCGACAGGAAAGTAACGACCGCAGCGTTTTCAAGGATTGAAACGCAAGCAAGACAGATGACGTTTGGTCCTGTGTGTCAACATACGACCCAAAAGGTGCACATTTGTTTAAGTGTGTGGTTATTATTTTAGGCATCACCGGACGCCATAACAGCCTCAGCAGTCTACAGGTAGCGCCACCTACCACCCGGTTTCAAAGGGTGGCTCATAGCATCCTTCCACCAATCTTGTTCCTCCGTTTTCGTAGAACAGTGTTAGCATAGTAAAAACTGTACCGATGGCCTAAGCAAATATTTTATAACAATTGGCGCTTTGCTGTTTCGCGTTTGCATTGCGTCTGCCGCAGACGAGCAAATACTTCTCAGTACTACTTACACTGCCATGAGATAATTCAAGCTGGCAAAGTAGTTCCCTGACGACATTGTTGAATTCAAATCGTATAAAACAAATGGAGAACGAGACAAAACGGTTCCAAATTGTTCTACAGCATGTGTCAGCAACAGATCCAATAATTGCCGAGCCTGCTGGCACAAGCGACAAAGCAGGAAAGGCTCGCCGAAAGTCTCTTGCTCCTTCACTGATGAAAAATTTTGTAGTTTCTTGATGTGGGATCTCGGCTTAATACTATACAACGTCTCGGCGATAGACCCAAATTACTCACTGAGCAACTCACCAAACAGACCTGCCATAATCAAAGTGGGAAAGCACAAAAAAACTTCCCTAAAGAAATTGCGCGCTTGAAGGTGGGTATATTGATTGCTGCGAGGATCTTTATGCACCCATTGTTTGAACTACGACCTGGCTATACTGGGAATATAATGCCGCCATATGGTATCTACTTTCGGCAACATAATTCTTAGAATGAGCAAGCAAACTCTTTCTGCTCTATTTTTTGTATTTCACCACTGGATAATTCACAGGCAGAGAGTTTCTTGTGAGCGCAATGGTGGGCTGGGGCTCGAAGAGTTATTAAAGCCCCTCCATCCATAAGTATATTTGATGGATCCTTTGTCTACAAAGCCTTCAGACTGACTCATTTTTTTCTGTAGAAGAGATCCACCGAGACATACTGTGGCGCGGGAACGTGGCGCCATCTCTTAACATTGGGTTGTCTTACTTTATTCGGTTGCTCTAACAACCATTAGATGGCCCTACGTCGAAAAAAAAAGATCAGTTGCGGCTACAAGTATTTTACTGTTTGTCAATGTGTGTAAATATACGATCACACCAAGCAGCGCGTAAACAGAACAATGTCTGTCAAAACTGCGAAGCCTGGCACACAGACATACCTTTGTTGAAGACGCTTACAGCAACGATACGTTATCGCGGGCGCGAGTATTCTTGTGGCAGAGGGGCTTCGTCTACGGAAGAACGTTGGTTAAATGCAAAAAGACAGCAACTTCGTTCACCGTGAACAAATGAAGAAAACATGGCTCGTATGATTGAAATCCTGCAGCAAAACCGCATCATTACAGTTCACATCGATCAGATGCCCTCGAGATTCATAGGACAATATTCTTCCAAATTCTGCCTCAGTATGTGTGGCAACGAGAGCTGACTGACAGACTTCTCGCAGACCGTCATGGAACTCGTAGAACCAGAAGGAAACGTGATCATTAGTTTGTGCTGCTGTGTCGCAGAAGCATAGAAGCATGCCTCGTGCATTGAGGCCCTGCCGAAGTCGAAAAATTTGGACTTCAGTACCACTCTTCAGTGAAGGGGCCGAACACCGAATGGTGGCCAACTACCTTTCAAGCGTCGAGAAAGGTGCGGCTACAGAAATTCAGAGCATATATAATAATACTAAAATTATAAGTAAACATCATTTTCCTACCGAGTAATACAGGATGCAGTAAGCAGAAAAATTCAGACAGAAACGCCTCTGGTAGTTATCTAAGTATGCATAACCATTGTGTAAACAATAAACTATATTCACACTATCAATTAGCTGATAGAGAAATGTGCGGAATATAAACAACCCTTATATATAGCTTTCATTGATTACGAGGAAGCGTTTGATTCAGTCGAAGCCTCAGTAGTCATGCAAGCATTACGGAATCAGGGTGTAGACGAGCAGTAATTAAAAATACTGAAAATATTGACACGTGTACTTATCTTTATCGGGCAACCACGTTTCGCCGCCTAACAAATGTAATCACACAGCGCGGGACGCGCCTGCATGTATCCGAAGTTTCTGGAAAGTTATCGATGCTTCTACCCGGCGGTCTGCTGTCGCCGAACCTTGTGTTATCTGATTTCATCGAGTGACGCGGGTCCGAGCGATTAGTCTTGAACATTCGACGACAGCTGTATAAAAGCGGACGCGCTTGACCCGCTGATCAGATTTTCGACGATCGCCGACTGTGTTCGCCGCTCTCGTTGTGCTTTAAGTGTAGCCTGTTTTGTGGGCACAGGTTCGCCCAATGAAATCTAGTTTTGCCTTTCACAGTATTTCTACGGTGTTCTTTGACGTCACGACCACGTGACATCTGGTGGAGGTGCTTTGCGTTCATGTACCGGACGCCCCCACAAAGCCGTGACCCAAGCCCTAACGCGGAAGACACCAACGTCGCCAAGAACCAGCGAGGTAGCCGCAGGCTGCAAGGACTGCCCCCGGAGCAAGGACTTTTGCCTGAGACGGCTAGGGAGATGGCCAACAAGCCCACCCCGATGGCAGCCCCAGCGGCCCCCGTCGTGCTGCAGCAGCCCAAGAAGCCTCCGACGTTCCGCGGTTCAACTTTCGAGGACCCGGAAAGCTGGCTTGAGACGTACGAGAGAGTCGCTACGTTTAACAACTGGAACAGCGACGACAAACTGCGATATGTCTTCTTCGCATTGGAAGACGCGGCCAGGACGTGGTTCGAGAACCGAGAAGCCACCTTAACGACCTGGGAACTTTTCTGTAGCGGCTTCCTGCAAACGTTTACAAGCGTCGTGCGAAAAGAGCGAGCCCAAGCTCTACTGGAGACCAGAGCGCAGCTGCCGAATGAGACGATTGCGATCTTCACTGAGGAAATTAGCCGTCTGTTCCGCTACGCTGACCCAGAAATGTCCGAGGAGAAGAAAATCCGCCTGCTGATGCGTGGTGTGAAGGAAAAACTTTTTGCCGGAACGGTACGAAGCCCACCGAAGACCATCGACGAGTTTCTTCGCGAGGCCACCAGCATCGAGAAGACACTCGAGATGCGAAACCAGCAATTCAACTGCCGCATGAACTCCCCTAACTACGCCAGAGTTCAGTCACTGGCCACCGACGACCTACGCGAGACTATCCGAGCTGTCGTGCGGGCGGAGCTACAAAATCACAGCCTCAAATGGCTTCGATTGCC
Organism: Dermacentor variabilis; assembly: GCF_050947875.1. Lineage (NCBI taxonomy): Eukaryota > Metazoa > Arthropoda > Arachnida > Ixodida > Ixodidae > Dermacentor > Dermacentor variabilis. Next base: position 80,266,156 of record NC_134576.1, on the reverse strand, counting down.
GACGCCGTGCGTGTCGAGCTCCAACAACAACTTGGAGTAGCCCTTGAATCGCCGCGGCCTGAGCCGCAAGCGATGACCTACGCCGCCGTCGCACGCCGTCAAGGTCCCCCTCCGCGACCGCGCCAGGGACCTGTCACGCCGCAGTTCCGTCTTCCGCCTGCGCCGCCACCACGACCACCCGTCGCCCAGCGCACCTACGCGAGGAAGACGGACATTTGACGCGCTCCTGACCACCGCCCGCTCTGCTAGCACTGCGGAGAAGCGGGTCACGTCTACCGACGATGTCCATACCGGGAGATGGGACTACGAGGTTTCGCCATCAACGCTCCGCGCCCGCAGCAAGGAGAACACCCTCGCGATATCGCAGACTACCTCGCCGCTACTCAGTGGAGCCCTCGACGACCGTCCCATTCGCCGTCACCAGGCCGCTACCTGTCGCCGATGCACCGTCCATACACTGGCCCAGCCCGGGGCCGGTCAGCGAGCCCATATCCGGAAAACTAAAAGCAGCAACCGATGGAGGTGCGGTTGCTGTTCGTCGAACTGACGAAGATCCTCCGCCGCCGACGAAGACACCGAAGAGACTACCTCGACTACATAACGACACGCCGCCGTCCAGAGGAAATCAGGACGCCAAGACTACACCGACGAAAGACGACTTCACGACGCGACGTTCCAAGTTCAGTTCAACACGACGCAGCCGTGATCCGACGCCAAAACCCAACTCTAACGCAAGACAAAGAACCACCGACCTCGACGTGCTTCTCGACGGCCACGCAGTCACCGCCTTAATAGACACAGGAGCCGATTACTCCGTCATGAGTGGACCCATCGCCGTCCAGTTGAGGAAAGTTAAGACTGCATGGGAAGGCCCTCAAATTCGGACTGCTGGAGTACACCTGATTACGCCGACTGGGATCTGCTTGGCAAGAATTACCGTTCATGACCGGACTTACCCTGCCACCTTCGTTATCTTCCAACAGTGTTCACGAGACGTCATTCTCGGCATGGACTTCCTGAATCAACATGGCGCAGTCATCGACCTGAAGTCGAAATTGATAACGCTGTCGCAAGAACAAGCAATATCGCAGGAGAGCTGTCGTAGTCACCACGCCTTGAGTGTGCTCGAAGATCAAGTGAACATCCCGCCGCGCTCCAGCGTTATTATTTCCGTCGGCACCGCAACACCCGCTGACGTAGAAGGCGTCTTCGGGGGCGACCAACATCTACTGCTCCACCATGAAATTTGCGTCGCAAGAGGGATCGTTAGACTCCACGGAGGGCAAGTGGAAGTCATGCTGATCAACTTCAGCCAAGAGTTCAAGCACATCAACAAGGGCACGACAATCGCATATATCGAGGAAATTGTGGAAACCAGCAATGCCTTTGTCCTCTCGTATTCAGCCGCGTCTACCCCGATGAGCATAGTCCCCGAACCAGACTTCGACGTGAATCTAAGTCTTCCTATGCGTAAGCAGCAACAGATCAGAAGTCTTCTCCGACGATAAAAAGACTGCTTTTCGACGTCATCGAGGATTCGACAAACACCAGTTGCAAAGCATCGCATAATAACCGAGGAAAGCGCTCGACCACTCCGCCAGAGCCCTTGCCGAGTTTCGACGCGAGAACGTGAAGCTATTAGGCAACAAGTTGACTAAATGCGGCGCGACGACATCATCCAGCCGTCTAAAAACCCGTGGGCCTCTCCTGTAGTCCTGGTGAAGAAAAAGGACGGAACCCTACGCTTCTGCGTCGATTATCGTCGACTGAACAAGATCACGAAGAAGGATGTGCACCCCCTTCCACGGATAGACGACGCTTTGGATCGGCTCTGCAACGCTAAGTACTTCTCTTCGATGGACCTCAAGTCTGGCTACTGGCAAATAGAAGTCGACGAGAGAGATCGCGAAAAGACTGCCTTCATCACGCCAGACGGCCTCTACGAGTTCAAGGTCATGCCATTCGGACTGTGCTGTGCGCCTGCAACGTTTCAGCGCGTCATGGACACGGTGTTAGCCGGACTGAAGTGGCAGACGTGCCTTATTTACTTGGATGACGTCGTTGTCTTCGCCGGAAATTTCGGCAATCACCTTAGGCGGCTTGCGACAGTGTTAGAGGCCATTAAGTCATCAGGGATCACTCTGAAGCCGGAAAAGTGCCGCTTCGCTTACGATGAGCTTTTGTTCCTAGGCCACGTCATCAGCAAATCAGGAGTACGCCCCGACCCACAGAAGACAGCTGCCATCGCAAAATTCCCGCAGCCAACCAACAAGAAGGCAGTGCGCAGATTCCTTGGCATGTGTGCCTACTATAGGCGCTTTGTCAAGGGCTTTTCACGCATCGCGGAGCCGCTAACACATTTAACCAAATGTGATGTCGAGTTCAAGTGGAAAACGCCGCAGGCCAAGGCATTTCAAGAACTCAAACGACTCATGCAGTCGCCGCCGGTACTTACACACTTCGATGAGGACGCCGATACCGAAATCCACACTGACGCCAGTAGCCTAGGCCTCGGTGCCGTCCTAGTCCAGAGGAAAGGACTTGAACGGGTGATATCGTATGCTAGCCGATCGATGTCAAAAGCGCAAAGCAATTATTCTACGACTGAAAAGGAATGCCTCGCCATCATTTGGGCTACAGCTAAATTCCGCCCTTACCTCTATGGGAGGCCATTCAAAGTCGTCAGTGACCCTCACGCGTAGTGTTGGCTAGCTAACTTAAAGGACCCTTCAGGACGGCTGGCGCGGTGTAGCCTCAGACTGCAAGAATATGACATGACGGTAATATACAAGTCCGGAAGAAAACACACCGACGCCGACTGCTTATCGGGTGTCCCCATCGATCCTCCGCCGCAAGACGACGAGGATGACGACGCCTTCCTTGGGATAATAAGCCCGGAAGACTTCACTAAACAGCAACGAGCAGACCCGGAGCTAAAAGGCCTCACCGAGTATTTGGAAGGGAACACCGACGTTGTCCCTAGGACATTTGGGCGCGGGTTGTCTTCGTTCACGCTACAAAACAACCTGCTCGTGAAGAACTTCTCACCAGTCCGCGCCAGCTACCTTCTTGTTGTGCCGTCAGCGCTGCGTCCAGAAATACTGCACACCCTACACGACGATCCAACCGCTGGGCACCTCGGATTCTCCCGGACGCTGTCGAGAATACAGGAAAGGTATTACTGGCCGCGCCTGACCGTCGACGTCGCCCGTTACGTCAAGACATGCCGAGACTGTCAACGACGCAAGACACCACCAACAAGGCCAGCAGGATTACTACAGCCGATCGAACCTCCTCGCCGACCATTCCAGCAGATTCGGATGGATTTGTTGGGGCCGTTTCCGATGTCAAAATCCGGGAATAAGTGGATCGTCGTGGCGACGGACTATCTCACAGGCTTTGCTGAAACTACAGCTCTACCAAAAAGCAGCGCAGCCGAAGTGGCGAAATGTTTCATCGAGAACATCCTGCTGCGACATGGTGCCCCAGAAGTCCTCATCACCGACAGAGGAATGGCTTTTACAGCAGAGCTCACCCAAGCCATTCTGCAGTAGAGCCAGACAAGTCACAGGAGGACAACTGCCTACCATCCGCAGACGAATGGTCTCAAGGAGCGCCTGAACAAGACCCTCGTCGACATGCTAGCAATGTACGTCGACGTCGAGCACAAGACGTGGGATGCGGTCCTGCTGTATGTAACCTTCGCTTACAACACGGCGGTGCAAGAAACAACTCAGATCACGCCGTTTAAGCTGGTTTACGGCAGGAACCCGACGACGACGCTCGACGCCATGCTGCCCCACGTCACTGACGAAGAGAATATTGACGTCGCTAGCTATCTCCAGCGCGCCGAAAAAGCCCGACAGCTCGCCCGCCTACGGATCAAGAACCAACAGAGGACCGACAGCCGACACTACAACCTCCGACGACGCTTCGTCGAGTACAAGCCCGGCGACCGTGTTTGGGTTTGGACACCGATGCGCCGACGACGACTGAGTGAGAAACTATTGCGCCGCTATTTCGGACCCTACAAGGTCATTCGACGTATTGGCGCACTGGACAATGAGGTCGTGCCAGACGGAATTTCGCATTCACAGCGGCGCCGCACACGATCTGAAGTGGTCCGCGTGGTGCGTCTGAAAACCTTTTACGGACGCTGACGAACTTCCTTATTTTTGTTTTCTTTGCTACGGGTGTTTTTCTTGATTACTTTCATATGTATGCAGCATCGGGTCGATGCTTTTTAAGAGGGGGGTATTGGCACGTGTACTTATCTTTATCGGGCGACCACGTTTCGCCGCCTAACAAATGTAATCGCACAGCGCGGGACGCGCCTGCATGTATCCGAAGTTTCTGGAAAGTTATCAATGCTTCCACCCGGCTGTCTGTTGTCGCCGAACCTTGTGTTATCTGATTTCATCGAGTGACGCGGGTCCGAGCGATTAGTCTGGAACATTCCACGACTGCTGTATAAAAGCCGACGCGCTTGACCCGCTGATCAGATTTTCGACGATCGCCGACTATGTTCGCCGCTCTCGTTGTGCTTTAAGTGTAGCCTGTTTTGTGGGCACGGGTTCGCCCAATAAAAGCTAGTTTTGCCTCTCACAGTATTGCTACTGTTTTCTTTGACGTCACAACCACGTGAAAATATCTATAGCAGCTCCACAGCCACCGTGGAGCTGCTACGAAAGCAACAAAATCACAATAAAGGAGGGCGTCAGGCAGGGAGACAGCATCTCTCCAATGCTTTACACAACGTGTTTACAGGAGGTATTCAGAGACCTGGATTGGGAAGAATTGGGGATAAGAGCTAATGGAGAATACCTTAGTAAATTGCGATTCGCCGATCATATTTCCTTGCTTAGTAACTCGGGGGACCAATTTCTATGCATGCTCACTGACCTGGAGAGGCAAAGCAGAAGGGTGGGTCTAAAAATTAATCTGCAGAAAACTAAATTAATATATAACAGTCTCGGAAGAGAACAGCAGTTTACGATAGGTAACGAGGCACTGGAAGTGGTAAGCGAATACATCATCTACTTAGGGCAGGTATTGACCGCGGATCCGGATCATGAGACTGAAATGGAAGAATAAGAATGGGCTGGGGTGCGTTTGGCAGGCATTCTCAGATCATGAACAGCAGGTTGCCATTATCCCTCAAGAGACAAGTGTATAATAGCTGTGTCTTTCCAGTACTCACCTACGGGGCGGAAACTTGGGGGCTTACAAAAAAGGTTCTATTTAAATTGAGGACGACGAAAAGATAGAATGAAGAATGATGGGTGTACCGTTAATGGATTAGAAAAGAGCAGATTGGGTGAGGGAACAAACGCGAGTTAATGACATCTTAGTTGAAATCAAGAAAAAGAAATGGGCATGGGCAGGACATGTAATGAAGAGGGAGGAGAACCGATGGTCATTAAGGGTTACGGACTCAATTCCAAGAGAAGGGAAGCGTAGCAGGGGGCAGCAGAAAGTTAAGTGGGCTGATGAGATTAAGAAGTTTGCAGGCACAACAAGGCCACAATTAGCACATGACCGGGGAAGTTGGAGAAGTATGGAAGAGGCCTTTACCATACGGTGGGCATAGCCATGATGATGATGATGATGATGAAGAAGCAATGCGCCACTTGCTCATCTCCTTGAAGCCCGGTGTCATTATAAATGTTATGAAACTTGATCCGACCAGTATAAACAACACCACACCGCTACGGCGACACGAACTGGTGCGGACGGCGGCGCCAGGGGCACTGATGACCTTACGGTGATTACTGGCCGTTATCACTCTTTAGTGCCTTATCCATCCGCGTCGAGCTGTTATGAACCGGGAGCTACGTCTTGGTGCTCTCATGGTCTTTTCATTAACCTGGTATGTGCCACAAATCGCATAGAGTGACAACAGTGTATGACGAACATAAATGATAAATGATGACATGAATACCATGACATGCGTGTCATTTCCCAGACAACAATCAATGTCCTCAGGACGTCCTCAAATGGCACAAACGTCCTCACAGTTTTTACGACGCCCTCGGTACGTCCTTGCGACGTCATTCACGGGTTCATCCTGAAAACATCTTTTGCAGGGCTTATTACCCAGGTAGCATAAAATAGATACTTAACGTTTTTCTGTCGTTTATCCGAAACGAATGAAAGTGTTTAAAGAAGACACGAGCAAGACAACATCGTTGGTAAAACGTCGTATCTGCCTGCTATAGTCCGGCTTAATTACTTTTTTCAGACGGTCTAGAACAGCTCTTCAAAACGTATTCGAAAAGCTGGTCCTGAAATAGGATTGGGAATGGCACAAATACTCCCTTTGCCAGGGCCCTTCATAGATGATTTCTAAATGCTTTTAAGATGTTATCTAAAAGCTGGTCTAGAAGTAGTCATGAACTGTTTACGATAATATGAAGCTCGTTTTCGCGGTTTCTAAATGAGTCGAAGCGTCGGTGTCTAGTGCTACTGAGCTCCTGGCGCAGTTCCATGCACTGTTGCCTATAGAGGTGGACGCATCCTCGCCCAAGTCACCTGAAAAGGCACATGTACACAAAAATGAATTCCCAATGCCGCTTTTGGCATGCAGCAACGATGTTTACAAGCAAAATAGGACTGACATCCCGCTAAGAAATGAGCGCGTCTTGACAATCGGCCAGGCTAGGGATTTTCTGCCAGGGGCGCATGAAATGAGCATATCACAAAGCAACACTTTATTGCAAAAATAACACTTATGCAAGGTTTGAGCAAAATATATGAGCAATTAAAAGTACGTCAAAATAAAAGCACATCAAGATTGAATAAAACTACCAGAAATAATTCTTAATGAACTAGCAATTGATAAGCGATGGCTAAAACATGCATAAACGAAATTCGTAAGTACGCATACATGACGAACAGCACGAACGCGAAGTGTGCTGAAGTTTCTTATTTTGCACTAAGGAGGACATGCTATCACATGAATAGACTAGAGTTATTTAGAAATTGATATCACAGCAACTGCAAGAAGCATAATGAAAATGCGAGATTTAATTGCATGGTGTCTGCCTGCAAGCTATGTTACCAATAACCTAGAAGCTTGAAAAGAACATAAAAAGGAATAACTACACATACCATCAAAAATCAATCCTGTGACAAAACCAAACCACGGGAACATGTTAAGCGTAAAAATATTGCCTGTATGGTAGACCAAATATAGTAATGGTGAGATAATTAAAAGAAACATAAAACTAAAAAAACAATCTAGTGAATGATCCTAAAGAATAATGAAACAAGCAAATCTGCGTAACAAGTGAGCACCATTGTAATGCAGAGTACGATGAGACTGAGTAACGCTATACATAACTAAAATAATCATAGCACTCTAGTACACGAGAAATGAATGTGCAAGCCTCATTATTAGAAAATTATATAAACCTGGAAATTTCCCGGCCGCGGCGGCCCAATTTCGATGAGGGCTAAATGCGAAAACACCCATGTACTTTGATTTAGGTGCACGTTTAGGAACCCCATGTGGTCCAAATTTCCGGAGTCCCCCACTACGGCGTGCCTCAAGAGGTAGTGGTTTTAGCGCGTAAAACCCCGTAATTGAACGTTTTGAACCTCGAAATTAAATGGAATGCACAGGAAGCTGCAATTCAGTAACCAATGGAGCAATGGTCTTAATAAATACGATTCCGTTTATATAAACAGCATTTTACAAAAGGCACATATGTACCACTCTCGCAAGAACAGGCATAAGGTCGCAATCAATCATTTTCAAACCCATGAATACATTAGCACACTTTGCACACATCTCCAGTCTCCTAAAGTAAATAAAAGAAATTGGCTTGCCTTCCCGGCCCTGCGAAAGCGGGTGTCCAGCGAAGCTGTTTAATAAAACCACTACAACTGCTGTGGGGGTATGCAGTGCTTTACTGCTTTAGAGTGATGGTAATTTTTACAGCACGCCGCCGCCCGTTGCGTTGCTGCAACAACACTGAAATCAGGTGCTAGTCTGGGTATTCCATATATGCGAGGCCAGGGACGTCACTTCCCACGTCGCAAGTTGCCATCGCCACGGCAGCTTGCGCAGCAGTAATCGCTATCGGGAAACGCATGAGGGGAGCGCTACGTGCTTCGCATTCTTACCACCTTACCACTTATCAATTATGCACCTTATCAATTAGCACCTTATCAATTATGTCGCTCGGGTGCTTGTTTTGCGTTTGTTCTTTATTGAAAGGCACGCTGTTCTATATGTTGCATCCGTGCTTCCAAAGAATGTATGCACCGTGTGCTTCGCTTTGCTGAAGCCTCTGCCTTACGGGGGTACGGGCCATCGCTTGTGGCCCGGCACTGCCGCCGCAATCGGCCCGTATTTTCGGTAACGGACACGGACACAAGAAATGCCGACCAAGTAGGGGCTCACAGCTTCGCTGCAGAAAGCACTCTAAATGCCAAAAACCTTTCACACATGTAGCCCCGAGTCATGATTTACCAATTCACCCTCACTTTCACATCCAAAAATATTTATCACAGGGTCCAGGCAGAGTTCCATTGATGAACAGCTTGGGAGCACACCACTTTGTACTCTACAGTTCCGCTGGCAGTGGCACTGCCGTACATGTTGGTACTTGAAATGTTTTCAGTGTAGATACACTTGCTGCCCTGGACAGGCATGTCCATATATTTGTACTGGTGCTCCATTTCGTCGAAATGGACACGACATGTTGCACTACGCTGGTAGTTGAAATGTTTTGAATGCAGATGCAGTGGTTTCACCAGGATGACTTGCCCACATACCATCTCTGACACATGTATGCCTTAGAAGCTGTAGGGATTGGTGGACGCACCTTTCGCTGGATATGCAACTATTTGCATGGAAGATCTTTCTTTATTTTGACTGAAGACGGACCAACGCCATCTAGCTATACCAGTCGTGGTGTACCGCAAGGCGGAGTACTCAGCCCTACCCTTTTCAACCTGGTGCTCGTTGGTCTCGCTGATTCGTTACCGCAAACCGTACAGCTCTCCGTATATGCAGACGACATTTGCATATGGGCTTCAGGCGTGACACGTGTACAAGTCCGCGCACGACTTCAGAAAGCCTCAACGGCTGTGTCAAGATACCTAAGAAGACAAGGCCTGGAGCTTTCTGCTGAGAAATGTGCAGTCGTTGCTTTTACTCGTAAATCGATGTCCCCGTATGCTTTGCGGATTAATGACCACATCATTCGATATAGACGAACGCACCGATTTCTTGGCGTCATCATTGATAGAGACTTGTCTTGGAGCCCTCACATCTCGTACATGACGAAGCGTTTGGCCGCCATTGTGGACCTTCTTGCGTTTCTCGGCGGGAAGTCCTGGGGCGCAACAGTACCGTCAATGTTGCAACTATATCGAGCACTGTTTTTTGGGCTTCCTGCGGTACAGCTTACCTGTAATAGGTAATACTTGTACTACGAATATTCGTAAACTCCAGAGCGTGCAAGCCCAAGCACTCAGGACTTGTCTCGGTCTTCCCAAAACAACGTCATCGATTGCGACAGTGGCCATAGCCAGAGACGCGCCTTTGACAGTCTACATTGATACAGATGTCCTGAGAGCGCACATCCGACACCTGACTCGGATTCCCTCACACCATCTTGCTTGCTTGCCAGCAAAAAGGCCACTTTCAACTTTTGCTAAAACTATTGTAAGACATCAGTCGTACTTGCCATCAGAATTTACGCCCGCTTCACGATTGTCAGATCCATTGTGGTGTCTGCACCGGCCGCAAGTGCAACTGACAATTCCAGGAGTCAGAAAGAAAGCTGGAGCGCCATTGCAATCTTTGAAGCAAGCAACTTTGGAGCACATTCACAACGTGCACAGATTCCGGAAACATGTATACACAGATGGCTCAGTAAAACTCAACAGCGCTGCTGCTGCAGTCATCATCCCGGCACAATCTGAGGAAATCAAGTTAAGAACTTCATGTGTGACCACATCAACGGGTGCAGAACTCGCGGCGCTCCGTGCTGCACTTGATTTCATTTAGCAGAAACCACCGCAACAATGGACAGTCTTCAGTGACTCCAAGGCAGCCCTTCAGTGCATACGAAGCCCAATGCGCCACGGACCCCATGAACAACTGGCCTCAGAAATTCGGCACATATATCATCAAAGCTATGATAAGGGCCACAACATAATCTTTCAGTGGCTTCCAGGACACTGTAACATCAGCGGGAATGACCAAGCCGACGAAGCCGCCCGATCGGCACATGAAAGTGGTCAACGAGTCTTCATTCCGCTTTCGCGAACAGACGCTGCGGCTGGGCTGCGATTGATGTCCCGTGAGTGTACTTTGCCCCTGTGGGACTCAAATGTTTTCACCATGTGTCGGTTGCGTTCGTTGTCTCCGGACATACGGATGCACCTCCCGCCTGGATTACCACGACGTGAACAGACCATGCTTTACCGTCTGTGGCTAGGCGTTGCATTTACAAAAGCCTATGCTTTCCTCATAGGAATGGCCGACAGCCCCACGTGCGACACATGTAACATCGACGAGACGCTCGCACACATTATCTGTGTCTGCCCGCGATACAGTGCTGAGAGACAAGTGATGTGCAGGGTACTGGACAAGCTGGACAATCGTCCACTTTCAGAACTAAAAGCTTTAGGCCAATGCTCCGAAAGAACATCCGCGTTGAAGGCCTTATTCGCGCTATTAACGTTCTTGCGGTCTACGGGGCTTCACGACAGACTCTAAGAATGCCGCCCCCTACCGTTCTGTAGTGTACGCGCTTTGTTCGTGCTTGTCTCCCTTTCTTTCTATCTCCCCCTTCCAATCTCTTTCTCTTTTTATCCCTCTTAACCCTTCCCCCTGCGCAGGGTAGCCAACCGGAACTACCTCTGGTTAACCTCCCTGCCTTTCTCTGCATTATTTTCTCTCTCTCTATGCGCTCAATCTTCACTTGGTAGCACTGAACTTTAGGTGTTCCCTCTCGGTGTGCTTGCCAGAGAAGTTGGCAGGCCGCACACAAATTTTTGCAGCTTGTAATGAAACATATAGCAGCACACTTAAGCTACAGTGTGAAAGATATGCTAAAACTTATGACTTATGAAAGTGACATTAGCACAAAATATGCAACTACAACACTGTATCCCGATTACCAAAATAAACACAACCAATGCTAACTATAGAAAAGTATTGTGGATATTATTTTGAACAGGCTGTTCAATGAAATGGGCACATAATATGTTGATTCTACATTAAGTAGAGTAAGCCTTTTAACTATGCAATGACAATGTAAATTGCAGTCACTCGCCTTTCCTGTGCTAGCAATCTGGTTGCTTGCATTTCTTAAACGATTCCGAGGACGTCCTTTAAAGCGGATGAGGGGAGATGCACCAATGTATATCGACATTCTCTCACGCCTTTGGCCAGGGGCCTCTGTGTTGATGCTCGTGGACTGAATGAGAACGATCAGTTGGCACATTGCAATGAAGCAAGAATTAAAGCCACTATGCACTTAAGATATTACCACGTTTTATGTCACCTGTCATCTGCTTACTACCATTCAAGGCACCACGCTAAGTTACCAAGCCTTAGTCCGATATTGCTGCATTTATTGGCACACTGTCGCCTTGTAATCACATTTGCAACTAAGACCTCCAGGTAGGGACAAATGTATGCAATTGATCATGGACAAATGTATTCCGCAATACAAGGCTAAAATTGCTCTGCAAATAACCCATATTACCGCAGACAGCTCTCCACCCGCCAGTTACGAGCACTTACGTGAGGTACCCTTCCCAGCGCCTCATTGCTAAAGCCCCTAGGCATAACTCATTGCATAACGATTAGGAGAGCGCCAGCAACGGCTCGCGGATGGCGAGACCGCGCGTGTTCCCCGTGCACGCGCAAACGGCGACGCTTCTCAGCTCAGCTCAGCTCAGCTGCTCTCCAAATTAAAATCGTACAAACAAATCGCTGTACATGCAGTGCCAAGTAAGACAACAAAGCACAATACTTGACAAAGGACAGCGTGACCGAAAATAGTGAGAAACACACGACTGCCCACACGAGCACAATTGCGGAACTATGCACAGCCCGGTTTCACACGGCAGCCTTGGCCACAGCTCAGTTGCTCTCCAAATTAAAATCATAGAAAGAAATCGCTGCACACGCAGTGCGAAGTAAGACAAGAAGGCACAACACTTGCTTCACAACGGACAGCGCAACCGAAAACAAGGAGAAACACACGACTGCCCAAACGAACACAATTGCGGAACTATGCACAGACCGCTTTCACACGGCAGCCAAGGCAGCCTTCGCCACGCGCTTGGTCATGTGACCGATGCGACGGTATCGTATCGCCACCTTGCGTAAGGTTGGATTGTGTTGACGGGCTGTTGAAGCGCCGCGGTGTGAGCGCTTAGCGTGCGCGTCGGCGTGTCGTGCGCGTTTTGCGTTCCCGTGTGTCGACCGTGAAGCATGTCGCGTAGAGCCACACAAGCCGCCCTCTCTTGTGTTCTTTCGCGCGCTGGCTCGCTTGCTCGATGTGCCGCTCCGACTCAAACCAGAGCAGCGAGCTGGCCGCTCCCGCTGTGTATTTCGCGGGCCTTTCATTTCGGACGCCGTCAGTGCCGCATCATTCTGGTTTGACGATCGGCGCGTCTGACCATGCCTGATCACACCAAGCTATGCGCCCAAGCGTGCCGAGACCGTACCGTTGAGTCCCATGAATATTACGGCGAATACTTACTGTCTGCGGCTGTTTTAGAGCGCAGCTCTTTGGCGTCCGTTCCTGGGTTTCGCGTCGTCGTCGGCCTCGTAACCAGCTCCGCCCCCCTTTCATCCCCCCAGCGCTAGCAGCGACCGACTGATACCGCTGGATGCCGCTGACGCCGCTAGAGAGTCAAGATAACGTGACTGCATAGAACACCGTCGCCGCCATGCAGAAAGAGGAGGAAAGGGTACCCCCCTCCCTGTATCGGCGTCAGCGGCATCAGTCAGTCGCTGCTATCTCTTCCCTCCTCCCTTTATCGTGTTGTCCGCTTGCTGCGCGCGCTTCTGCCCCCATCGTTTGCCGCTGGGTGTACACGCCGCCCCCCTCTTCCTGCGAGTCTCCGATTGTCAAAGCGCCGGCTCGAACTTAATTCCTTTCTTCGCTCCTCCTCCAATGCAACCCCTGTGCGGTGGCAATCAGAGAGCCAGATCGGTGGCGGCGGATCTGTATATGTGCACCGCCCGAGCCGAAATTGCCGCTGCCGTTCGCCCTGTGCGGTGGCAATCAGAGAGCCAGATCGCTGGCGGCGGATCTGTATATGTGCACCGCCCGAGCCGAAATTGCCGCTGCCGTTCGCCACTGCGAAATTATCTGCCAGTTCTTTCTGAGCCATGAGCGAGACGACCGATGGAAGTCCTCCGTCTGCTGCTGCTGCTGCTGCTGCTGCTAAACGAGCTGCCAGAGCAGAGGCCCAGCGCCGTCGCCGTCAGAATCCAGAGGTGCGTGCCGCCGAAGCAGAAGCTTACCGTCGCCGCCGTCGAGATGATCCAGGAGTACGGGAAATATTAAAAAAAAAATTCTGTGATAGCGCATACATGTGTTGCTCGATTTCTTTGCCTCAATCTATCGAAAAGGTGAAACAGCTTATTTGCTGCGCTCAAATTTCGCATTAGGAAGTAACGTAATCGTCGGTATTTTTTTATGCTGGCTAAGAGGTCAGTAGTCGGTCGTAAGTGCTGTTGATGTGCAAGCAACGCGTTCGTTAGTTCTTTCGCTCTCTCGCCATCTATATTTTCCACGCTCTCTCTCGTTGTTTCGTTCGTTCGCTCGTCCGGGCTACTCACTTGTACTGGCATTCATCGACGGTGGTTTCGGTACATTGTTTTTGTATACATTGCGTTCACAGTAAAATTCACCGCAACACTTTCTGCAAAGCACCGTTCCTATATTAACGGATGTACCGATGCATTCCTTCGGTGCCATCGAAAGTGATGTTCGCTCTTTAACTCGATCCCTTTATTCATGGATAGTATAGAAAAGGCCTTACGAATACATCACAGGAGAATGTTTAGAAAGTGGTACAGGGGAATGATTAACATGCCATTGATTAAAATACAATCGTTCATTGCGTGAGAAACTGCAAAAAAAAACGCGTAACAAGTAAAAAAAATCAGTTAGGTCGGAAACTGCGCTTAGTGTGTAGCAGCTCCTTGAATTTTGCCGCTTATCCTTCAGTGCCTGCGTGCGATCGCAAGTTGTTCCATTCGACGATAGTGCGCGGTTTGAATGAACTTTCAAAGCGATGAGAGTGATATATCATATTTGCACTAGTGGTCATGACAAAAAAAGAAATCATCAGATATAATTTAATGATAATCAAGTTTATGAAAAAGGCAAAGTTATTGAACTAGAGGATGCGCTGTCAGAATCAGCGCTAACACCCGCGTGGTCCACTGACTGGCAGCGCTTCTCAGAAGTCGATGTGGAGCGGTTGTCCGCGTCACAAAGAGTGGCTTCAATGTTACTGCACTCGCGCACCATTCGTTCGTGGCCTGTTGCGATGTCAACTTCGTTTGCAATCGTTCGTCTCTTCTGAATTGGGCAACGCGACAAAAGGCTTCTTTTTCCTAGCCGAACTCATGCTAATGCAGGGCGAATACAGTAGCAATTGACACGAGTGCCGCTTGATAAATGGAGAATTCTCCCGCCAAGAACAGCGCCGTCGAAAACCCAGCACACTAACGGAGCAGATACGGCCAGACTAATGAAAACGTTTTCGAAACGGACAGCGGGTAAGTCCCGTTCATATTTTTTCATCGTGGCCGAAAGTGGAACATACATTTGCACGGGGAAGAAATAGAAGCATAAGCGCATGTTTTTAATTAGCTAACAGCGTAGACAGAACCTTCATCAACTTCATCACTTGGCTGGAACGGGTGTTGTAACTTACGTTGTCGCTTCGCTTCTAGAATAACTTCACCAAAGCTGCTCTCCACAGGTGTATGACATTTTATGCCGGTCGCGAAAGTGGACAGTTTCAACGTGACGATTTCAGCGTTTCTTACCATCGCTTCTTCATGGTTCAACGCCTCTGTAACGTCACTCTCATCCTCTCCGCGCTTTTTTACGACCACGAGCATTGTTGCAAACGTCCAAGCAGTCCGAGGTTTTAGCACTGGCCGGCGGCAAATATTGCGCTGTGTCAACCTCTAAGCTAGACGCCGTTATACTTAATATTTTCCTAAATCATCTCACGACTAAGACCGTTAAAATTATTTGTTACAAAAACATTGACTGGATCGCTTTTGCCATAATGAGAAACATTCGAAAAACATTAGTCAATTGCTTTCATGCTTCATGCAATAATTTTGTGCTTCAGTGCTTCCATGTATGTGGTATAAGCTCTTTCGTTTGTCATTTCTCTGTATTTTGATGTAAGTTGTGTTTGGCAATGTGCGCTTATATTCCTATGGGCTTTCACGCTTCAGTGTTTTTGGATAAAGACACTGCGAGCGGAAAATTCCCCTGGCTTTGTCACTCTTCTTTCAACCTTTTTTGTCAGTACGATATGCGCCGTTAATAAGAAAATTTATTAAAATGGTTTTGTGGCGTCACTATGGGTCTACCTTTTCATTTCGTGTAGCCCTCTGCAACAGGGCTCAAAAGTATGCTCTCTCAAGCAGAAAGTGCATGCTGTAGTTCTGTGCATGAAACAACTTACTTCAGGTAATAAAATCACCGATTTTTACTGGGCGCAGCGCATGCCTAGGTCTTTAGGATGTCCTCAACACGTGCAGAAAGGATCCTTGAATGCTCTTCTGAGGACGTCCTGAGGATGTGCTGAGGCCCCACAAGAGGACTTGATAGGGATGTTTTCAGGTCCATGTGGGGATGTCCAGAGGGCATCCAAACGTACTCAATTGTATATCCCGAGGATATCCTGCGGATGTCATTGTGTTGTCTGGGTTAGGTCATGGAACAGCTGCCTACGTCTTGGTGCTCTCATGGTCGTTTCGCTAACTTCACTGCATAAAATTTCCGTCATTATACGCAAGATTTCTGTCATACAAAAGAATTGCAGGTAAAAATACGAATGGTATGTCGTATTTCAAAAATACGGCAAAAGCTTCCGTTAATATACTGAAATGCGCCCCGTTTTAATTTTTACGGACATTTCACTGTAATAATACAGTAGCTACAATGTTTTGCACGAAAAAGACAGAATTACGTATTTTCGTTACGCGAGCATCCATATTTTTGCAAGGAAAACTGTACACGGTGTCTGAATGAGAGCTTGTACTGACAAAGTTTTAGCTAGCAATATTTTATTGAACACGCCAACTGTACATAATCATACAAATCATAATAACAAATAATACAAATTCATATACGCATCCTCTATTCCAATCGCAGTTTGCTACGCATACGGGCCTTGTAACTCTGATCATAAGCGCAAATATATGCGTGTGTATGCAATGTTCTCAAGTTAAGCGATTTGTAGTTAATAATACAGCATAATGTTTAAGTGAACGAAGAGCCGTGGTCATTCGTGCCAATGTAAAGACACGTGCGGCTCTCAGATGCTGGTATACTGGGAACGACATTGGTGCTCTACGCCAAAAATTGTGCGAACTATAAGCAAGTACGGAAAAGGCACGGTGTGGTATATAGACCGTAACTGCGTTTACATTTAGCAACAAAAGTCTCGAAGGGAACTGGCTGCCTATAGACCTAATTACAACAGCTGGATGGAATTTTCGAATGCGAGATGCAATTGACCCAACAGTGAAAGGGCTTTGCTGGACTGTGATGTAGTTGGTTTAACTCATTCATATAATAATTCCAGAATATCTCGTATCTGTCAATAACTATCCATTCATTCACACACAACGATTGGACATAGTCTTAACTGTTCATGTGTTGTCAATTGTTGCGGTAAGATGTTATGGAAACATTTGGCGCTTCACCTTGAAACAAGACCGGTAACGGTCCACGTTATTGAATTTGTACGGCAGAATAAATACCGCGAACATGCACCGACATTTGTGCAAATTACGGGAAGGTGACTGAAGATGAAGGACCTAGTACCGTGCTAGGATTGTTTCAAAAAGAAAAGAAAGAAAAAGGAAAGAAAGAACACCCAGTGCCAAGTTGGCGTAATGATTCAAGCTTTATTTCTTTTTGACCCAGCATGCAACGCTATTTGTTCCATATGCTTTATCCATGGATAAATGTTATGACATAACTCATTGTTTACCTGTTCATTACATGCACCAACCAGCCCAGATTAGTACTATACTAGAGATTATTGACGCATCGCAGTGCACTGCTTTGCACTGCAATTCAACACTGGGGTTTGCTATCACAAGTAGCAAAGAGTCTGATTGACCTCCCTGCCTTTTTTATTCTTGTATGCTCTATCTCTTTGCATCAAATGCGCTACAAAGCGGGAGGGAAAGCGTTCTCCTCTTTCATAATTCAATTATTTATCAAGCAATTATTTTGCTATTCCCGCAACTAAAGCACAAATGCGAAAACGAAACCGCTTCTGTTTTGTTCTCCGCGCTCACAGATTGCGGCACCAGGGGGCAGCACACACGGCGCTTCCGATCAGCAGTAGACAAAGCTGCACAAGTGTAGTCAGCCGGCATTTAGTAAAAATTGTTAATTTACCCTAAATATTCCTTGATTTGTGCTCAAGAGTGTGGCAAGACTCCAAGGAAGAGAGATTGACGCATCGGGAGCGAAGAACAGAAGCGATGGATGTTTACGCTGTTTGAGTCTCGGGCATGTTCGAAGTGGCATAGTTCCGGATTTGTCGCTGGGCGGTGCACTCTTGTGTGCTCGTCATGTGGCGTCATAGCGCGGGGATATTTTTGCTGAATGGGATTCACTTCGTCTACAAAACTGCACGCACTGAAGAACTTGTCCTGTGTTCGGGTACCACGTATGCGCATGGACGCGTGATAGCCTGCTCTCAACGGATGTTCAACAGTCTATGCGCGCACGTAACTTGCTCATGAGATAAGCCTATTTTAATTTTACTTGATTCGCATAACGTAGGTGTTAAAAGATGTGCGGTAAGCCGGCGCCGCGAACGGAAATATTATTTCTGAAGGCCACTAAGCAGCGTCTTAGGGAAAAAATGATGCGTGAATGTGGGAGAGGATCACCTGTTTCTTCAGATCGATTTCAATGGTAGCGCCATCGGCTGGATCGCGATCCCAATTTCCCGTATGACATTTTTAACTTCTTGCTCACTTGCGTTAAAAATGCTGAATAAAAATCCATTCAGTTGTATTGACGCTTGTACCGGCTTGAGAGCATACTGTATCCGATACGGCAAGAACATCTGTCAGAATGCGGAACTAAACATTCGAGATAATAGCAATCTAGTCGGAAGAAATTGCACGCAATTAGTACATCGCTGGAAACACCACAGTTAGATGTCATTTGGGGGTGCGTACAAATGCCTGAGTGACACTTTGAAAATTAGGACAGTACTTCTCGAGTTACATATTTAATTGCAATTACCCAGTGAAATCTCAGTAACGAAAGAATTACTGGCGCCTACTGCACTGTACTGGAAACAATATGCACTAGGGTTTCTTCGAATAACGGAACACATCTTTCTTTAAGTCTTGGTGCATGGTAGTTGGGGAACACGGTATAATTCACTCAGTAACCGAAATGAGGCCCAGCCGGACTCACTCGAAATCGAAATCAACAACACTCACGCGCAGCAGCGCTTATACTAGGACTCATAGAAAAAGAAAGAAAAAGAGTGAGAGGGGGCTGAAGTTTCGCCGGATAGGAGGAGCAGTATTAGTGATAACCACGTATACGAAAATTACACGAGGGAAGATTATTTTACGGAGAGGATTCAGGCTGTCAATTTGAACTTTCTCCTACTATGCGATCTTATATATGACTTGTTGACTTTGTTTCTTTGATAAGTGTCATATTGTGTTCCACTCTCCTGCTATATTTGTAGCATCGGGACGGTGCTTTTTGAGAGGGACCAATTGACAAGAGGAATTACTCATCTATTTTGGGTGATCGCTTTTCACGGTCTAATATATGTTATCGCTCAGCGCGGGACGCGACTGCATCTATCGGAAGTTGCTGGAATGTTATTGATGGTTGTAGTCGCTGTCTGTTGTCACCGAATCTTGTGTAATCTGATGACATGTATGCGCGGTGCGAATGATGTAGAACCTTCTGGAGGACACGCGGGCACCAGAAATTTCTCTGGAACCTTGGCTGGCTCGCGTATAAAAGGCGACGCACTTGACTGGCAGATCAGATTTTCGCCGATCGCCGACTGTGTTCGCCGCTATCGTTGTTCTTTGAGTGTAGCCTGCTTTTGAGGGCACAAGTTGGCCCAATGAAATGCTAGTTTTGTCAATCACAGTTTTCCTGCCGTCACAGTTTCCGCCGTCACTACTACGTGGCAATAGACCCATATAACGCCGTCACTTCAGGGATCAATTCTTCGAGGTGCCACCGAGGTTCTTCAAATGCAAGATATATATATATATATATTTATATATATACCCGCCGTGGTTGCTCTGAGCACAAGGTCGCGGGATCGAATCCCGGCCACGGCGGCCACATTTCGATGGGGGCGAAATGCGAAAACACCCGTGTGCTTAGATTTAGGTGCACGTTAAAGAACCCCAGGTGGTCAGAATTTCCGCAGTCCTCCACTACGGCGTGCCTCATAATCAGAAAGTGGTTTTGGCACGTGAAACCCCAAATATTATTATTATATATATATATATAAATGGGGTTTGAACAGCCGATCGGGCCCCAGCTTCACCCCCCCCCCATCCGTGGGAAAATGAAAACTCTCCGCCTATGGCTATGACTGAGGAAAAAAATACTATTTTTGAATGCAGTGTGTCTAAAAAATAGTTGCAAAGGTCCTAAGTACAAAACTTGACGATACAAGTCGACAGTGTAGTTTAAATCTATATATTGCTTTCCTTGGGGTTTTTCTCACTGCTACACTTTTCTTTTATATACCTATGAACAAAACGCGCAAGCGGCTGCAGCAAAAAAATTTTTGTGAGTTTGCGATTGCCGTTGCATGATTTCTTGCTACAATCATGTCCTTGAGATTTCAAGCAGCGTTTACAGTTAGGATGTGTCACTAATTAGTCCTCCCTAAATTACTAGAAATAAACCGGTACTTTTCAAGCCTGGATGGAACTCGACGCCTTGCCAATGCCCTATCCTCAGAAGCATATTAGGTATCTACAACCGATGTCCGCATAGCTAGAGACTCTTCAGTAGTAGCCTTGCGAAAGCCCGAAGCACTAGACACATAAAACTTCCATCATCTGAAGGTGTCGGGCTATCACTAAATTAGTGGCCTTATATGTCCGTCGATTGCATGGAACGATCGCTTGCAGCTTGCAGAAGCATCTTCAATCCCTTGCGCTTATCCTAGAAGTCCTGCGAAAACGTCAAGTGATCCTTTTTTTAAATAAATCAGGAGTTCAGTTTAATATGTGTCATTCAAAAATCGACTGTGACTGCCGTAAACATATTAGTCTCAACAGATTATTTAATTGATATAATTAGTACGGCACGAACGCAAATTTACATGCATGATGGAAGCATAGCAATGACGCTCTAGTGCTGCGCGATATGTCAGTAGTTTATTGCATGACCAAAGTCACTGCGTTTCAACCGGTTAAGAAAGCAGAAATGCTCGACAGCAGTCACAATAATCTGAAGGCCTTGAATGCAGCCTCTCAATATAGCTTAGTCGGCTGGTTTCATTCGTGCTACTCGCCTACTTCTTCTTGCTACTTTTGCGCGCCATACTTCGCTTGAGAATATACGTGAAAAAATGCGTGTCGATTGTTTATAGCGCTCTGCTTGACGATTCCTTAGATTTTTTTTATCGGTGTTGGAAAGAAGGTCGCAATGTTTGGAATGAAAAAGAAAGCGTCAGCCAAGTGTCGATGCTACAGAAGACACGTTCGACATACACGCTGGTTGAAATTATTCGTTGATTAAGGGCAGATATAAATATCTGCGATTTTTTCTATTTCTCTCCTTTTTCACGTTCGTCATTCGAGCATTTTCCCTTTTATTCGTATCGTATGTAATGCAAATCACGTCGACCTTCTCTTGTTAAACGTCGAAATTTGATTGGTTCTCTCATTTTGCAGCGTTGACCTTTACCATTTCCCTCCAGAATGCACCCATCGCCTGGGTTTTCTTATTGCTCATTCAGGCTACTGCGAAGGCATAGAGCACATTGGCGCCGAGTTATTCTTCAAAACACCCACCCGAGAGCTTAGGCGAGCGCTCTCAGCTCTACCTGCTTTTCCGGCCTAGCTCTCCTCCATCCTGACCGATGGGACTTCACGCCATCTGGTACAGGGTGCGGCAGTTAAATGAGAAGAAAGTTGGCGGTGGCGCGGTGGAGGGCGACAGCTAAACAGGCATTCACATCCCAACCAGTTTCTGGCTAATCATGCTTCCTTTTTGTGATATCCTCAGTTCATTGCCCCGTGTTGTCAACGTAGAGAGGTATCCTTTGATACCATTTTCATGTTCATACGGCTTTTACAAGTTACCTAGCGGACCTCGTCTTTTTTTTCTAGAAATCAATGAACGATACTCAAATCCCAGATACACGAAATCGGGTAACACTGAACTTAGTGTCACACATTACTTCCCCCCTTCCTCTGGCTTCTGGATTGGATTGGCACGGCTCGCTACGTGCTTACGCGCGCTTTTCTGAGCGCAGATTGATGTGCGCCTGGTTTGTGCACTAGGCTTTAATACAGTCGCTTTTTCGAGCGCAGATTGATGTGCGTCTGGTTTGTGCACTGCGCTTTTATACGATCGCTTGTCGCTGCTTTCCTTTTCTCTGGCTTGATTCGGTGCGGCTTGGTGCAGGCGCGCATACTTGGTGTGCGCCTGCTTTTCTTTTTGCGCTGGTCTTCGAACACATCGCTCGCTGCTCGCGCTTATAAGGAAGTGCTGCGCCGCGGGCGTAGCGTGTATGTAAGCGCGCCAGAAAACTGCGCCTTGTTTTCCATTACTTTGTCATGTACCTTACCACTGGGTAGCACCGAGCGATCGCTTCTAACAAACGCAGAACTGAGTCTTTGCAGCGCGTGTGGCCATTAATTGACTCCCACCGCAGCCACATGTGAGGTGCGACTCCAGCAGCGGTGCAGTTACCCTGCAGCCGGCGGAGAGGAGGTGGCGCTTCAGTTTAATTAACTTGCTAGTTTTTGCGTGTGAGCGCCCGTGAAAGCTCGTGAGGTCGTGCGGGACGAGCTGCTGGCGCGACACCCACTCGGTGGCCTCGAAGGATTGTGCAAATTGATGAATGCCTCCTTCGCGGCAAGCGAAAACACAATCGAGGCCGCCTGATGACGGGCGACAAGGTTCCGTCGAGCCGGCAAAATCACGGCGGCATTGCAGACCTTGGACCATGGGTATTCGGCATGACCTGCGTGACCACCGGGCACTTCCGACTATTCAAGGTCGACAGACGAGACGCGGCGACGCTAGGCCCCATTATTGCAGCCAACGTTGAACCGGGGACCACCATCCACACTGCAGTGATGAATGGGCCGCATACAACTGCATCCCGAACTTAGTGGATGCTAACGGAGTGAGCCTCAATCTGCAATGGGAAACTAAACCAGACAGCATGAAATTTGTGGACCCGACCACGGGCGTTCACACGCAAAAAATGGAAAGTTATTGGCATGCAGAAAGTGAAGCGCCACCTCCTCTCCGCCTGGAGTCGCACCTCACATGGCTGTGTTGGGTAGTCAATTAATGGCCACACGCGCTGCAAAGACTCATTTCTGCGTTTGTTAGAAGCGATCGCTCGGCGCTACCCAGTGTGAAGGTACATGACAAAGTAATGAAAAACAAAGCGCAGTGTTCTGACCCTTTGCTTTTGTATGAATGTTTCCCGGCATTGCTGCGCGCTTACGTACACGGTACGCCAGCGGCGCAACGTTTTCTATAAGCGCGAGCAGCGAGCGATGTGTTCAAAGACCAGCGCAAGAAAGCAGGCGCACACCAAATAAGCGCGCCTGCACCTAGCCGCGCCGAATCAAACCAGAGAAAAGGAAAGCAGCGACAAGCGATCGTATAAAAGCCTAGTGCAATAACCATACGCACACCAATCTGCGCTCGGAAAAGTGATGGTGTAAATACCTAGTGCAGAAACCAGGCGCGCATCAATCTGTGCTCGGAAAAGCGCGCCAAGCACGTAGCGAGCCGCGCCAATCCAATCCAGAAGCCAAAGAAGAGGGGGGAAGTAATGTGTGACACGTAAGTTCAGTGTGACCCTTCTAACCTTTTGCTCACTCGCGTTGAAAGCGTAGAATAAAACTGCGTTCACTTGCACACTTGTATTGACACTTTTATTGGCTTGAGAGCATACTGTATTCGATACCAGGACTTCTGTTAGAATATGGAAATAAACGTTCGAGGCAATAGCAGTGGCTCACTACCTGTGATCGTTACTTCCTTGCTTGGGTGCACGTTTGAATTGTGACCGGATAAAAAAATTCTTCGCTCTGGCTGCTCTGCTGTGTTTCCTTGGTGCAATTTTTTGCGGTGCAGCAAGAAGTGTTTCTTCGAATGATGTCTGGGCAGTCAAGGCATTCGTGTCAGCAAGCAAGCAGTAAACGGTGTATCAGTGCAAAAAAAATTTGGACATACAAGAGAAAGGAATGGTATCATCATAGACTGTTTTACGAATTATTCAGTTGTATTACTAAAGCGGAGAGTGGATATGCCTGAAAGTCAGATTATATTGATACTCTGAAAAAACAAGGTAACTTATCATTACTAATTAATCCTTTTCTTTTACTGAAAGGCAAGTTGCTGTTGTTCCGCTGGAGCTGAGAAGAGGTCTGCTGCCTGCAATGGGTCCATCTCTCAAGTTATCGCAGTATTGTAGCTCTCAAAGTGAGTGGATTTTTTTTTCTCTTGGCTATTTGCTACCTAAATCGTGACCATCTACTTAGCTGTGTAGGTGATCACTGTTAGTGACATTGGAGTGCTGGTGGACAAGCAGTCCTTTATGATTGCAACGTATATGACAGAGTGCAGCTGTGGCAGTATGCGAAGGTGTTAATCTATGAGCCATATTAGGCTCTTTGAGGTAATATGTTAATATATTGATGTCATTGGATTGTGGTCTAGCAGGCGAAAATGCTAAACAAGGAGAAGTAATCTTAATTTGCGCTTGGGAAGATCTGCAAGCATTTCAGGCTGTTATACATGAAATGGGACATTTATAGATGTCTTCTACAATGCTGCAGTCCTGAATAGCTTCAGAATTAAGTGATACCACTATAATTTCTCTGTAAAGCATGCAGCACAGTTTAGCATTGGGGGAGGCTGGCATCAACAGGCGTGTACTTACTGGGAAGTTCAAATGAGTTGTTACTGTTAAAGTGACTATATATAATTTCTGCTTTAATTCTAATCTCGTAGGACGCAGACATAGTTTAACCACTTGGTTAAAGAATAGTGATGTAATATCTATGTATACAAGTATTACCCGTTCATTTCTGCCATTTGGACAATGGGAATGGCAGAAATGCATGGGTAATACTTGTACACATAAGACATTACATCACTATTATTTAAACAAGTGGTGCCCCTGCATGTTAAAATTTACAGGGCTATTATTATGTCAACTTTTGTTGTAACATTAAGGCACCTTTTATATTATTACAGACTACCACCATTGTGTAACATCGTAGCGTGATATTTGCGCTAAATGTATTTGACTTGGTATAAAACCTTGCACAATCGTGCGTCATGAAATTTTTTTTTATACTTTCTGGCCTCAGAATGCACTTCACGTTATACTCTTGTTTGCATCAAGACTATAATGCAGTTTTCTCTCCTTATATTTTGTGGCACTTCAAACTGCGGCAAGCTAAACCACTGGACAGCAATACTGGAATCGCTGCTGGGTGTGGAGCTGTCTTCAAACACACACAAGGAATACATAATTACTTTTTTAGCGCAATACAGCGGACACAAGAAAGACGACCAGCACAAGATGATACTCTAAACTTACATCACTTTATTGCGTCACTCTTTTACAGACAGCAGAATCTAGATGAACATGCGCTGTGAACACCATGTACAGGAACCACCAACATCCGATCACTAGAACACACTCATGCGACAGAATCCATAAAAAACATATTGAGCACTGTACAGGGTTAAGGAAGGCACACTCATGCACTGTGACCCCAATGACTGTATGAAGAAAGCTTCCGATAACTCTCGGGCGGTGGTATCACGGCTCTTTTTTGATATCGTAGTATAACGAAACATTGCGAACATGAGCGATCCATACCAGCAGGCACAGGTTCCCATTTGGCTCAACATTGTGAAATATGGAAGTGCACAGCCATGATTTCTGATACTACGATTTTGAAAAAGTGCTGTGGTACCACCACCCGATAGTTATCGGAAGCTTTCATAATTCAGTCACAGTGCATTAGTGTGCCTTCTTAAACCTTATGCAGTGCTCAGTATGGTTTTTTGGATTCCGTCGCATGAGTACGCTCTTGTGATCGGATGTTGGCGGTTCCTGCACATGGTGCTCACTACGCATGTTCTTCTAGATTCTGCTATCTATGAAGGAGTAATGCAATAAAGGGATGTCTGTTGAGAGTAGCGCCTTGTGCTGTCGTCTTTCTTGTGTCCTTTGTTTTGTGCTAAACAAAGTATGTATGGATTCACACCAACTAGCCTGCCAACGCAGTGTGTTGAACTCAAGGAAATGCGGCTTTGCCTTATTTTCCTGTGTTGCGGGCACTTCTGAAGTACTGTCTATCCAATAACCTTGGCGGCATGGAAGTGGCGTCCACTTCTATGCGTTGCTTTCTGTTTCATTGTGGCATCACATCACATTATAATCATAATGTATATGTACTTTTTCTAAGAGACCCATATTCCAATCCTTGGCTTATATTTGCTGTCGCATTATTTATGTGCAAATGACCAGTGCTCCAAGTTCCATTTTATCGCAAAGTAAACTACTGGTACGTAAGCAGTTCTGTATATCAGAAAACCAAAGCCGAACTGCCGAACAGTACTAAGCAGCAGCCTTAGTGCAGTGTGAAGTAGTCAGATTTTATTGGTCATGCAGAGACGCGCAGCGTACCTCTCTATTACTTGCTGAACAATTGAGCTGTGTGAAAACTGAGTATTTATGTAGCTTCAACCACATGCAATTGGCCATTGCTCCTGCCCTCAGTAAATGTGGAAGATTATCACGGCATTTCTTTTTCTAACCCTTTTGCCTTGTTACAGTGCGATTACTGCATGCGTAAGTAGGAAATGGATCACATAGGCAATCAAAAGCCAACAATGTGTAAACTTGGAACATTGATTGTACAGTTTGCTGATCCAGAATAAGTAGAAATACACCACAAATGATTGACAATTAAGTTTCACTTGAGACAGCGCTAGTGCATACAGTAAACATACTTTATGCTAATACGGTGTCATATCAATTTAAATTTTAATTTAGCTTTACAGTGTATGCTTCTATTGTTGCATTTTGTCAAAGGGATGGTAATGTTTCGCGTGTCTAGCAACTAGACTGTCTATATACAGTAGTAAACATGTGTGAGCTGTTTTTTTATGATTTGATAGAGTGTGTAGAACAATAAAGCCATACAATCGACGCACAGTGATGCGACATTCTCTGCACATGTTGCAGGTTCAAGAAAGCATGGTGGAAGCTGTTGCCAAGGTTCCAACCAGAAAAGAAAGCCAGTATAAAAGGGTCCACACCACCGATCTCTACTACAGGGGATGGACAGCACATCGAATGCCCTCGAATGAAGCCAACCTTGTCCCTGAAGTTGGTGCTTGACAACTTTGCAGCAGCACTTCGTTTGCATGGGTGTGTTGCATTTCTTCCCCTAGCATGCCTGCGTGATGTGCCATAAACTACAAAAGCAGTGTTTCGAGGTGTCCAGAATTTTTCCATTGCAGCGTCCACAGTGTCGCTAACGTAAGTGGCGTGCAATGGAAACAATGAGAAAAAGCTTGATGTAAGAGAACACTATCGTATACGGGTTCAGATTGTCATAAAAATGCTTACCAGACATGTAGAGACCTCCTAAAATGTGAAAAATTACAAAGAAAATTTGTTCGGCTGCAATATTATCTTATCGCACGCACTAGTTAGTCTACCATATGCCCTGCTTCCAGGGCAAGCGACTGCATGACACTGCATTTCCACTGGCTTCGCCTGCATCCGGTGTGGTGTGCTGCATCCAGCAAAACATATTAGAAATCAGTGGGGCACAGTGTTTTCTGTCCCCTTTCTCGACGCCTACTGAACACATGGTAAACTGTTTCCAAAGCAGAAAAAACAGAGGGAAAAGGCTCTGAACACATTGCATTTTAAAGTGGGTGGTACTGGGTAACGCAAGTACTGTGGCATAGTAGATTTGCACCAGGCAACCTAGGAGCCCAAAAAGACTGCTGGTTACTTCCAAATGGCCAACGTATTGTGAGCATGTTGAAGTTCTTTTTTATTCTCATCGCTTATTTAGCTAGTGGAGACAGCTTTAATAACTGGAGAAATAGCCTTGAAAGCATGAAACACTGCAGAAAACCAGCTTCAATATATCATGTGTCTGCATCTCACATAATTGCATGGCTGCATGAGTGAACCCTCTGGTTAACATGTAAGTGTTCATGATGTTTGCCATGCATTATCCACTTTATCTACAGGTCAACCCTATCTTGACACTTAAGCTGATGTTGCGTTTAGAGAAATTATGGCTGAGAGCCAGCTTTTGAGAATGCAGATTGAGCTCGACCGATTAAACGCAAGAAGAAGTCGTTGAGGATTTCGGATCAAGAATCTTCAAAGGCCAGTTCATTTAGTGATATTAATATTCTGCTCAAAGTTGTTTATTGTTACGTTCATATGGTTCCCAAGCATTGCGGTAACGACTTCACTTGGCGTACATAGCAAGGGTGTACTCGACGTAAGCTGGTGGCTTTTTTCTGCATTTTCAAAAACTGATTTCTTGTTCAGTTGAGATTTTCAAATTTTGCATTGTTTATTAGCTGTTGTGTCCTGTTTCCTTTTCCAGCAGCTTCTTAGTTAAGCATCTGAACGGTGAACACAACTTGACCTTTTCCTTGAGTTTCTTGATTAGACGCCCTTGATGCAAATCAATTTTACTTCAAAACTGCTTGTACCGCCACCAGTAACACGCAAGAGATGATTATGAAGATTGTAATATTGGTTTTTGATCGACAGGGTGTCCTAACTATCATTCACCAAGATTTAGAAATATGTAAACGCGTTGTAACTAGACAGAATTAAGATAATGTTGTTTGCCATCGCTTGGAGATACTCGGATTATTTTTGCATTCTGTCTAATTGCATAATTCTTAATTAGTTAATAATTATCTCAAATAATCAAATGAAAAGTGTCAATGAAAAGTTGTAGAGCAATATGAAAGCCTCCCGATACACTTTTCTGTTACTGTTACTCATTGTGTACTACATAAAAGTGTTTTTCCAAAGAATAAGCCTGCAAATACACGTGAAGTGTCTTGAGTGGCCAGTCATGTGTCAGTTTTGTGGTGCAAAGCCACGAATACCACTTAAATGGGTTCTTTTAAGAAAAAGAATTAGCTCACAAAATTATCCTTCTTTATGCAGCTTGTGGAGACAAGGTTTCTTAGATATGGCCATGGCCCTCAAGGAAGATGCCGAGGCCATAGGCAGTTCCTCCAGTGACCGTGAAAAGGTGCCCTGGGGCACAAGTCTAATTTGGCACTCCCACTTTTCACCTGCAACTTTTCTGTCTACTTAGCTAACCAGGTGAGTCGAACATGGCAAAGGGAAAAAATCAACAGCTTCAAACATAGAACTTGCTCAAGCTCAACACATTTTTGGTGTGAAGTTTTTCCCGTATCATTTATCACAAAACGGGTAATAAGTATATTATATGATCTTCATACGGACACCTCTTTCCCACAGAAAATTAGCAGTAAAAAAAGCAGCTTATGAAGGCTTCAGTATTGGCTAGGATGATGTGGCATAGATATAATAATGATTATGAATGTCTCTGGTGAAGGTAGTGGTAGTAGAGTGAATAATCAAAGTTTATATATAGATTACAAGGCATTTCATTGCAATGTTCTAATTTTAAATCATCCCAAATAATTCTTGCGTTTTATAGTCTATGCACATTGAGCGACACTGCTTCTTGTTGCTTGCTTCTTGCTGACATTATTCTTATGCTGCGTAATTCACCTGTTTAAATTCCCTATTTCTCCCGTGCAAGCAACTTTACATTCATCATATGAAACCTTCTACATGAGTTCCAGAATCTTGCTGATGAGATTAGAGGGCGGCGTGCACCCCAGACCTAGATATGCATTCAAGAGCCTCATATCTTGCAAATGTTAGAAATACTCCTGCTAAGCAAGTTCTCGGTGTTATACAAGCTTATTTGCGAATAAGAATTTGCCTAAATTTGGAAAACAGTCAATCTAAAACATGTCAAGCGATATCGCTGACAATGGACACACATTCCAACTGAACTAAATACCAATAAATATAGCACCAAATGCAGAATCATTGGCATGATGCCATTCTTTCAGTGGAATAAAATCTGTCCTGCATTGTAAATCTGGAATCCTTGATAATCCAGACTACTAAATACCTCATGAGGGTTGTGACGTGAAATATACATATTGTACTTATTCCTCATTTTTTTTACTTTGTCCCGATAATGCTTAAACAGCAGTGAAAGAACTGAGATCACAGTACCTAATACTTTATATTGCTCCAGAAATCCGTTTCTCTGCCGATCGGAGCATTCGACACTAACAATTATTGACAGAAAATGTGAGACAGAAGGCACATAACACTTAGGGTGGTGCTATTCACTTTGATTGTTTGCGAACGAAACCCATAATATACATGTTATGGCCCTACTTGTCATTACCGTTGAACAACAAAAAGGTAGGGGGTTTGCGTTTTGCAAAACTGCATGGATGTTTTTACTGTGTGCAATTAAAATTAGGAACCTTCACAGCTGATCCTAAATGCATTCTCCACAGCTTTATGTTATACAAGTGCACTACTTTACACAGAACACACTCTTTTACCTCGTCACTGCCCACACTCTTAGGCAAAGTTACACCGTTTGGAGTCCCCCTTCTGCCACACAACGATAATCGTCATCTGCCTTGATGTGTTTCCTTTCCTTAACGCTGCGAGCCGGGTACTTTCCAGTAACGAACAGCATGCACGTTATCAGCATGATAGCATTCCCGACAGGAAAGTAGCGGGCGCGGCGTTTTCAAGAAAGGAAACGCATCAAGGCATATAACAATTATTGTCGTGTGGCAGAAGGGGCACTTCAAAGGGTGTAACTTTGCCTAAAAGTGCAGGTGGCGACTTAGATTCTTCAAAGGTGTTTCATTGTATGGGATGTCACATCGCGCTTCACTTATTTGCAGAATGTTGCATTCCAATTGTGTCATATGAGATGAATCTATTATAGAGCTTTAACTTGGCCTAAATTTGTTACAGCTGTGTACGGGTAAACTGGCAGCAGCTTGCAGTGCTTGTGGAATAACAATTGTAACTGCCATATTATATGTAACTGCTAGTGCACATGCATCGGCAACAGCAATGGTTGGGTACACTTGTTTCTTCTATTCTGAGGCATGCATCCTCCACCAGAATATAGTTTTTTTTTCGTCTTCCTCTTCTATCGCATAGGAATGTGAAATGGGGTGTAATTTGTAGGGTATATTCTTGCATAAACTTCATGAGCATTTTTTCTTGTCTGTGCCACAGATCATTGTTGCTACGACTGTAAAAGCAGGGTGCCTGTTTACAGCACCCGTAGGGAAAAGTCAGTGAATCTTTAAAGAACAGTAAGGATAATGAATAATCGGATAACTTTTAGTAACTTTAAACAAATTTAGCACTATTTGCATTCCACTGTGGTGTTTTTAAAACTGACGTTGGTGCAAGGTTTTACTGCAGGATGTCATTTTGTGTGAAAGAGTGCACTTTTGCGCATAACAGCTCATCGGCAACATTCTGCTGCACAGAATGTTATTAGCCTTCGTATGCACTGGTCACTATCTCACAAAGCGGCTGCTCCTTTGTTAGTTGGAATGTAGCAATAATGTAAAGCACATTTGATGTTCTAACAAAAAGAATTATGCCCTCTTATCCCTAATTCTCCTCACTTGATGCCTAGTGTTTTAATAGCATGGTTGTCACCATGAGAGTCTGTGGTGTATAATTGTCTCTATGGTGGGGTGCGGGGTGTACAATAACTTAAGCAACTTTTCCAGACGACTTGAATCAGTATTGTGGAATGCTGGTTTTTTTTCACTAACCGTTACCAAGTTTCACTTTGGTTGTGGCAACAAGTATAATGTAGTTCGCTAGCGCTCCTGCCAACACATATAATGTGCAGGAATCTGTGTTGAAAAAAAGACCAGCTAATGGTTTGCCAGGAACTAAGGTCCATTTAGCCCATTAAATTTTGAGCTTACACCGGCGGAAATAACTGGTGAATGAAAGCACACCCAAGAGAACTGCCCATAATATTTTCTTTCATTATAATAATGCTGAAGCTTTCAACTGCATTTGAACTGACTTGTTTAAGAAATGACCCATTTCCTTGTCCAAGTAAGACAGGGGTTCCACAGGAAGACAGAACTTGAAGCCGTCAACAGCAGCATGAATATAAACAGCGCTCTACGTTTTGCAATCTTGCACTTGGTTATCATATTCTCCATCCCATTTTTTTACACGGGTTGTTCTTTACTTTTTTGTGATCATACCCAGTTTAATTTTAATGTCCCTATTTTTTAATATTTGGTTAATGTATCTGTTCTTAATCGGCTTTCAACAAAGTATGTATTCATAATGTGCCTTCATTTACCGTTTACAGTGATCCTAACCAGATGCATCTTCATACAAACGTTATTTTCCTTAATTCTTCGTTTCCTTTTTCCAAAAGTGCAAACTGTTTATCTTGATACCTATTTTGTCTTCTGGAAGATTAGGTCTACTGCATTAATGACTGCTTACATGTGTATATCATTTTCTGTTTCGGTCACCCCTACTCTTAGCAAGTACTGAGAGCAGGGTTCATACGCGCTCCATCAGAATCACCACTGCTAAGCACACCCTTCCTTCCTTTATTTTAACACTTTGGCTTCTCTTGACCTATTATGTGCACCAGTTTCTTCTCCCCAAATGAGGCTAGGGGCCAGTGAGCTATGCACAATCCAAAACAACACAGCCAAGGAAAACATTTGCTATCCTGATGACAACCACCTATGTTGAAATGTTGGCTACAGCAACATCCCTTGTTCCAACAATGTTCGTCTGCTTGCATGTTTTTCTAACACAGAAGTTACTGCTTTGTCGTGTTCTGTGATTATACTTTTCTGGCACTGTCTTTAGGATGGATATTCACGAATACCATTTGTTTCTCCTAACAGCAGCAAGTTTATCCTTGCAAGCGTTTGGGGTCAAGAACAACTTTCACCAGGAAAAAGTGCAAGACGACTGATTGAAGAAAATAAAGTTGCTTCTGTGACCTAAGAGCTTGAGGACTGAAATGTTGCGCCTTTTTGTATATATGCTATGCAATGCATTCATATCACAAAGTGCAAAGTGTTTTATCTCTTCAGCCATGTCAGTGTGTTGGCAAGACAATTTTGTCAATGGTGACCTGCTGCTTCGGCTATGAGCTGCCTTCATGGCATTTGCATTAAAGGAGGTGTACTATCGTGGACAAAAGTACGCTGGAAGTGCGAGCATTGACCAAATTGCATTTCTGTTCAAGACCCCTGAAAACAGTGGGTCACGTGTGGACATTCCGAACGCAGATGTTAGCATGGCTGATCCCAGCAGGTAGTGCACCATAAAATTCGGTTGACTCTCGCACGTCCTGGGCAGTTTTGTCCCCGATGGCACATTCACTGAACAATGGATATGCTATGCAAGAGGAAATACGGGAAGCACGTGTACTTTAACGGATATAGTACAGATTCAGCATACGGAGTCTCGTTTTCCAAATACGGCAAGCACCTGTATTTTAACGGTTATAGTACAAATTCAGCATACAGTGTGTTCCGTTTTCTGAAAACGAGAAGCACCGTACTTTAACGGTTATAGTACAGATTCAGAACACAGAGTCTTCCGTTTTCTAGATACAGAAGCACTCGTATCTTGTATTACAGTCCCTCTTTTACAGTTATCCGTTCTACGGAAATGACCGTTCTTAATTTACGAAAGAGTGTTCGGTCACAAATTACCAGCAGATTTTCTGTAAAGTAAGGCAAATTTTTTCACAGTGCACATTATTGAATTCCTTGGATCAAATAACGTTTCGTCTAATGTACAGCATGGATTTAGACGCCGTTTTAGCAACATAACACAACTTGTCGAGTTCGCGCATGCCATAGCTTCTAACATGGATAAGGGATTTCAAATTGACGCTATATTCATAGATTTTTCTAAAGCTTTCGATACCGTACTTCACTCAAGACTACTGTCCAAACCCTCAATTAGTGAACTTGATAGAGAGTTTTTCGTCTCGCCGCTCTCAATTCGTAAGCTTTAACTCGATCAATTCCTCAGTGGTGGATGTGTCATCAGGCGTCCCTCAAGGATCAGTCCTCGGTCTTCTACTTTTCTTAATATATAATAATGATTTGCCACGCGAGATATCATCTAAAATCCGAATGTATGAAGGCGACTGCGTATTGTATGACATCATTTAATCCCCCTATGACCATGTTCGTATTACTGAATCATTTGTCAGATTTTCGAAATGGTGTGAAACATGGCAAAAGAATATTAACTTCCGTAAGACTGTCGTTATCTCCTTCTCAAATACAGCTAGCCCGTTCTTTTTCAGGTATGAATTTAATAATAATTTAATTTAGCGCGTTTCTGAATATGAATGTCTTGGTCTTCTCGTTCACCACTAACCTGTCTTGGTCAAAGCACATTGATTCCATTACGACTAAAGCTCTACAAAAACTCGGTTATTTACGTCGTACTCTGTCTATTTCTCCGCGCGACATTATATTACTGTTATATAAAACTATTGTTCGCCCTATACTTGAGTATGGTAGTATCTTTTGGAATCCCTACAAGCAGTACAAAATAGACAGAGTTGATGCCATCCAAAGGAAAGCCATTAGATTTATCTACCGACTTTATGACCACCAGTTCTCACCATCGTCAGTCATGTCCTCACTAAACCTAACATCTCTCGCCGAACAACGACACGTTCAATTTTTAACATTTTTTCATGACATTATTCATTCATCGTGTCGCCTCTCAGTAATGAATATGTCACCTTTGCGAAAATCTCTTCTAGTAGGAGACATCACGCGCTTAACATTACACCATTTTTTGCACGCACTAATGCTGTTAAGTAGAGCTTTTTTCCATGAATTAATTGAAACATGGAATTCGCTACCAGGAACCAACCGTTATCGCACAATAAACGAATTCTTGTCTGTGCTCCCTCAATATTGCGCTTAACTTCTTTTTTTTGCCTATTGTATTGTTTTCTTGTATTATAGTGTAACATTTGCTCCTGCTATTGGCCCACCAGGGGCTGCAATGTGTGTAAATAAATAAATATATAAAGAAATAAATAAATAAACCTCTGAAAAATGACCACGGCAGCTAAAGTTTGCTCTGAGATTGATTGAATTTAGTCATGTTGTATGCATGCTAGGTCTGTTGGAAAATGAAAGCAAGTGCTTTTTGGCGAAATGTTTGCCTTTGGAGGCCTACTGCTATCATAATGCGCCACAAAATTGGACCAGGCATATGGTTACCTTCTCAAGCCAGTGACAGAAATCAAGACGCCGAATGATATCTGAGGGGCACATTTAACGATCTGAAACCTCAAGGGAACAGGGAAGTAGCGTTCGCCTATTACACATAATATATTTGCGATAGAAATAGTATAGTTATTATTCTCAAATTATCTGATTTGCCCTGGCAAAAAATGACGACAAAGATTAGGCTGCTACTAGCCTTCGGTCACAATGTTTTCACACGATAACGTTGCAGTGCTGACAAAACCGATAAAGGAATGCTTTAAGCTGGTTCTGAGGCTTTGGCCATCAATCTGTTGTGTGGTTTCTGTTGTGTGTTGTTTGCCCTTGAAAGTGAAGCTTCCTTTGCACACCACCCTGTGATTTGCCCTGTGTCGTTCAACCACGGCCATGTAGCCACGGAGTAGATACTTTCTCATAATTGCACAAGCGCCCACCCCGGGCAGTGAGACCTTCGCACTTTGTAATTTGATTACTGCCAGCGTTTATTGCAGGTCCTGAGCAGCAGTCGGCTTTACAAAATGCTGTACAGTACATTTGAAAAACAAAACACAAAACTACAGAAAGTGCTCTGAAAAATTCTAGCTGCGAAAAGCGATTGATATGTCAGGTACGCCCTTAATGAATGCTACGTTAGGATGCTTCTTTGAGGATTTAGGGTGGGCACATCTAGAATACCTTCTTGTGCAATTTTTCTACAGATTTTTTCCCACATTGAATTACCTGTGTAGTACAAGTGATTTTACAGGAATGGGGCCTGAAGGAGCACATTAGCTGGGGCCATCATCTGTGGGCGTATTCATTGATATATATTCATTCATTCGTACGTAATATATTTATTCTCTACGCGCATACTATCAATACCGGCAGAAATCATTGTTGGTTGGCTACCTCTTTCGTTTAAAAATATGATAAACTTTGTCCAGAGTATCTATTTAAATACGGCTGTTCAAATGAAGAAACACGGACGTTGCCGGCGCCGCTAGTGCGTCGAATGCGATTGACCTCCTATTGTTAAGCTTAAGAGATATAAAGCGAAAGTATAAATTAGAAATTGTGCGAGTGCTGGCCAACAATCATTCAGCAAGCTTTTAGCCACAATAATATTTTGAATTGAAAAGGACTAATGCTAATAGATATTGAAAATTTGATTTAAATTTAAATGGCATTTTATTTTACTTTGTATCTCACATTGACGCAGTGCCCCGCCTTTTAGAACTTTACTGTAAAACATTTGCGATATTTTCTCCCAGGCAGCTGTTTCCTTTCCAGGTGACACCAGAAAATTGTGCCTAATGCCACCAACGATCAGAAATCTAGTCGAGAGCGCACACAATTTCCTCAGGTACCCTGCGTCATGTGCCGTAGGATGCTGATAGTTTAGATTTGTAGTGATCGCCGTCAAGGCAAATAATCTTCTTGAAAAAATATATATAGAATAAAACAAGAGCACTCTGTGTTCTGGGCTCTGTTAATAGTCGACATTCAGAGTTTAAACACGGCCATTCCCTTATATACACTAAATATGCAGATATTTCGCACAGTTCCTAGTATCACAAATGATTGCAGTACCAAACCATCTTGGTGTGATTACAGAGGGCTAGAACAGTGTCGGCAAGCACAAAATTCTAAAGATGTTCGATTGAGAAATTAGGATATTCGATAAGTATCCCTGATATACCTTTTTATTCATTTCAATTTTCTGTCGTCTTCACACATACCATGGCTACTGCAGTAGCTGCACCAACTGGTAACTACCTTGGTCCAATGTCCGGCCTTCAAGTTTGTTTCTATGGTAATTTTAAGACGCCTGAGCACATTGTCCGAAATTTTATAACAGGGTATTCGAAAGACGAGTGCCTACTTTCCCCTTTGGAGCAAAGCTTTAGGAAAGCGTTTCCCAGAGTCACACAGTTCGTGATGGTTGTTCGTTCTTTTGCGATTATCGTTATAATGCATTACAGGTTGGTTTATTATTATTTGATTTTAGTAATGAGCAAAGCGAAAACAAGGTAAAAGCAGGAGCCAAACGTTTCGAGAAGTAGGCTTGTATTTTTTTACACCTTCAAAAAGACAGGCACACTTTTCGGAACGTTGGTTCCTGCTTTTGCCTTGTTTTCCATTTTCTAAATGCCTTGAATTTACATCTCCCGCCTTTCCGGTGGTTTCCTTGATTTTAGTAAAGCCTTCGACCTTCTTTCACCTACTAAATTCATTCAGACGAATTTATACGTATCCTCCATCTATAGTTATTTTTCTTACAGCATCATTATTACTAAATAGAAAGGTGTACAATCAGTGCATTTTACCGCTGCTAACATATGGGGCAGAAACTTGGAGACTGACAAAGAAGCTCTAAAACAATTAAGGGCGACATAAAGAGCGATGGAACGAAGAATGCAAGGCGTAAAGTTAAGAGACAGGAAGAGAGCGGTGTGGATCAGAGAGCAAACGGGCGTAGCCAATGTTCTGAGATTAAACGAAAGAAATGGCGCTGGGAAGGTCATGGATGCGTAGGTTTAGATGACCGGTGGACCATTAGGGCTACAGGATGGGTGCCAAGAGAAGGGAAACGCACTGGAGGACGGCGAAAGACTAGGTGGGGTTGCGTAATAAAGAAATTCGAAGGCACAAGTTGGAATCGGTTACCGCAGTACAGGAGTTATTGGACGCCAGAGAGAGAGGCCTTCGTCTTGCAGTGGACTTGAAATAGATGGTAGTTGTTGATTATGATGATAAATTCACTGCACGCAGTGTGTTGTTAGTGACAGTTTTTTTTCTCTGCCGTTACCGGTTTCATCGAGCGTCCAAGGTCGATCCAAATAGGTCGCGAAGTTTCGGGCGAAAAGCGGTTCAGTACGAATTGTCACCGACATCAGCAAGGGTGGTTATGGGAGCAGCGATTAAAGCGCGACTATGTTTGGAAGGAACACACATTGGGAAAGAAAAAAAGCGTTTTTTAATTCAAGCGAGACAGTTAAATTCATACAATGAAAATAAAATTACTGGTCAATTTTATGCATTCGTGGCGATATAAGAAATTAGGGGTTTCTTCAATTTTATTATTTATAAATATATTTATCTTCAGCGCCCATCGTTACAGGGGGCGTTGACGCCACTGTCACTTGCAATGCATTGGACCTCTTGAAATGTGCAGAGAGGCGGGCTCGTAAAGTTCACCTGTTGAAACACGCCCCCCTCACACGTTCTGCTTTTTTGCTTGTCGACGTTTGTCTGAATTTGATGACGCGGGTAGCTTCATTGCTTGTTAACCTGTTGTCAAAAGTAGTGAGTCACGACCACCAGATAATTGTATAGTTGTTTTCGTGCAACTGCGGTGGCCGACGAGCTTGGCATCTGACGATTGGATGAGTCCTCTACACCGAAAGCTTTCGCCGGCCTCCAACGAAAGTATGGTCTGTGCAGGGGTGCGGTTTCGACAACCGTACGGCTAGTATTTTCCTGCATCGCTTTCCGCGCTGAAAGCTCGAAACGCCCATCCAGTCGAATGGCGGAGCATTCGAATATATAGCTCTAAAGGCAGGCGAAGAAAATGAAGTTCGCGCCTTCGAAAGCAAAGTGACGTCACTTCTGTTTTTAACGGATAAGACGTCACATTATTTTTTCTTCCGCATGAAGTGTTCCCTCCAGATAGAGATGGCGCTAAGCCCCATGAACCGCCATGTTTTGAACGTATGGGCTTCTATGGAAACTTCGCTACCAGGTATATTTACCCTGGCGCGCCCCTAAAGGAAGCGTTCTAGGATCGTAATACTGTTTCCTTTTTTACTAATGGCATGGTTCTTGTAGTAAAACATTATGAAGTTTAAATCGAGCTGTTTACGGACGATTGTGTTCTGTTGATATATTCACTATCATGAAAAATCTGTTATTTTTTCAATAATAACGAAAGGATGATATTTGAATGGTGAAGCAATATGTTGACAAGGCAGTTTTTATTAAACTATAAAAACAATAAATTTTACTGTACCTGCAGCCTTCCGTCTCTTGAACTCAATCAGGTTGACGAATATAAATATCAACTTGTGAATATTTCTTCAAGAAAAAATAAGAAATCAGAAAAAGAAGTAATACTTTATCTTAATTGTCTTATTTCTTTCAATATATCGACAAACCGGCCCTCCCACAGCCCTAAAGAAAGAACACGGCCGCGCAGCGTTCGAGACATGGTCGAAAGTGTATATTAAAGTTTTTATTCCTACTCAAAATGACTAGCTTTCTTGTTACACCGAAATATAAAGAACTCCTATAACTATGAGGTAAACAAGGATTCATCACAACCACTCTAACTTCATACAACTAGCTACATACAAGTAGAACGGTATCAACAAGCATAAAATGCTAAGCACGTTCGCCTTAAAAATTAATATTTGCGTAAAATACCACTGATATCACTCTTGTTCCTTCATCTTTGCTTTTTTGTGGCTGTCTTCCCACTGATCATAACCGCGCGAGCACAAGCTCCGGCTGCTAAGTGCATTAGCACGAATGACCTAAACCCTAAATTCTCTTTATATATTAAGAAGAAGCTTTAGCTCAGCTCGAGCTCCAACGCCGCCTATTGTATCACATGTAAAACGCAGAAATGCTTGTCTGAGACAATCCCGCGACCAATGTTTTAAAGTAATCTGCAGCATTTCAGAGAATGACATTCAGTGCAATTCGACTCTATGAAGGTGGATTACCAGCGAAGCTGTGTAGTCGAGGCGCGACCCGTTGCTTCTCCACAATGTTGAGACCCGGATGATGATGAGGTGCCGCTGACTATACATACCCATGTATCGTTGCCAAATGCGGCACGGTAACATTTGCTAATGAATCCCGGCACGTAGGACAGACACGCACACACGATTGGCATGCGTCAAACGCCCTATGCGCATAAATGAAAGGCCAGGTGCGACCAGTGCCTTCTCCACAATGTTGAAACCCGGATGATGGTTAGGTGCCGCTGACTATACAAACCCATGTATCGTTGCGAAATGCGGCACGCTAACATTTACTAATGAATCCCGGCACGTAGGACAGACACGCACGGACGAATGGCATGCGTCAAACACCCTATGCGCATAAATGAAAGGCGAGGCGCGACCAGTCGCTTCTCCACAATGTTGAGACCCGGATGATGATGAGGTGCCGCTGACTATACATACCCATGTATCGTTGCGAAATGCGGCACGCTAACATTTACTAATGAATCCCGGCACGTAGGACAGACACGCACAGATGAATGGCATGCATCAAACACCCTATGCGCATATATGAAAGGCGAGGCGCGACCAGTCGCTTCTCCACAATGTTGAGACCCGGATGATGATGAGGTGCCGCTGACTATACATACCCATGTATCGTTGCGAAATGCGGCACGGTAACATTTACTCATGAATCCCGGCACGTAGGACAGACACGCACAGACGATTGGCATGCGTCAAACGCCCTATGCGCATAAATGAAAGGCGAGGCGCGACCAGTCGCTTCTCCACAATGTTGAGACCCGGATGATGATGAGGTGCCGCTGACTATACATACCCATGTATCGTTGCGAAATGCGGCACGCTAACATTTACTAATGAATCCCGGCACGTAGGACAGACACGCACAGATGAATGGCATGCATCAAACACCCTATGCGCATAAATGAAAGGCGAGGCGCGACCAGTCGCTTCTCCACAATGTTGAGACCCGGATGATGATGAGGTGCCGCTGACTATACATACCCATGTATCGTTGCGAAATGCGGCACGCTAACATTTACTAATGAATCCCGGCACGTAGGACAGACACGCACAGATGAATGGCATGCATCAAACACCCTATGCGCATAAATGAAAGGCGAGGCGCGACCAGTCGCTTCTCCACAATGTTGAGACCCGGATGATGATGAGGTGCCGCTGACTATACATACCCATGTATCGTTGCGAAATGCGGCACGGTAACATTTACTCATGAATCCCGGCACGTAGGACAGACACGCACAGACGATTGGCATGCGTCAAACGCCCTATGCGCATAAATGAAAGGCGAGGCGCGACCAGTCGCTTCTCCACAATGTTGAGACCCGGATAATGATGAGGTGCCGCTGACTATACATACCCATGTATTGTTGCCAAATGCGGTACGGTAACATTTACTCATGAATCCTGGCACGTAGGAAAGACACCCAGCTCGCCGCATTCCTAGGGCACACACTGCTTTATCGTGGCCAAGGCGATCGTGCATTGGTCGACATCCCGCTGTCCAGTAATGGTTGTGAGGTGACTCGAAAACCACTCAACACAGGCCACACCTAATTGTTTACCCATAAACTCCCTCTGAAACCTGACGGTTGCTCCAGTGAAAGGTTCCAAGTTTGCGAAAGCGTGGCCACGTGGACGGTTCGCATTTTCCGTCTTACGGTCCTGGCAGGTAAAACAGTTACGGCATGGCCACCACGGAAGAAAGGAAAAGAGATACGCAAGCGTTTGCAAAGGCGACAACGAGACGGTGGTTCGAACGTAGGCATGTAAGACGCGGGTCAAAGTGTAATGCCTGTTCTTATCAGCTTAATATCTGACGCAGCATGTATTTGGACCCAAGATATTAAACCTAATTTTGCAAGTTGACGGAATCCTGCTTCACCTCGGCGGCGGGTCGGCCCGGTATTGCATCAAATTCTGGATCGGCCCAGGGTTTTTGTCTATGGACATCGATCCGCTGGAAGCTAGCCATACACAGCTTCGCTGTAAAAGGTACATTGTCCTGGAAGTTGACTGTGTACTTTTGATTTATGGCCTGAAGCATTCAATAAAATTTCCGAAAACTGGTGTGTCTCTTAAAAAGAATTAGAAACATATAATAATACGTAATAGAAACATAATAGAAGCATAGATACCGCAGTTACGTTGATTGCATCCGTCCAAGTATACAAAGTGGACAAATTTGAAATAATAAATTGTACCTTACTTGAACGGACTACTATCTTTAAAAAGGTTTTGCAAAAGTACTACTCACTGATGATGTATTGGAGAGCAACGTATATTGCATCAAATTAATGCGGTATGATACACGAGTTGATGCAATTTACAGAATTGCGATATCGTTTGTTTTGCTGAGTTAGAGTGGCAAATCTGATAATCTCGTTTTGTGAAAATTTGCTATGTTCCGCAATGTTTATAAACAAATTGACGGGCTAACTAAAGAATTCTCGGCCAACAGACACAAAATTTTATCTGTTCGTTTTTACTGAAAGAAACCCCATCAAGTTTGGTGAAGGGATTGCCGAGTTCGTTTAGAGGCGACGAATCTGAGCGCTGAAACGATAAAATGTAACGCGAACTTACAATGGCGTGTGTTTTAAAGATTCGGGGCACTCATAAATGGAGAAGTTATTGGTGGTTCAATACGCTCCTGATAAAGTAAGTTTTCAAGATTCTGCAAGGTTTCTCAGCGGATATCAAGTTCATGAAATTAAACGAGTGTGTGCTAACTTCCACTTCTGCCTGTACTAAGGACTGTCCCGAGTTATGCAATATGCACATAAGCGCTCAGGCACAGCAAGCAATGTGTGCTAGAAGGTTGGTTGCGCTCCCGATTATTTTTCTGAGTTTTGTTGGCATCAGAATCGGTTTTCTCGCGTTATGTGGAATAACGAATTCTCAGGATTTAGGCGCCAAAATGCCAGTTTAATTATGCGGCACTCCGTAGCAGGGGTTTTAGGAATAATTTTGACCGCCAGGGTGCCTTGACCGTGCCCCAATGCATGACAAGCGGGCGTTTTTTAACTTCGCGTCCACATAAACGGTCCCTGGGGCCGGGATTGGACCTGGCGACCTGGTGCTTAGCAACGCAACACCAAACCACTGCGGCGGGTCTGCCTGAGCGTGCAAATAGGCTGAACGACACTCGCTCTGCCATTACCCTTCCACACCAGCTGTCGTGAATCGCTTTACGGTTTAAACATGACACTTCTCATTCAAGTCAATCTGCTCTCTGTCGTGAGGATGTAAAACGGTTTTCCCTCATGAAAATGACTGTTGAAATGTTGTTGGCATATTGTTGACGAATTGTTGACTCAATAGCCTTTCAACAATACCTAACAATTATTGAAACCACAGAAAAATAATTCAACAGTAAAGTTGTTGAGCAGTTCACAACAAAAAGTCATTGATTAAATTATGTTGGTATATTGTTGAATAGTATTAAGTATTATTGAGCGATTGTTGAGTAGTTTTCAACAATAAATTCGTTAACTGAATTCTATTGACATATTGTTGAATTGTATTGAGTATTACTGAACCATTGTTGAGTAGTTTCCAACAATAAAGTCGTTGAGTAAATGCTGTTAACTTATTGCTGAATAACATTGAGTCACGAGCAATATTGAGTTTCGAAGTATATGTGAAAAACACACGAACATACATATGTGTGCGTCTTTTGCACATATATGTTGCTTTACTGATCACTTGATCACCATTGCATATATACAAGGTGTTGTTTCACGTTACTTGAACTATAGACGTATATACACGTGTTTCAGCTAACTTTACTCAAAGTTAAAAAATTTGCCGATGCACCATAAGACGATGCGACTAAATACATCTTGCTCACTCTTGTATGTGTCACGCTATTCTTGTATTTTTCCTGCGTAGTTAATTAGTCAAGAAAGTTCAATTAGAAAGTTACAATTAGAAAGTTCTAGGCACTTTGTAAAACGTCCGATTAGTCAATTTCTAACTTTCTATCTATTAAGTGTTAGTGTTTTTCAGCTTAGTGCGGATGCCCGCGAAATACAATAAAATATCACCTGACATACCCGCTTGCGCGCCGTGCTTGCAGCGCTCCCAAACGAGCATACCATCGAGCAGGGTGTGTTGCCACTTAAAAGGCGACAGGGCAGTGACGAAGGCGTTGGCTGTGGTATTGACGCCGGCGACGTGCTTCC
The DNA here is from genome assembly GCF_050947875.1 of Dermacentor variabilis. NCBI lineage: Eukaryota > Metazoa > Arthropoda > Arachnida > Ixodida > Ixodidae > Dermacentor > Dermacentor variabilis. The sequence goes on along the minus strand of NC_134576.1, from coordinate 80,222,332 downwards.
CTCGCTGCGGTTCATGATGGCGATAAGCAGACGGGTGTTCACACCGGTTAAATGTTATGTTTTCATTTGTGCGCCGAAGGTTTAGGACAGTGCAATCATGACTCGCAAGCGGGCATGTCACGTGGTGCTTTTTGCATTTCGCGAGCATCCGCAGTAAGCGGAAAAACACTAATACTTAACAGATAGAAAGACAGAAACGGTTTATTCGGATGTGTTGCCATCTGCTCTGCAACTTTCTAATTGGAATTTCTTTCCTAACTTCCTTGCTTCAGAAGGTGGTTAATTATGCTTGACTAATTAGCTAATTAAGCAAAACACAGAAATAGCGCGACACGCTACGTACCAAAGGGAGCAACCTACATTTAGTCGCGTCGTCACAGAGTGCACAGAGTTTACACTCGGCCTCAAGTTAGCAGAAACACCCTGCATATATATGCAATCAATATATATATATATATATACATATACATATATATGCAGTTTGAGAAGACAAACGTCCTACAAGCAGTGACAAACAACCAATGATTGGATGCATCCTGCATTTGCATCGCCGTCCATTATAAGGGGCCAGTGCCCTTGCTGTGTGTTAGGAAACGGCGTTGCATGCCTCCATGTTAAATATGGTCAAGGTGGCGGAGAACGTTAACAAAATTCAAGTCCAGGGTTTGACGTGCCGAAACCATGCTTTGATTATGAGCCGCACCGTAGTAAGAAACTCCATATTTATTTTGACCATGACGTAGTAGTTCTCCGGAAACCCGCAAGGCGGAGAGAAGTAATGAATAAATGGAAAATCAGACATCCACCCATTCGTAGCAATTGCTACAAAGGAAACCCATACGGGTTCCTCGAAAGAAAAGCCTCATTGTTGAAGAAAAATTAGTCCTGGTCCGGGACTCGAACCCGGGACCACCGCCTTTCCGGGGCAGCCGCTCTACCATCTGAGCTAACCAGGCGGCTAGCAGATGGCAGGGCGAAGTCGAATTTGTCGACAACACGAAGCAAAGCAAGAGTTTGACGTAGTAGTTCTGCGGAAACCCGCAAGGTGGAGACAAGTAATGAATAAAGAGAAAATCAGACATCCACCCGTTCGTAGCAATTGCTACAAAGGAAACCCATACGGGTTCCTCTAAAGAAAAGCCTCATTGTTGAAGAAAAATTAGTCTTGGTCCGGGACTCGAAACCGGGACCACCGCCTTTCCGGGGCAGCCGCTCTACCATCTGAGCTAAACAAGCGGCTAGCAGACGGCAGGGCGAAGTTGAATTTGTCGACAACACGAAGCAAAGGCAAGAGTTTGACGTAGTAGTTCTGCGGAAACCCGCAAGGTGGAGAGAACTAATGAATAGAGGGAAAATCAGACAAGTCAGAAAGTGCTTTTGGCACGTAAAACCCCAAATATTATTATTATTATTAAAGAACCTACCCTCTCGGCGCTGTGAAGTTGCAACTTGTTGTTACTCGACCGACATCTTGAAATATCTTAAGCCAAAGGTAAAGAAGTTGCCGCAACATCCGTTTATACTGCAGTTATAATAGTGCATTTACTTTAAACTTCCACCAATTGCTTTAAAACCGGCAACATTCAATTACATTCAATTACACCACAAAAATATCCAGTATCTGTGCTGTAGATATCTTTCCAGTACTTGTTTATTTGGAAATTTGAACGCAGTCGCGAAAATTTTCTCTTCATTTCCTAATTTACATGTGACAGTATAGCGGCAACACTGGTTTTTCACTGGATCTTGAGGTATACCAGATAAATTTTGTTTGGTTTTTGTCGAAAAAGCTTCAACTGAAACTGACAGCAAGTTTCACTGCTTTTCTACTGACATCGTTAAAGGAAGACTGCCAGCGCAGACGAAATCACATAAGCATGGTAATAAATTTTAAGCTCTGCGCGACAGTTCCGTAACAAAATATTGTAACGCGATTGTAGCAATGCCCAAGCGATATCTGCAACCACGCGCTGCTGAAAGAATTATCGATAACCTTGACATATTGAAAGAACGCGACGTTTGTGGCGTCGTCGGTAGACTTACAAGGCATTTTCTGCTGTACACAAAACATTTTTTTTTATTTGAATATACTGCAGGCCCTTCACGGCCCGTGCAGGAGTGGTACAGAGACGCAATGGAAAAAAAATCACGATGACAAGTCAATACACTGAATGCAGTTAATAAAAGAGTCGATGTTATTGCAACACACAATATCGTTAGTTAACTTGTTCCACTGGGAAATGGCTGACGGAAAAAGGGAATGCTTGTGAACATTAACGCGACTTCGGGGAAGATAGATTGTTTTGGAGTGATTAAGTCTGGTTGAACGTTTTGGAGGATCTTGGAGGTAATGAGAACGAGCTGTTTGGAAATTACCAAGGTATAATTGATAGATGAATTTTAGTCGCGAAATTGCTCTTCTCTGCGAGAGGGGTTTAGGTTAGCTCTTGCTAGCAGACCCGAGACACTGGACTGCCTTTTGTAGTCCGAATATACAAACCTAATTGCTAATTTTTGTATGCGTTCTATTTTATTTATAAGGCATTTTTGATGAGGGCTCCAGATTAGATCAGCGTATCCTAGGCATGGTCTTATTAGTGTTTTGTACGCGTTTAGTTTGAGGTGTGGTGGTGCTGCACGCAGTCTCCTTTTTAAAAAGGTAAGTTTGCCTATGGCTTTTTGACACATGGTCGAAATATGAGGTTCCCAGTTAAGGTTAGGCGTGAGTTTTGATCTTTTTGTCGGCAGAGTTCGAGTGTGGCCAGAACCAAAGCGCCTCAGTCTGCGTGGATAACAAAGCAGCTGCCATGTTCTTTTTCGCTTGCAAATTAGATGCAACATTTTCAATATGTATCCCAGTTAACTAGGATGCCCCAGATAAGGATATCTTGGAAACCAGCATTCGCCTGTGCCCTCAATTGTGATTTTCAGCCATTGTTGAGCTGTGAATCGAATTACACAACAAAAGTTCGCGCTTTGTCACCACTGCTTTGGTAAGCCAAGACACCTCAGCTCAGTCGCCGTCGTGGATAGTAGCGAGGCAGCTGTTAGGAAAGATATTTTTTCGCATCGAGAATCAACTCGTCCACTTCGAGTTCTCTCAGGAATTAGGACCTTCGTTACCTGCTCGTTCGTTTTACAATTGCTTTACTACTTTCTAATATGATATTGATATTGCTCTTATTGCAACGACGTCTGAGCGCTGCGTTGGTACTCAGAAGCGCACCCTGTTGCACATAGTTGATTCACAAATTTACTCACATATGGAAATGCCACCGCAATCTCTGTTCTTATGCTCTAATTACTTTTCTTTTTCACGTATTCATTAAAGCCACCATGGTCCCCACCAACTGGTACGTGCCTTGGTCAAGTAATATAACTGAGGTAAAAGGTATAGAACCATATAATGATCTCAATTGGTGTAGTAACTTTCGTCACAGTAACGGGGCAGCGATGCAAACGTGCCCTAAGAATCGCTCCTGACGAACGTTTGCAATCCACTGCCCCTTATGGGTCATCAGATTGCGTCATGCGGTACGCGTGCTGTGCATGTCATTCTTTGGCGACAGTATTGTTATTTCGAATCGACTGAGGCGACCTTGTCCGTGCACCTCAACTAGTGGGCCTTCGTGGGCACTGATATCGCATCTCTGTTAATGTTGTCTCTGACGTCATATATATAACGGGTTGGTGACAGTCACCTAGCCTGCTTGAGCTACTGGACCGTTCATTAGGGTCCGCTGTATTAATGCCAAACCGCCAGCGCCATTTGATAGGTGTTTCATGGTGGAATTTCACGCGGACTCCATGCTAATATAACTATGTGGAATTATTAGCTGTTGTACCACTAGGAACTTGCGCTTCATATTTAATGTATCGAAAACAGTGCGAATGTTGTAAAAAAATTTCCTAGCCAAGCCTGTAATACTATTCAGCTCTCCGCTACGAGTACTGTTGCTTCCAATGAATAAGTGCCATTACTACAGGACAAAAAAATGTTGCATCATGTTATTTCAAGTGGACAGAGCGGGTAATTAGGCTAATATATTCAGTTGTATTCACTACACAAGTACAATACGAGATGGGTGATCGTATGCGTATATCTTTCAGGCGAAACTGCGACATCTTTTTGCACTCCGAAATTAAGGAGCAGCTTAATTTTGAATAGTTTTAAAGAACCTCTCACCAGGTTCGGGTATTAGAAACATACAAAGAAAAAAATCATAAGTAGTGCCAAATGCGTCTACAAATATGAAATGACTGCGCGTCGCGAAAAGGGCCTAAATTTCTTCTTCTCTGGAGACGCAGTTCCAGACAGAGTCAGTAGCACCCACACATGCCTCAACGCAAGGGGCAACATTTGCAGCATCACTGGCAGTGGCATGCGACTTTGGCCAATAATCCAATAAGGTGTACGCAATGACATCTCTGGAAATGCGCCTCGAAGCAAAAACGAAAAAAAAAAATAACAAGAACAAAGAGTGCGGGTGGCGAAATTCTATGGGTGGATTATCGTCGTGCTCTGCATAATATTGTGGCTCCTTATACGCGCTTTGCGAGCTGCACGTTCTTGCTTTTCTTCTAATATATGAAGACAGGGCTGCGTATCTCTGGTTTTGTGTTCCACGACGTAGAATCAACGCTCACCTTTCTAGCACGACGCATGTTTGCGTTGCTGTCCGAGAGCAGGAGGAGCTGTGGAGTGGCGAGTGGCTCCCTCTGTTCATTCATTGCACCAATAAACGCACGCTCCTGCGGCAGTTCCGCGGGAGTTGCGCTTCCAGCGCATGAAAGAGGGGACGCTTTGTACCTTGCTGCCTCTGACATGGCCTTCGTACCCAGAGGACCCAGGATGCCCGCATTATTGTTTGGTCATGTGACTCTTCCTCAGTGAACTATTACTACTTATCTCCCACACATACCCTAATCATAATATATTGACACGTGTACTTGTTGATGTGCTTGAGCTCTTGGCTGAAGTTGGTTAGCATCATTTCCGCCTTAACCCCGTGGAGTCGAGCGATCCCTCTTGCGACGCAAATTTCACGGCCGAGTAGTAGACGTTGGTCACCCTAAATGACGCCTTCTACGTCAGTGGGTGTTCCGGGGACGACGGAAATAATAATGCTGGTCTGAGGCGGGAGGCTCGTTTCATCTTTGTGCACACTCAAGGCGTGGTGACTACGAGAGCTCTCTGGTGGTGTCGCTTGGTCTTCGGACAGCGTTATCGACTTCGACTTCAGGTCGAAGATTGCGCCGTGTTCTTTCAGAAAGTCGATGCCGAGAATTACGTCTCGTGAGCACTGTTGGATGGTTAACGAAGGTGGCAGGGTAAGTCCAGTCATGAATGGTAATTCTTGCGGTGCACATTCCAGCCGGTGTTATTAGGTGTCCTCCAGCGGTCCGAATTTCAGGGCCTTCCCATGCAGTCTTAACCTTCTTCAACTGGGCGGCGATGGATCCACTCATGATGGAGTAGTGGCTCCGTTGCCTACGGAAGTCGCCTAGCACAGGCGAATCGGCGAATGACGAGCCAGATGCTTGCATCATTCGTCAGACACACAGCCGAATCGAGAGAGACCGGCCGCGCATCTGAGCGTTGGCCTGTTGGTTCACCCGTCTGCGTTTTTCTATTCTTGGATTTAGCCTGGTTTGCTGGGCTCCAGGCGAATTCTGGCTTTCCTTCTGAACTTCGACATGGCACCGCTTCACTATTGGATTATGGCAAGGAGAGAAATTTTGTTCGACAGTCTCCGACGCTTTTCAACCAATTAGGCTTACGGCACGGCACTGAGGCTAGACTTGTGACGCAGTTAACGAAAAGCAGCGCGGCCCTCATGGCGCAGGTAATTTGAATTAATGAATCGTATTGGGAGATGTTTGCGACGCTTTCTATGAGCCCCAATACCACTTTAAGTTATTTAGGTAGTTTTAGGGCACGCTAGGCACACCGGGTGCTGTGAGACAGTTTTGCGTTTACTGAATCTTACTGCGGCAAGTTTTGGCGCTTTCTCTGGCCCCAAACATTATTGTAACTAATTTCGTTAGTTTAGGGGGTACTTTTCAAGCGCAGTGAGTGCGCCTGGCGCTGTGACGCAGTTAGCGAAAAGCAGCTAGGCCATGGTGCGCAGTTTCGCGCTTTAATGCGCTGACTAGACAATTTCCTGGCCCTATCTCTGACACACAACATTGTTGAAAATTATTTTCGGTATTTTTTTGTTACTTATGAGGCACGCTCGCCGCGCCTGTCATAACGCAACGAAAGGTAGCTCGGCCGTAGTTACAAAGTTAGTTTGGCGCGTACTGAATCTTACTGCGACGAGCTTGCGACAATTATGGCCCCGCCACAATTTAAACCTTCTTTCCGACTCACGCTCGTCGAAAACGCGACGAGCAACTGTCAAGAGTGATAACACGGGAATATGTTGCTTGCGCCGGCAGAACGCGCAAAAGGTAACGCCAAGCAGCTCGAAGGCCAGGAACAAGTAACTCGAAAATCGCGCGCAGAAAAGCGAAACCGGAAGTGTGGTTGAGGTAGTAACGCCGGCGGCTTGGTGCACTGCAGTCAGTTGGGCCGCTGGGCTCTATGGGAGTGACCACTCTTGTTGTATTCATTTATCTATGGCTCCACTGTGTGGCAGTGAGATAGTCGGCGATGTCACGTGGGCGTTCACGTTGGTTCAGGCGCGGTGCGTTGAAGGCGAACCCTCGCAGTCCCGTTTCGCGGCAAGGGCATTGGCGACAGATGCACGCAGCACCTGCGCCAGATTTCACGTGGTGGTGACGGCGAAGAACGCAAAACGGTGAATGGCGAAATTAGCGGTTTACTGGCCGCACTTGTACCCACGAAAGCAAGATACACTTAAAGCAAAACGATAGCGGCGAACACTGTCGGCGATCGTCGGAAATTTAATCAGCGGGTTAAGCGCATCGGATTTGTAAACATCAGTCGTCGATAGTTCCAGATTAATCGCTGGGACCCGCGTGTCTTCCTCAAAGTTCTACGCCATTCGCGTCGCGCATACATGAAATCAGATTACACAATGTTCGGCGACAGTTAGTGGATGGAACCCTCGATAACATTGCAGAAGCTTCCGACGCATGCAGGCGCGTCCTGCGCTGTGCAATAACATTTGTTAGGCGTTGAAACTTGGTCACACGATAAAGAAGAACAAGTAACGTGTCATTATGGTTTAGTACATCATTATTGACTTACTTCGAAGGATTTTTAAGCGAAAACCTGATTTTTAGGCTGTAGCGATATATTTAATTAGACATTGCGTGACTAAGGAAAGTTACTTATAAAACGCTTCGCACTAAAAAGCCGAGACAGTGTTTTTCACGTGAACGTTGCGCAGTGCCTCTGATTCCTTGTGAGAGGAGGGAAAGGAGCGACGTTTGGGGGCGCTAGTTGACACAAAGCGAGGAAGTGTGTCTGTTGACAATAACGATCGTCACGTGGCGCCATGGTAAGGGAACAGTGCCTTCTACCTTGTCAAATAATGAGGCGATTTGAGGGATTGCTTTGTAAAACGCTCTCTAGACGGTACCTCACACCTTCAGCTGTATTGTGACAATTGTGACAGGCGCTTTGCAGAGTCCGAATGGCATCACTTCGAAATCGTAGAGCCCGTCCGAGGTGGCAAGTGCCGTTTTCTCCTTGTCACAGTCGTGGTTCAAGAACGAAGTTTTGGCTACTTTGGAAAAGTCAAAGGGATGCTGCGGAGTTTGTGAGAATGGTTGCCCGTATTTTAATCACTTATCTGATCGTAGTTCTCGAACTAGTCTTGGACATCTTCACTTCGTAAGCAAGCGAACACTTGGGGACCACGCCGACGGCTGCTGATGATCCAAACGGAAGAAGGCCGCAATGAGACGGCACCGTGACTTGTACAGGGTGGGTTTTGACAGGAGATTGCAGGAAATGGTGGAGGTGATGCGACGACACGAGCGGAATTCGAGAGAGAAGACATCGGGAACGTGAAGCATCTTCAAAGATTTCGACCCATGACGACAGAGAAGTCGCCGCTGGTGGGCATGATCACATGTACAGTTGAGGAAGATTACGCGCCAATATCGTGCCCAGATTATTATTATCTTTATTATCTTTATTATTATTATTTGTTTTTGTTTGCGGTCACCATCGCCACCCTATATTGCTTGACCGGTATGAGGCAGGCACAGCCCAGCGATCAAATGGGGAAACAAAAACTGATTCATTGCAGTTCCTAAATTTGGCGTTCATCGAACATTACGTCGAAAATTTCGGGGGGTTCATGTGGACAAGTTCAACAAAGTGTGAGCTTCTTGGATAAGGATCCGCTTTGCGGTGTTGCCGAGAATGTCCATTTCGACAAAAGCAATCCTTCCGCTGGGGTGGATCACTCGGGGGTTCATTAGGATGACGTTTACCAGCATCGCTAGGGCCAGAAACCTACGAGAAACGACTCTATCAGTGACAAGTTCAAGTTTATTGTTGTTAATCGCACGTACTTACCTAAACGGGCATAGAAGTCTTATGGAGCATGAGGGGGTCCCAAAGTAGAAACTTTCAGGGGACCTCCTAACATCAGGGCATACTTAAGGGTATCCATAGAGCATGCAGTGATGATACGAGCATGAAATGGTGAAGCGAAAATGTCGAGCATAAAACTAAATCTGATGGCCAAGAATGTTGCAGAATTTCGCCAATTCCTCCAAATTTTGTTTTTTTCTTGCAGCTGTATTGTGCGTAAATGCGGATAAGAAAAAGTCGTTCTCGGGGTAGCTTGACCATTGCTCGTAGTACGTTAGTGTGCCAGCACGAATTGATAAGACAAATGAAGACATGTAAAACAATAAAGGCGCGAATCTGCGCACGTCGCGCATGTGACTTTCTTGTCCTGCTGTAACACTCCATTTTCAAGAACAATACATGCAACATACTGATATTCGCGTGGAGTTTATATCATATCTGCGGCCATCAAAGCACTGTGACGGTCAGTATATGTGGGCTTGGTTCAGGAAAGAGGAAATTCATATATTAAAAACTAACGTTTTTTCGACTTCTTGCATTCCGCCTTCTTTTTGCACATATGTCCATGAAAAAGATGTCCAGTATTTACATCACCAAGGTGGAGTTCAAAACCATGGAAAAGAAAAGGTGTTAAAATATCTGCAGAGCCCCTTGCTTCTTTCTTTTTTGTTTCGAATAATGAAAATATGAGTCTCACTTTAGAAAAAAAGATATGCAAAATTCTTGCGTACTCAATACGCTTTTCTTTTCTAAAGTGGGATTTGCATCAGTAGGAACATTAACATATTTGAGGATGTGCTAACACAATTGGGAGATCTAACTACGAGTGGTGAACATAGATGTCCAGCTAGGTTGTTTCCTTAGCATTTTTGTTCACTACGCTGACACGAGTGTTTGTCCTTAGGGGGTGTTCATACAAACACATGCTCAAGCATAGCAAGTGTCAGAAGACCCCTGTACTCCGCTTCGTCCGTAACATGCAGCACTGTGGAGGAAAGCAAGACTTCTTTCAGTATAGCTAGGTTCGCACCAAGAAATAGTTGGCTGTTTTCACCAAGAATTATCCGAAATTGTTCTGTATTTACGCACAGTAATAACTTCATCAGGTTTTAAACCACAAAAATAGACAAAGCGTGTTACACGGTTGGAAACACGTTGTTTCGGATTACTTTGCTTTGCGTTGTTTTATTTTTCAGGCTTTCCATTTCCATACTGCAGCCTCACGCCCAGGCTCAAGTTTACGAAACGCGCGGAGTTTTACATTTTGATTACCGAACATCTTACGTAGCTTCAACAGCGTGGCAGACTAAGTAGGAAACAGGTGGTGGTAACAACTTTATTGACACTCTGCTCAGTTATGATCTGGCAGGCCCGAATCCTAGGATGGCCCCTCACGAGGAGCCACCCTTTCGGCCCAGGCAACGAGGGCTTTTTGTAGTTTCTCATCCGGCGTTCTGAGCAGCTCCTCCCACGCCTGTTGTGAGGGAGCTGGTAGGAGCGACCTTGGAGGGGGTAAGCCCTCGAACCCCCAAAGAATGTGATTTTGGGTAGCCAATGTTTGATTTGTGCAGTTTTTACATATTGGGCTCCATTTCCCGTTGGTAATTATGGCCAGCCAATGTGGGCTGGGGAATGACTTAGTTTGGATTCGACGCAGGATCGAGGCTTGCGCTCCCGGGAGGCTTGCGTTTGGAGGTGGGTAGATTCGCCTTTTTTGCTTGTAGTAGTTTGTTATCTCGTGTTATGTCGTCGGTGCCTCATCCATGGGATCAGAGTCTGAGGGGCACAACTCCCGGTTGATTAGACCTAGGGCTACCCAGTGCGCCTCCTCATTCCCTTGATTCCCCGAATGGGCAGGGACCCATACGAGTGCAATAGTCTTTTCATTTGTAAAGTCCCGTAGGACTCGCGCTGCACAGACGCCTATGCTGCCTCTCGAAAAGTTTATTGCCCTTTTGGAGTCGCTTATAATAATTTGCATGGGCTGCTGAGCACGAGGTCGCGGGATCGAATCCCGGCCACGGCGGCCGCATTTCGATGGGGGCGAAATGCGAAAACACCCGTGTGGTTAGATTTAGGTGCACGTTAAATAACTCCAGGTGGTCAAAATTTCTGGAGTCCTCCACTACGGCGTGCCTCATAATAATAAAGTGGTTTTGGCACGTAAAACCCCAAATATTATTATTATTATTATTATAATTTGCACGGAGGGATTCATGATGGCAAAAGCAATGGCTGTCAGTATGATCCTTAGCGCGTTCGGGCCGTCTGTAGAAACGCAGCTGTGGCATTTCGATACGAGCGGAATTAAAAAAAAATGCGCGTGATTTCTGTGTGCTTTAAACACTATGAATGACTCTGGAGGCCTTGACTAAAGTCCCTTCGAAGGCAAGACGCATATCTCTCAGTTGTCAAACCATGTCAGTCTTTACCGTACGTTATCAACTTATCAAGGCCTTTTCGTCTCGCCATCTGGCGTAAATTCGCACATGCTGTATTTTTATACGTGTTAACAGCAGTATTTTAGTATTACTGTTCTAACATTTACCGCCATGCCTCAAGCGCATTCATGCATAATGTATTGTGTAGGGCGCGACAAGAATGATTACAGAAAACGTGATCAGCAGCAAACAAAGCGTGTCGGATACCTGCAGGCTTCTCTGTGTTAATGCACTGCTGCGTCTTGTGATAGCATTTCTTACCAGCTAAACACCAGCGGGTAGCTACGGTGGGACGAAATCGCAGTAGCCTTTCAAGTCCTGTTTTTGTAAACAGCGGTTCGATCATCTTTGTCCGTGTGAATTTGACCAGCAGTTGTGGAATGAAGATGTATGTAGTTGTAACATATGTAAATGACGGGGGCTTGTCGAAACTTGTTCGACAAGGGAACTTTTCTGAGGAACATCTCGACGAGGAATCTTGTCGAAATATCAGCCTCAGGCACAGACGTTTCTTGAACGACAGCTACGGATCACTTCATGTCTACAGTTCGGGAGACTGTTTTGTTTCGATCTACGTGATAGTGATGCTCATGCTCGAAGAGCTTGCGCAGATGCAAACCTTCGTGCGTTGACCATGCCTACAACAGGTGCGAATTCAGTCCATGACTGGGACCTGGGGTCGGGTTCTTGATGACTCTCTATCTGCAGGACCTCCTTCTGTATGTAACTATGTGTAATGACATCATATATAGAATAATATAGCCGCTGCCATGACACGCACTGGCTATGATGTTTACTGGTGTTCTGCTGAGGAGCAAGAGGTCGCGGTTTCGGCTTCCGGCTTTGGCGACGATATTTCGGTGGAGGCGGTGTGCAATAAAATCCCATGCACTCTGCATTTGGTGCAAAGCGCAGGAGTGCAAGTAGTCAAAATGGATCCGGAGCCCTCTACCACGACGCCTCTGAGAGCCCTAGTATGGGTTTGAGAGTTTGAAAGTTTATTTAACGAAACGTTGACCGATATTGCTCTATCAAAGGAGAATAATAAACTTGATTCTGATACTGCGTAACCGGCCTCGATGGTCAGACTCGGGAAAGGCACGCCTTCTACGCACAGTGTGCAAGCCGTCGCCCTCGTAGAAAGGCCCACAATGGTGATTGCCGTGCCGTTGTGCAGAGTGCTGTGCAGGTTGCAGTACTCCTTCTACAGCAGAAACTCTAACAGGGCGGCTGCCTTTTGAATAGCCGCCAAACGAAAGCACCGCCACACTCGCAGGTCAGTGCCTGCGAGTGTGGCGGTGCTTTCGTTTAGATTGATAGTTTACCTGAGACTGTGCTGTCCAAGCACGCACGATGCACAACGCGCCTCTGTGTTCTTGCTTCAATCATCTCTCTTCGCAAAATGGTCAAGATGCATTTTGTCTTGTTTACGACTTCACACTCCTGCTACACTGTAGCCCGTACAATGCCCAATATAATTTCTGTTCAATTTCTGCTGATGACGAGGTGCGTATAAATTAGGCCATAAAGGTATGCTAGACCTGCTAATGGAACTGGAAAGAATTATATGGCAATATAACTAATTTACTTATGTAATAGCCATAGGAGATGGATATGCACGACATCATTATCAATGTCTGAAAAGGATCAGTTTTATCAACTGCTTGCGAAAGTTTGATCCCGTAATTTTGTCAGTCGGTGTCTTTCCGAGTGATGCGTTGTAACCTTAATGTACAATGAGAGTACGCTCAGTTGCATGACGCATGCAATGGTTCGATTTAGCGGCTGACTCAAACGTGTGCTCATGTGGCTCGACATATAGCTTTTGAACGCATCCAGAAAGTTCCCCATAACAGAAACCATCAAGGAATCAGCGGTATTCCCCTTCTTTCGATCTTACGGTGCTGTGGGTGAAACGTTTTTCTTTTCGGGACGGCCTGTGCGGTTTACTGTGCAGCCGGTAGGCTTTGTTTTGAAGGAAAAAATAAACGCTGGCAGCAAGCAAGTGGGTGCTGGCCCGCCCTTCGGGACAAGGCCAGCGACTTCCGGCGACTTCACGCCCGCGCGCTCGAAGCGTGATCCAGCAATTGTTTAGCAGAGGTCGGTAGCAGTAGCTTCTAGCATTGCTCACCATTCGTTATCGTACGCAAATAATAATATTAATATTTGGGGTTTTACGTGCCAAAACCACTTTCTGATTATGAGGCACGCCGTAGTGGAGGACTCCGGAAATTTTGACCACCTGGGGTTCTTTAACGTGCACCTAAATCTAAGCACACGGGTGTTTTCGCATTTCGCTCCTATCGAAATGCGGCCGCCGTGGCCAGGATTTGATCCCGCGACCTCGTGCTCAGCAGCCCAACACCATAGCCACTGAGCAACCACGGCGGGTGTCGTACGCAAATGGATGAGCGTGCTACATTGTCAAATTGCCGCGATTACCGCCGATTTATCCAGAGTGAACGATAGCACCCTTCGTGGGCCTAATTTCTGTCATTCGTACCTAAGGCCAGCAGCCGAACGTGATCTCTATGTCACTTCCGTTGTGTTGTATATTTTCTTCGTTACAAACTCAGGTGTATATGGATAGATCGATGACATGTTTACGAGATAGAACAGCTCTTTGATCTGGTTCGGTCGTCAAGCAGTGTAAAAGGCTGGATATGATTGGTTTTGGTGTCAGCCATCATAGAAGGTAGGCGACGCCATGCCAGAGTTAGACAGGGAGCGCGGCGAACTAATGTTCCGCTATACCAGCTTTGTTAAGCAATATACAGGTAGGACTGTAATTTAGCCCTCCACTCCCTCGCACCGCGCGCAGTCTGCGACTTCTTGCAACGCCAACAACACCACCGGCTCAGCAAGCAAGGTAAATATACTGGTAGCGAAGCTTCCATAGAAGTCCATACGTCCAAACATGCACTTTGATAGGCGGTTCATGGGCCTTAGCCACATCTGCGTGATGAAGGAACACTTCCGGTGCAACAAAAAAGAATGTGACGTCATATCCGCTAAAAACAGTAGGGACGTTGCTTTTGTTGTCAAAGGTGGCAAATTTGTTGTGGCCTGGGCTTAAAAGTGTATCTTTAAAGGCCTCGCAATTCCGACTTGATCGACGTCTCGAGCTTCCGAGCTTTTAGCGCTTCAACTGATGCAGCAATACGTCAGGCCTACAGGTGTCGAAATCTCACACCATGCGCAGTGTACCGTTTTTTTTTTTTGCTGGCAAGGAAAGCTTTAGGTGTTGACTGCCAGTCGCATCGTCGGACGGCAAGCGCATCGGCCAGCACAGCCGCACGAAGGTCGCTAAACAATTATCTGGTGGTCGTAACTCACTACTTTTCACTGAACATGCTGAAAAATGATGAAACACAGCTCGGAAAATCCACGCCACCAGGATTCATATAAACGTTCATAGCCGAAAGAACAAAATGTGCGAGGGGGCCAGATTAGATGAACCTTACGAGCAGGCCTTTCTGCACACTTCTAGAGTTGCATTGTACTAAGGCGGTGTGGACATTTATGTCGGGCACTGAAAAATTTAAATTTGATGTTAATCATCCAATAAAAGAGAGGTGTCTGATTTCCTAGTCGTTCGTACATAACATTTGTTATCAACTTCGTTTTCTTTGAATGAAAGCAAACTGTATTGTCTTATTTAAAAAAAGGCTTTTTCTTTACAATATTTCTTTCCTCGTCACAAATTCGGGCTTTCAGTACTGCACAATCTTATTTTCTGTCGGTACGTTAAGATAGAGGAAGGAAGACAAAGAGCGAAAGCGCTTCACGAGGTTCATGCCCCTTTTTTATCAGGCAGCGGTAAGTAGTGACTGACATTCTCGCTGGAACAAAAGAAATGCAGTTGAGCTTGCGCTGTAAACAGTAATAGTGAAGAAAAAAAAGGAACTGCAAGCGCAGTAACAGAAAGCCTAGCTAGCAGAAGAACCAGTTTTCAGCGGCGCATACTGCAATTTCGCGTATTATCTTTCACTGCTCAATTTAAGGTACATGTGTCGAGATTCTGGCTTGAGTGGGAATCGGCGTGATAACACATATAAGCGCATACGCTTCTCTAACGCGTTTGGGTATGGGCAGACATTGGCGGGGCGTGCGGAGCTAAAACGAATGCTGAAGCAGGCGTGCGCTTGTTATAATGTAGAAATTTCCGGCCATATAATGGTGTCATCATATTTCACCTATGGATGATGAACATCATTTATTGGCATGCCTTTTTAATCAGGGCACTTACAAATAGTCACTCAGCCTGCTTGAGTTAATCAGGTATGCTTAGATGCTTCTAATAGTACCATTTTTGTATACTTCTTCATAATCTTCGTATACATCTTCTTAAACTTCTATACCTATTACGGCGACTAATGCCTGTAATGAAATTGGTCGTATGAAGCTCTTCCCTGCTTTTTTTTTCTACAGATAATAAACCGTCGCCTGCTTATCTCAGCTGCTCACCCCCTGATGCCTTTGTCCTCTATAAATCCAAGCGCTTCAAGAAGGTGTACGTTACCAGCGGGTTTCAATGGGTGAACCCCTTCACGTTCCATTAGGATGTGCTGAGTGGTTTCTGGATTTTCGCTCCAGCCTACAGATGCCTTATATTATCTCGAATGTGTTCTTGTTTTTGGGCAAGCAACCCGAGCCTAAAATAGCAAGAAACTACTCTATGTTATCATACATATTGTTACGTGTAGCTGAAGCCAAATGCTATTTACAATTTATTTACAGGGAAGCTCACGGAGGCCAAAATGGCGACGGTATATCAAGGCGGCACTCACGTCGGCTTCTTCCTCCTCAGCGCAGCCACACTGTGGCGGCTGTTCTGTAGCATCACCGCCAGCTGTAGAAGCACCGTCCCGGTGCTTATTCTACACATCCGCGGTGAAATGTGTGTGGTATGGCTTTAGTCTCGCCACGTGAACGATGTCACTTGCAGCTGATGATGACGCTAAGAGGCCGGCGTGGATGATTTCATACGTGACATCGGTCACTTGCCGCACCACACGGTATGGGCCAGTGTAGCGCGACAGCAGCTTTTTGGAAAGGCCCACATGTCGAATGGGTGACCAGAGAAGCACCGCAGAACCCGGACAAGAGTGCACCTCGCGATGGAGGCAATCATAGAGGCGTCTCTGATGCTCCTCTGAGGCCTCGAGACGGGTGCGGGCGAGCTGGCGCGCATGCTCGGCGTGTGCGATCGCGTCGCGGGCGTATTCAGTGGCTAAACATGTGGCCGAGGGCAGCAAAGTGTTGAAGGGCAGCGCGGTTTCTCGGCGATATAGGAGATAGAATGTGAATAGCCGGTGGTGTCGTGACGTGATGAATTATACGCGAACGTCACATATGCTAAGTGAAGATCCCAGTCGTGGTGGTCGGTCGCAACGTACTTGTAAATCATGTCGGTGATGGTCCGGTTTAGGCGCTCCGTGAGGTTGTTAGTGTGTGGGTGGTAGGAAGTGCTGAAATTGCGCTTTCTCGAGCAAGAGCGGGGGATGTCCTCGAAGACTGCCGAGAGAAAGCTACGGCCCCGGTCAGTGAGTCATTGGCGCGGAGCACCGTACACTGAAATGATGTCATACAGATGAAAATCAGCAACGTCAGTAGCACAACTTGTCGTGAGGGCACTGGTGATTGCGTATCGCGTAGCATAATCAGTAGCGACGGCGACCCATTTATTTCCGGAGCCCGAGAGAGGAAATGGACCAAGAAGGTCTAGACCAACACGGAAAAAGGGTTCATGTGGGATATCGATCGGCAGGAGACATCCAGCTGGAGATGTGGAGGGCTTCTTCCGTCGCTGACATGGCTCACAAGTGGCAACGTAGTGCCGCACAGAGAGGTGAGACCCGGCAAAAAAATCAACGGCGTACGCGGTCGTATGTGCGCGAGACGCCCAAGTGTCCAGCCAAGGGAGCGTCATGAAGTTGCTGGAGGACAGTCGAACGCAGGTGCGATCGAATGACGAGCAGAAGGTCAGGGCCGTGTGGATCAAAATTGCGGCGGTTTAATGCCCCCTCCTTATGGAGAAACATCCGGAGAGAAGCGCCGCCAGGCGCTTACTCCAGACGGTCGATGAGGGCTCGTAGTGAAGGATCGCGGCGATGCTCGTTGCCGATTTCAAGCAACTGGGACACAGAGAAAACGCGAGCGATGGCGTCCGCATCAGCCGGTTCGTCGGCGGGGTAGCGGGACAAACAATCGGCATCCTGGTGCAAGCGTCGCGTCTTATATACCACAAAGAAGGTATATTCTTGCCGGCGTAACGCACAGCGAGCGAGCCGTCCCGTGGGGTCCTTGAACGAGGATAGCCAGCAGAGAGCGTGGCGATCAGTGATGACACAGAAGGGGCGTCCGTACAAGTATGGACGAAACTTCGCAACAGCCCACACAAGAGCGAGGCACACGCGCTCTGTGATTGAACAATTGCGCTCGGCGGGTGATAGAAGTCGGCTAGCATAGGCTATAACGCGAGAATGTCCACGCTGGCGTTGTGCTAACACTGCTGCTATGCCATGGCCACTGGCATTAGCTCGAACTTCCGTTGAGGTAGACGGGTCAAAGTGGGCCAAAATTGGAGGCGTGGTAAGGAGAGTAGTGAGCTGCGAAAAAGATGTGGCATGGTCAGGACCCCCAAAAAAGGGGCGTCTTTCTTCAAGAGGTCGGTAAGGGGACGTGCGACGGCCGCAAAATCATTCACAAAGCGTCGAAAATAAGAGCACAGCCCTACGAAACTGCCAACAACCTTGGCAGACTTCAGAACAGCAAAATTCATAACGGCGCAAATTTTGCCCGGATCGGGTCGCACTCCTCCGGCATCCACGAGGTGTCCAAATACTGCGATTTGGCGGCGAGCGAAGTGACATTTTGATGAGTTCAACTGGAGACCGGCGCGGCGGAACACGTCAAGAATCGCTAAAAGACGGTCTAGGTGCGTGTCGAATGTGGGCGAATAAACGATGACGTCGTCCAGATAGCACAAACAGGTGGACCACTTGGACCCCTGAAGCAGAGTCCATCATTCGTTCGAAGGTGGCGGGCGCGTTACAGAGACCGAAAGGCATCACCTTGAACTGATAAAGGCCGTCACGGGTAACAAATGCAGTCTTCTCTCGGTTCATGTCGTCGACGGTTATCTGCCAGTAGCAGGACCGTAAGTCGATAGAAGAAAAATAGGTGGCATCGTACAGGCAGTCTAGAGCGTCATTAATACGTGGCAAACTGTACACGTCCTTCTTTTGTGATTTTATTCAGGTTGCCATAATCTACAGAAAAGCGCCACGTTTCATCCTTCTTTTTGACAACTACGACGGGAGATGCCCAGGGACTACAGGAAGGCTCGATAATGTCCTTTGCAAGCATCTTTTTGACTTCCTGTTGGATAACAGCTCGTTCTGATGCAGAAGCACGATATGGATGTTGATGAATAGGGTTCGCACTGCCAGTATTTATGCGATGGGTCACGATTGACGTTTGACCTGAGGGCCGATTGACAAAGTCAAAAATGTCGCGACAACCTTCAAGAACGTGGCAAATAGCTTCAGCTTGAGCATGTGTAAGGTCAGCGGAAACCATCTTCTCAATGTCGACATCAGTACCGTGCGATAACGTCCCGGTATGGGCTGAGCTGTAAGGATATTCCCCTGTGAATGGCTCAACCCCATCATCCTGCAAAGCGCTAATTATAGCCAATGAGATCCCCTGCGGCAGAACTTTCGCGGTTGGCGCGAAATTGACAAGGGCAAGGCAGGTGTGGTTGCCAGTAATTTTCAACACAGTGTGCGACACGGTAACACCAAGTGTAAGCTTAACGGCCGGAATTGGTGCGGCCACGTAATTGCTGTCAGGTACAGCTAGTGAGGACAACAAGTCGACGTGTGTCACAGAGTGAGACGGTAGGCGAATAAAATCCATGTAGCTCAAATGGCTTGGAGGCGGGTCCACAAGGTGGGCAAGAAGAGGCAAGTCAAGGCGAAGTGAGCCGGCCGAACAGACAATGAGGGCAGAATGATTGGCAAGAAAATCCAGACCGAGAATGAGTTCGTGAGGGCAATGCTCGATGACGGTGAACAGAACGACGGTGTGTCTCTCATCAATGGTGAGTCAGGCAGAACACATGCCAACAATACGACAGTCCCTCCCTCGGCGACTTGTACAACTCGGTTCGGGGCAGGCGTCAGAACTTTCTTGAGCCGACGGCGAAGAGCAGCACTCATAATTGACACATGGGCCCCGGGGTCGATCAACGCGCACACAGGAACATTGTCAAAGAGAACGTCCAAAATATTCTTGTTCGTGGGTAAGGTGAAGCGAGGATTTCGTGCCAATGTCGTCATTGCAGCTTTACCTCCAGAAACTGCACTGTCTAGTTGTCCGGTCGGGGGTGCGGCGAGTAGATCGGAGAAGGAGCACGGCGTGCCGGGGGCGAGCGAGATTCGCGGCGGGAGGGAGAAGGCGAGCGGTAGTAGCGGGGTCGTGTGAAAGTGTTCCAGGGTCAGATGATGGGGCGGGCATAGAAGGAGCGAAGGAAACGGACGCTCTAGAGAGGCGAGGGTGGTAATCAGGAGAATAGCGCGTCGGAGAAGTCCAGCGGCTGCGGCAGTGGCGAGCGACATGTCCACTGCGTCGGCAGTTAAAACAGATCGGCTTGTAATCCACGGTTCGCCATTCGGAGGGGTTGCGCTGTCCATGAAAGGAGTAAGAAGAGCGGGGTGGGGACGTGCGTGGAGAAAGAGGTTCCGAGCGTACGGAACGAACGAATTGCAGGCCGACGTTGGACAACTCTTGACGGACGACGGCCTGGATCAATGAGATTGTCACCGGAGAATGATCAGGTAACGGGAATGAAGGGGCCGCTGGTTGTTTCGCTTCGACCTCACGACGAATGATGCGGGTCAAGTTGTCACTTCGCGACGGCTGACGGAAGAGGTCGTCGCAGGATAGCGTAGCAGCTGGGTTCGGAAGTCGCGTGATGTGCTGGGATACCCGGCGGCTTTTAGCATGCTCGAGACGGCGGCACTCCTTGAGGATGGTATCGATGCTGGTGACGTTCGTAAACACCAGTAAATTGAAGGCGTCGACAGCAATGCCTTTGAGGACGTGATTAACCTTATCGTCCTCACACATGTTCGGGTCAGCCTTGGCACAAAGGGTCCAGACGTCGAGAATGTACGACACGTAGGACTCGGTCGGCGTCTGCATACGTGTGGCAAGGGCTTTCGTGGCGTTGACTTGTCGACCAAACGGATTGCCAAAAAGGTCGCGGAGCTTGTCTTTGAAGACGTCACAGCTCGAGATCTCCTCTTATGTGTCTGGAACCACGCCAGTGGAGCTCCGTCGAGGTAGAAAAGAACGTTGGCAAGCATAATAGTCGGATCCCACCTGTGACTGGCGATGACACGTTCGTATAAGCGGAGCCAGTCGTCAACATCAGGACTGCCAAGTCCGTTGAAAAACACAAGGATCCGGAGGTGGGGAAACGGCGACGTAGGTCGGCGCTGCAAGGCGGAGACGCTTGCGTAGATGAAGCTCCGCCAGCAGGAGCGGAGGTTGCATTGTCGCCGTTGCGACCGCTGCGAAGCTCCATGAAGGGTACGGGGAACGTCCACCTCCACCAAATTAACGTTACGTGTAGCTGAAGCCCAATGCTATTTACAATTTATTTACAGGGAAGCTAACGGAGGCCAAAATGGCGAAGCTATATTAAGCCGGCACACACATCATCTTCTTCCTCCTCAGTGCAGCCACACTGTGGCGGCTGTTCTGTAGCAATATTTTCCCCTCGAATTACTTTCTTCTCAATCCTATAAACATTCATAGTCATTTCTGTTTCCATTTCTTGCATCCGACTCACTGTCTCTGTTTCTCTCACTTTCTTTTTGATGACTCCTGCTTGTCTTTCAATTACCCTGTACTTAGTTGGGAACTTCCTTGACCTCTTGCTCTAACCTGTGTCCACGCTTTTCAGGTTCAGATACTTGTGAACTTTACTCACTCATATATTTTTATTCATGTTCGTGAGTCTTTCTTTTAAACTAATTTTACTCTGAGTGTCTCTGACTTCAAAAGAGGCTCAACGCATGTCATCCTGGACTGCTTCATTTGTGGTTTTACCGTAGGCTCCCAAACGCCTACCGATCATTGCTTCAATTTCAATCCCGAGAATATAAGCACAGAATGACATCAACGAACATTAGTGCTGGCAGCATTAGTCCTGTAAAGATTCCTCGCACCTCCTCGTATTTATTATAGGACACAATTTTTCTATGTTCAAGTGGTGCTGCATTTCGTTTCACAATTATTTCCAGATTATCTTGGTATGTGCTTCAATAACTATTTCCTTCGTTTATGTATACGCAAATGTATATATATCATATCGAAATTCATTTTGCAGCCATACATTAGGTAGGCCGCGCAGAAAAAAATCCAAAATGCTCAAAAAGCCAAGAAGCTTTTGTTATGTTCATGCGATGCGGTAATGAGTTAATTCGAAACCATGTTTTTAGCTTACCTAATGCTGAATTTGCGCAAGTCACAAGTTGGCTGCAGCTTGCAAACGTAAACAATAAACTGGTATCATCGGCATAAAAGATATATTTGACTGGTAAGGTAATGTTTGTTACGTGGTTGTTATGTGTATTAACAAGTGGGGTGCCTCAGGGAAGCACTCTGGGGGTGTTGTTATTAATAATTTCGAATTTGATGTATGGTTTCTTGTTACGACCACTTGGCATCGATACACCAGACAGCTCTTTATTGCGCTTGAAGATATGCCTGTAAAGCATAGCTTACGAGCTATTCTATTAGTTTTTCGGGGTTTGTACAATCCAATACCTTGAAGAAGACGATGAACGCCCCTAGTATTACTAAATTCTGTTGATATGCGTCAAGTAGTAAGTCTTTTTGTGTTAAACGTGCCATTTACGTTGAGTATACTTTCAAAAAGCAAAACTGCTCGTTGGTAAGGATGTCATATTTTCCACATTCCAAAGTTAATCAATTTTGTCAGTGCACATTGAAAAGACTGGTAGGATTGATGATGTCCCGTAATTTCACAATAGGTTCTGATCACCGCCTTTAAAAATAACTTACTTTCGCTACTTGCTTTGTTTTTGGAAATACACCATCTAAACATGCAAATTTTATACTAGCCTTAATACCCCAGATATATTATTAATATCATATGTAACAGGGCCAGTTCGGAAGGCATAAAATCAGTGCTTCTGCTGTTTCGAAAAGTATAGAATGCATTAAATATCTCCTTAGCACTGGTTTGTTTTGGAAGTTGAATGACAAGATTGTTAGATGTAAGATGGTATAAGCTAGCAGGATGATGAGGGCTGTTTGATAGAGAAGTAATCATTAAACGAATTTGCTAATAAAGAACTCGCATTAGGGTGCCATTTAGAATTATTTTTTGAGAGTGTTGCCCATTCAAATTTACTCTCCCTAGTACGCCGTTTAGCTTTTCCAAGACGAGATTGTTACGTTTCGTTGTGTATGGATTGAATACATTGTGCATATAATTGTTTTTAGCCTCTCTAAGACGGTGTGTTAACTTATTGGTGAAAGATGTGAAATTGTAGAAGTCAACTGAATCTCTTGTTTGTAAAAATTTCCTAAAGCCTTTCTTTTCGTTTGAGACAAAATGCTCGTTGCGATCCCAGGTTTCCCGTTTTTTCTGTTGCGCATTTATGTTTTACTTGCAAATCTCTCATTAGGAGGATTTAAATTGATGTAAAATGAGTTATAGACTCGGTGGGCTTGGCCAACGCATCTCAATGGAGCCATCTAACCCATTAATACTTACGATGCAGGCGATAGTCCGGGTGTTCGCCCGTCTCCTACTGTTGACCTCGGTGCGCATCCCTGCCGGTGCATCACAGGAGTGCGCACTGCCGTGCTCCGAAGCGGTGTCATGATGCTACCAGCTGCCTCTCGTCGACTATGCGCCTCGGATGACGGTGCCGCTAGCACAACAGTGGCCACCGAAACCAAATGCGTCATGAATTGTCACATCATCATCGACGTCAACATCGGACATAAAAGCGCTCCCGCCATAGACAGCACTTCGTGGGCTGCGTGACTGCACGTCAACGCAGGCATGTAATCCGTCAATCTTTACGGCGCAGACGATTGTCCGGGTGTTTACCCGTCTCTTCCTCTAGACGTCGGCGCGCATCTCTGCCGATGCTTCACCAGAGTGCGCACTGCGGTGCTCCGAAGTGGTGTCATGATGCTACCAGCTGCCACTCGTCGACTATGCGCGTCGGATGACGGTGCCGCTAGGGGAACAGTGGCCACCGAAACCAAATGCGGCATCGATTGCCGCATCATCATCGACGTCAACATCGGACATAAAAGCGCTCCCGACATCGACAGCACTTCGTGGGCTCCGTGACTGCTCCTCAACGCAGGCATGTAATCCGTCAATATTTACGGCGCAGACGATTGTCCGGGTGTTTACCCGTCTCTTCCTCTAGACGTCGGCGCGCATTTCTGCCGAATCGTCACCAGAGTGCGCACTGCGGTGCTGCGAAGTGGTGTCATGATGCTATCAGCCGCCACTCATCGACTATCCGCCTCAGATGGCGGTGCCGCGAGGGGAAAAGTGGCCGCCGATACCAAAAGCGTCAGAATACCCACATCATGATCGACGTCAACATCGGACATAAAAGCGATCCCGGCATCGATTACACTTCGTGGGCTCGGTGACTGCATCTCAATTCACCCATCTTACCCGTTAATCTTTACGGTGAAGGCGATAGTCCGGGTGTTTGTCCATCTCGTACTGTTGACCTCGGCGCGCATCTCTGCCAATGCGTCATTGGAGAGCGAGCTTGTGGGCTGCGAAGCGGTTTCAGGGCCCTACCACCTGCCACTCGTCCACTATCGCCCTCGGACAACCGTGCCGATAGGGGAAAAGAGGCCAATGAAACAAAACGCGTCATGGATGGCCACATCATTACCGACGTCAACATCCGGTATAATAGCGCTCACGGCATCGACACCACTTCGTCGCCGCGGTGACTGCACATCAATGCAGCCATCTAACCCTTAAATATTTACGACGCAAACGATAGTCCGGGTGTTTGGTCGTCTCCTACTGTTGGCCGCAGCGCGCATTCCTGCCGGTTCGTCACCGTAGTGCACTACCGTGGTCCGTAGTGGTGTCATGATGCTGCCAGCTGCCACTCGTCGACTATCCGCTTCGGATGACCGACTGGCTAGGTGAACAGTGGCCACCGAAACCAAGGGTGTCATTCATGACCAAATCATCATCGACGTCAACATCGGACTTAAAAGCGCTCCCGGCATCTACAGCACTTGATGGGCTCGGTGGATGGACCTCAACGCAGCCATCTACCGCATTAATCTTTAGGATGCAGACGATAGCACGGGTGTTTGCCCGTAACCTACTGTTGACCTCGGCGAGCATCCCTGCCGGTGCGTCACCGCAGTGTGCACTACCGTGCTCCGAAGCGCTGCCATGATGCTGCCAGCTGCCACTCGTCGACTATCCGCCTGGGATGACCGTGCCGCTAGCGGAACCGTGGACACTGAAACCAAAGTCATCATCGACGGGCACATCATCGAGGTCAACATCAGACATAAAAGCGATCCCGGCATCGATAACACTTTGTGGGCTCGATGACTGCATCTCAATGTAGCCGTTTAACCCGTTGGTCTTTACGATGCAGGGGAGAGTCCAAGTGTTTGCCCGTCTCCTACAGTTGACGTCGGCGCGCATGTCTGCCGGTGCGCCACCGGAGTGCGATCTTGTGGGCTCCGAAGCGGTGTCAGGATCCTACTAGCTACCACTCGTCCACTATCCACCTCGTATGACCGTGCCGCTAGGGGAACAGTGGCCACCGAAACAAAACGCATCATGGATGGCGACATCATTATCGACGTCAACATCCGGTGTAATAGCGCTCCCAGCATGGACAGCACTTCGTGGGCTCGGTGAATGGACCTCAACTCAGCCATCGAACACATTAATCTTGAGGATGCCGGCGATAGCACGGGTATTTGCCCTTTTCCTACTGTTGACCACGGCGCGCATCTTTGCCGGTGCGTCACCCCAGCGTGCACTACCGTGCTCTGAAGGGCTGTCATGATTCTACCAGCTGCAACTCGTTAACTATCTGCTTCGGGTGACCTTGACGCTAGGGGATCAGCGGACACTGATGCCAAAGGCGTCATGGACGGCCACATCATCATCGCCGTCAGCATAGAACATAAAATGCCCCCGGCATCGACAGCACTTCGTGGGCTCGGTGACTGTGCCTCAACGCAGCCATCTAACCCTTTATTCTTTACGATACATACGCTAGTCTGCGTGTTTGCCCGTCTCCTACTGTTGACCTCGGCGCACATCTCTGAAGATGCGTCACCAGAGTGCGTACTTGTTGGCTCCGAAGCAGAGTCATAATGCTACCAGCTGCCACCCGTCGACTATCCGCCTGGATGACCGCGCTGCTAGGAGAACAGTGGCCACCGAAACCAAAGGCGTCATGGACGGCCACATCAACGTCGACGTCAACATCGGACGCAAAGGTGCTCCCGGTATCGAGAGCACTTCGTCGGCTCGGTGACTGCACCTCAATGCAGCCATCTAACCCGTTAGTCTTTACGACGCAGATGAAAGTTCGGGTGTTTGGCCGTCTCCTACTATTGACCTCGGCGCGCATCTCTGCCGTAGTGTAACTGGAGTGGGCACTGCAATGCTCCGAAGGTGTGTCAGGATGTTAGCTGCTGCCAATCGTCGACTATCCACCTCGGATGGCCGTGCCGCTAGGGGAACAGTGGCAACCGATATCAATGCCATCATGCGCGGACACATCATCATCGACGTCAACATCGGACATAAAAGCACTCCCGGCATCGACTGCACTCTGTGGGATCGGTGACTGCACCTCAATGCAGCCATCTCACTTCTTGACCTATACGATGCAGACGATAGTGCAGGTGTTTGCCCGGCTCCTACTGTTGACCTCGGCGCACATCCCTGCCGGAGCGTCACCCCAAGTGCAGCTACCATGCTCCGCAGCGCTGTCATGAATCTACCAGCTGCCACTCGTCCACTATCCGCCTCAGATGACCGTGCAGCAGTGGGAATAGTGGCCACCGAAACAAAAACCGTCATGGACGGCCACATCATTATCGACGTGAACATCGCACACAAAAGTGCCCCCGGCATCGACAGCACTTCGTCGCCTCGGTGACTGCACATCAATGCAGCAATCTAACCCGTAAATATTTACGACGCAGACGAGAGTCCGGGTGTTTGGTCGTCTCCTACTGTTGGCCTCCGCGCCCAACCTTGCC
The DNA here is from genome assembly GCF_050947875.1 of Dermacentor variabilis. NCBI lineage: Eukaryota > Metazoa > Arthropoda > Arachnida > Ixodida > Ixodidae > Dermacentor > Dermacentor variabilis. Next base: position 80,196,037 of record NC_134576.1, on the reverse strand, counting down.
GGTGCGTCACCGCAGTGTGCACTACCGTGCTCCGAAGGGCTGTCATGGTGCTAACAGCTGCCACTCGTTAACTATGCGCTTCGGGAGACCTTGCCGCTAGGGGAGCAGTGGCTACCGATACCAAAGACGTCATGGACGGCAACATCATCGTCGACGTCAGCACAGAAGATAAAAGCGCCCCAGCCATCAACAGCACTTCGTGGACTCGGTGACTGCACCTCAACGCAGCCATCTAACCCGTTATTCTTTAAGATACATACCATAGTCCGGGTGATTGCCCGTCTCCTACTGTCGACCTCGGCGCGCATCTCTGCCTGTGCGTCAAACGAGGGCGCACTGCCGTGCTCCGAAGTGGTGTCAGTAGGTTACCTGCTGCCACTCGTTGACCATTCGCCACGGATGACCGTGTCGCTAGGGGAACTGTGGCCACCGAAACTAAATGCGTCATGGACTGCCGCATCATCATCGACGTCAACATCGGACATAAAAGCGCTCCCGGCATCGACAGCACTTCGTGGGCTCCGTGACTGCTCCTCAACGCAGGCAAGTTATCCGTCAATCTTTACGGTGCAGACTATTGTCCGGGCGTTTACCCGTCTCTGCCTCTAAACTTCGGTGCGCATTTCTGCCGATGCGTCACCAGAGTGCGCCCTGCGGTGCTTCAAAGTGGTGTCATGATGCTACCAGCCGCCACTCATCGACTATCCCCCTCGGATGGCGGTGCCGCGAGGGGAAAAGTGGCCGCCGATACCAAAAGCCTCATGAACCGCCACATCATGATGGACGTAAACATCGGACCTAAAAGCGATCCCGGCATCGATTACACTTCGTGGGCTCGGTGACTGCATTTCAATTCACCCATCTTACCCGTTAATCTTTACGGTGAAGGCGATAGACCGGGTGTTTGTCCGTCTCCTACTGTTGACCTCGGCGCGCATCTCTGCCAGTGCGTCATTGGAGAGCGAACTTGTGCGCTCCGAAGCGGTTTCAGGGCCCTACCAGCAGCCACTCGTCAACTATCGCCCTCGGACAACCGTGCCGCTAGGGAAAAAGAGGCCAACGAAACAAAACGCGTCATGGATGGCCACATCATTACCGACGTCAACATCCGGTATAATAGCGCTCCCGGCATCGACATCACTTCGTCGCCGCGGTGACTGCACATCAATGCAGCCATCTAACCCGTAAATATTTACGACGCAGACGACAGTCCGGATGTTCGGTCGTCTCCTACTGTTCACCGCAGCGCGCATCCCTGCCGGTGCGTCACCACAGTGCACTACCGCGCTCCGAAGTGGTGTCATGATGCTACCAGCTGCCAATCGTCGACTATCCGCTTCAGATGACCGTGCCACTAGGGGAACAGTGGCCTCCGAAACCAAGGCTGTCATGTATGACCAAATCATCATCGACGTCAACAACAGACATAGAAGTGATCCCGGCATCGATAACACCTTGTGGTCCCGGTGACTGCACCTCAATGCGGCCATCTAACCCGTTAGTGTTTACGACGCAGATGATAGTTCGGGTGTTTGCCCATCTCCTACTGCTGACCTCGGCGCGCATCCCTGCCGCTGCGTCATCGCAGTGTGCACTACCGTGCTCCGAAGCGCTCTCATGATGCTACCATCTGCCACTCGTCGACTATCCCCCTCGGATGACCGTGCCGCTAGGGTAACAGTGGCCACCGAACAAAGGCGTCATCGAGGGGCACATCATCATAGACGTCAACATCGGACATAAAAACGATCACCGCATCGATAGCACTTCGTGGGCTCGGTAAATGCACCTCAACGGAGCCATCTAACACATTATTCTTTACTATGCAGACGATCGTCCTGATGTATGCACGCGTCCTACAGTTGACCTCGGCGCCCATCTCTGCGGGCGCGTCACCGGAGTTCTCACTGCCGTGCTCTGAAGGGGTGACACGAAGTTACGTGATGCCACTCGTCGACTATGCGCCTATGATTACTGTGATGCTAGGGGAACAGTGACCACCGATACCAAAGGCACCATGAACGGCCACATCATCATCGACGTCAACATCGGACATAAAATCGCATCCGGCATCGACAGCACTGAGTGGGCTCGGTGAATAGACCTCAACGCAGCCATCTAGCGCATTAATCTTTAGGATGCAGATGATAGTACAAGTGTTTGCCCGTCTCCTACAGTTGACGTCGGCGCGCATGTCTGCCGGTGCGTCACCAGAGTGCGCACTTCTGTGCTCCGAAGCGGTGTCAGTATCCTAGCAGCTGCCTCTCGTCGACTATCCGCCTCGGATGGCTGTACCGTTAGGGGAACAGTGGCCACCGAAATCAAAGGCGTCATGCACGGCCACATCATCATCGACGTGAACATCGGACATAAAAGCGCTCCCGGCATTGACAGCACTCTGTGGGCTTGGTGACAGCGCTTCAACGCAGCCATCTAACCCGGTAATCGTTACGGCGCAGACGATTGTCCGGGTGTTTACCCGTCTCTTCCTCTTGTCGTCGGCGCGCATTTCTGCCGATGCGTCACCAGAGTGCGGACTTCTGGGTTCCGAAGCAGTGTCATGATGCTACCAGCTGCCACTCGTCGACTATCCGCTTCGGGTGACCTTGCCGCTAAGGGATCAATGTCCACCGCAACAAAAGGCATCATGGACGGGCACATCATCATCGATGTCAACAACGGACATAGAAGTGATCCCGGCATCGACTGCTCTCGGTGGGATCGGTGACTGCACCTCAATGCAGCCATCTCACCCCTTGACGTTTACGATGCAGACGATAGTGCAGGTATTTGCCCGGCTCCTACTGTTGACCTCGGCGCACATCCCTGCCGGTGCGTCACCCCAGTGTGCACTACCGTGCTCCGCAGCGCTGTCATGAATCTACCAGCTGCCACTCGTCCACTATCCGCCTCAGATGACCGTGCAGCAGGGGGAACAGTGGCCACCGAAACAAACACCGCCATGGACGGCCACATCATTATCGACGTGAAAATCGTACACAAAAGTGCTCCCGGCATCGACAGCACTTCGTCGCCTCGGTGACTGCACATCAATGCAGCCATCTAACCCGTAAATATTTACGACGCAGACGATAGTCCGGGTGTTTGGTCGTCTCCTACTGTTGGCCTCGGCGCCCAAACTTGCCGGTGCGTCACCGCAGTGTGCACTACCGTGCTCCGAAGGGCCGTCATGATGCTAACAGCTGCGACTCCTTAACTATGCGCTTCGGGAGACCTTGCCGCTAGGGGATCAGTGGCCACCGATACCAAAGACGTCATGGACGGCAACATGATCATCGACGTCAGCATAGAAGATAAAAGCGCCCCAGGCATCGACAGCACTTCGTGGGCTCGGTGACTGCAACTCAACGCAGCCATCTAACCCGTTATTCTTTACGATACATACGATAGTCCGGGTGTTTTGCCCCTCTCCTACTGTCGACCTCGGCGCGCATCTCTGCCTGTGCGTCAAAGGAGTGCGCACTGCCGTGCTCCGAAGTGGTGTCAGTAGGTTACCTGCTGCCACTCGTTGGCCATTACCCATGGATGACCGTGCCGCTAGGGGAACAAGAGACACCGAAACAAAAGGCGTCATGGATGGCCACAACATCATCGACGTCAACATCAGACATAAAAGCGCTCCCGGCATCGCCAACACTTCGTGGGCTTGGTGACTGCACCTCAACGCAGCCATCTAACCCGTTAATCTTTGAGACGCAGACGATAGTCCTGGTGTTTGCCCGTCTCCTATTGTTGACCTCGGCGCGCATCTCTGCCGCTGCGTCACCGGAGCGCGCACCACCGTGCTCTGAAGTCGTGTCATGATGCTTCCAGCTGCCACTCGTTGACTATCCGCTTCGGATGACCGTGCCGCTAGCGGAACATTGGCCACGGAAACCAAAGGCGTCATGTACGGCAAAATCATCATCGATGCTAATATCGGATATGAAAGCGCTCCCCGCATCAACAGCACTTCGTGGGTTCGGTGACTGCACCTCAACGCAGCCATCTAACCCTTTGATCTTCACGACGCAGACGATAGTTCGGGTGTTCGGCCGTCTCCTACTGTTGACCTCGGTGCGCATCTCTGCCGGTGCGTCACCGGAGTGCGCACTGCCATGCTCCGAAGGTGTGTCAGGATGTTACCTGCTGCCACTCGTTGAGTATCCGCCCCAGATGATCGTGCCGCTCGGGGAACAGTGGGCTCCGATACCAAAGGAGACACGAACAGCCACATCATCATCGACGTCAACATTGGGCATAAAAACGCTCCCAGCATCGACAGCACTTTGTGGGCTCAGTGACTGCACCTCAACGCAGGCATGTAATCCGTCAATCTTTACGGTGCAGACGATTGTCCGCGTGTTTACCTGTCTCCAACTGTTGACGTCGGCGCGCCCCTCTGGCGGTGCGTCACCAGAGTGCGTACTTGTGGGCTCCGAAACGGTTTCAGAATCCTACTAGCTGCCACTGGCCCACCATCCGTCTCAAATGACCGTGCCGATAGGAGAACAGTGGCCACCGCAGCAAAAGGCGTCATGGACGGCCACATCATCATCGACGTCAACATCGGACATAAAAGTGCTCCCGGCATTGACAGCATTTCGTCGGCTCGGTGACTGCACCTCTTTGCAGCCATCTAACCCTTAATCTTTACGACGCAGACGATAGTCCGGGTGTTTGCCCGTCTCCTACTGTTGACCTCGGCGCGCTTCCCCGGCGGTGCGTCATCGCAGTGCCAACTGCGATGCTCCTAAGCGGTGTCATGATGCTACTAGCTGCCACTCGTCGACTATCCGCCTCGGATGAGCGTGCCGCTAGGGGAACAGTGGCCACCGAAACCAAATGCGCCATGGACTACCACATCAACAGCGACGTCAACATCGAACATAAACGCGCTCCCAGCTTCGACAGCACTTCGTGGGCTCGGTGAGTAAACCTCCACGCAGCCATCTAACCCGTTAATCTTTAGAATGCAGACGATGGTTCAGGTGTTTGCCCGTCTCCTACTTTTGACCTCGGCGCGCATCCCTGCCGGTGCGTCACCAGAGTGCGCACTGCCGTGCTCCGAAGCAGTATCATGATGCTACCAGCGGCCACTCGTCGACCATCCCTATGGATGACCGTGCTGCTAGGGGAACACGGGACACCGAAAGAAATGGCGTCATGGACAGCCACATCATCATCGACGTCAACATCGGACATGAAAGCGCTCCCGGCATCGACTCCACTTCGTGGACTCGGTGACTGCACCTCAACGCAGCCATCTAACCCGTTAATCTTTGCGACGCAGACGATAGTCCGGGTTTTTGGCCGTGTGCTACTGTTGACCTCGGCGTGCATGTCTGCCGGTGCGTCTCCGGAGTACGGACTGCCGTGTTCCGAAAGGGAGTCAGGATGTTACCAGCTGCCACTCGTCGACCATTCGCCTAGGATGAACGTGCCGCTAGGGTGTTGAGTGGCCACCGAAACGAAGGGCGCCATGAACGGCCAAATCATCACCGACGTCAACATCGGACATAAAAGCGCTCCTGGCATCGACAGCACTTCGTGGGCTCGGAGACTGCACCTCAACGCAGCCATCTAAACCATTAATCTTTACGACTCTGACAATAGTCCGGGTGTTTGCCCGTCCCCTACTGTTGGCCTCGACGCACATCTCTAGCTGTGTGTCACCGGAGTGCGCACTGCCGTGCTCCGAAGCGGTGTCAGGCTGCTACCAGCTGCGACGTGTCGACTATCCGCCTCAGATGACCGTGTCGCTAGGGTAACAGCGGACACCGAAACCAAAGGCTTTATGGGCGGGCACATCATCTTCGACGTCAACATTGGACATAAAAGCGCTCCCGGCATCGACAGAACTTCGTGGGCTCGGTGACTGCACCTCAACGCAGCCATCTAACCCGTTAATCTTTACGATACAGACGATGGCCCAGATCTTTGCCCGTCTCCTACTGTCGACCTCGGCGCGCATTCCTGCTGGTGCCTCACCGCAGTGCGCACTTCCGTGCTCCGAAGCGGTGTCAGGGTGCTACCAGCTGCCACTCGTCGACTCGTCATCCGCCTCGGACTACCGTGCCGCTAGGGGAACAGTGGCCACCGAAACGAAATGCTTCATGGACAGCCGCAACATCATCGACGTTAACATCGTCAAACAAGGGCGCATGGAAACAAATACCACAGACAAGCACTGACTATCAAGGGGGACTTTGAAATTCTCTAGTTATTTTATACATTTTTCAGCATAGCCATGCGTACATAAGTCGCAAACACATCTGCAAAATCAGCTACATCAACATTTTTCATGCAAAAAAGCTATTTCTTTTTTCGACAAAACAAGGGAGGGAGCGCTTACACATTTCTCCCCTTCCTTTCTAATGTAATAAGCCTCTAATATTTCCCTTTCCCCCTTACCATTTCCCTTCCATATGAATTTAGTTTTTTCAAATATGGGAGTGCAGGGACACTTAATACGATGTCCTGCTAAATGACTCCCATAGCCATTCTTTATCTGACTGCTGTGCTGGGGAACACTATCATAGAAAGACTGCCCCGTTTGCCCTGTATAAGTTTTTCCACAGCTCAGCGGTATCTGATAGATAACGTTGCACCTTCAGTCACTGAAACGAGATTTATTATTTGTGGTGCACTGGGGCCTTTCGCGCCTTTATTCCACACACTTGAGTAACTCAGCGTGTAACTAAACTTATGCGCTGACATAATGTGCGCAATTAAACGCACGGATTTTGCACTATGCTATTCTTCATAGCGCAGGTCCTGGCGCCCGTTCCTGCGTTTCGTGGCGCCATCGTCCCTCGCCGTAACCGAGGTCATCATCCGCGCGCTGCTCTAGCTGCGCGCATTCATGCTGCCATCTCTCGCGCGCGGTGCGAGTGTTGCTCTCCCCTTTGTCCTCCAAAGCCAGATCACGTGTTCTCGCCTATCCTTTCGCCCCATATTTCGTCCCCTTGGGCAGCGCTGTTGCGGTAGATCTCGCCGCTACCGTCCCTTCCGCCCTCACCGTCCCGTCTCCTGCTGTCGCAGCATTGCCGCTGTGCCGGCGGTGGGCGCTGCTTGCCGCCTCGCCCGTGATCCACGGCTCTCCGCTCGTCCCTCTCTTCGTAGCGTGGCTGTACGGCTCTTTCGCTTCCCTGTTTGCGGGGCTCGTTCCTCAGTGACATTTGTTGCCTCTGGCAGTGCTTGCGCCTGGCTGTCGTTCTCCCGCCTCCACTCTTGCCCTATACCTCATCTTAAATGGCACAATGCCGTTGCGGCGACTCCAACGACAGTTATAGCGTTTGGTTCCCTTACTTCCGGCCCCAACCTTGTGCGGCCACATTGAGGCCTGATTGAGTCTGGGACCTCTATTCAATACCCCTCTTCTCCACCTGTTTCCTCATCCCACCTCAGAAGAAACATTATATAATAATGGCTTATTATAAGATAAGATGGCCCTATAAGATGGCCCAATAAGACGGCGGGTTGATAGCGCCGGGTTGATAGCGTCTGATCGCTGTTCCTGCTGCCCTACGAATAGTGCTCGGTACAATTGGAGCATGCCGGCGGTCTCAAGCATGGGACTTAGTTGTGTGCGCGCGCTGGAGAGCATTCAAGCTCAAGCATTGCGCACATGTTTGGGCCTGCCACGATGCACGTCAACCAATGGAACAATAGCTGAAACTCGTGCTTGTCCTATTCGGGTGTACTTGCTCTGCGAGCCTCTTCGAATGTAGCTCCGCGTGTTGACCCGACACAGGTACCATCCTCTGTCATCGCTCCCTACCGCACACCCAGGTTCCAGCTTTTCAATGACTATATCGCGGCATCAGAGTGTTTTGCCGACGAGATTCTCTCCCGACTGTATTCCGAGAACACCCCCGTGGGTTCTGCCTAAACCTGTCGTTACATTGCAGATCCCTGGAATTACTAAAAAGGCTTTCGTTGCATCTATTGGCCTCAGGCGACTCACCCTGTTGCACATTTCTACAGAGTACGGAGATACTGTACATGTGTATACCGATGGCTCTGTCACACCATATGCCTCCACTGCAGCCTTCGTCATTCCACATATGATCATCGCTCGCCCGTTTAAACTAGACCATAGCTCAACATCAACTGCCGCAGAACTTGTTGCTATCCGGGAAGCACTTCGATTTCTCTCCTAGGAGCGTCCTCACGCATGGACAATATTCTGCGATTGCAAGCCAGCTCTGCAAACGATTGACTGTGTCCTCAGACGGGGCCCGTATTATTCTATGGCTATAGAAATTACAGAGTATCTCGACCACGCAACAAGAAATGGGCACAATGTCACCTTTCAGTGGATACCATCACACTGTGGCGTGATAGGGAACGCACAGGCAGACGCTGAAGCAAAAACTGCTTTAGATAATGCTTGTGAAGTACGCATTCCGTTCTCACGAACAGACACAAACGCCCTACTTCGTCGCGTAAACCGCAACTCTACGTTGGAACACTGGGCCCAACCAGATCGACGACACAAGCGATTACACAAATGGGACCAAGAAATGAGATTTCGTATGCCTCACAAGTTCAATAGGAACCACACGAGCATGATGCACCGGATTCGCCTTGGTGTCGCATTCACCAACCGTTATAGAAATATGATAGGTGCCAGTGATACTAGCCCAAACTGTGAATGCTGTGAGGTGCCACAAACACTTGAACATATATTTTGCGTGTGTCCCGCGTACGCGCAAGAACGACAGCAACTTGTCTCTTCCATAGCAAACATCCATGAGAGACCGCTATCGGACGAGTTTCTTTTAGGTCCTTGGCCTAATGGAGCCAGCGCAGCCCTGGTAACAAGAGCCGCTGTAGCTTTCCTCCAAGCCACTGGGCTGGACGCACGCCTTTAGAGATACCACAACTCTGCGAATTTGTATATACGCATCTCTTCCTTATACCATCATCATTCATCAGCCCTTTGCCTCCCCGTCCCTTTTCCCCAGAGTAGAGTAGCAGGCCAGAGCAAGTTATAGCTCAGGCCGACCTCTCTGCCTTTCTGTAAATCAATTTCTCTCTCTCCTGCTGCCCAATCCGAAACGCTGAACCGCTTCCGTTCGGAACAACGCGTTGTGTATCCAGCTGCCTGTTGTTGAAATAATGCAGTAGCTGCGCACGAAGTTCGCATTACCAAGAAACGTAATCATCGGCCGATATTTTTCTATTTTTTCTGATTTATATAGATTTTTGTCCCCGGTCATTTCAGGGGGTGAATTGAAAGTGCTGCGCACGAAACAAGTGTCACTCGATGCTCGTGCCAATAAAAAAACCGGTTTATGAGGCATGCCATAGTAAGAGACATTGATTTAATTTTAACGAGCTTGGGCTTTGACATACGCACACTGTACCCAATGCTAGGTACACGGGTGTTCTTCCATTTCACCGCATTCAAAATATGACCGACGCGGCCGGGATTTGTCGAGCAACCCTGGGATCAGTGGCGCATCGCCATAACTGCTATGCCACCGTGGTGGGCGACAGGATAATACGATGGAATCACCAAGTAGGAATCATTAGTTGAAGAACTTCCACAGAGACGATGTTTCTAACATTTCTAAACATCACGACGTTTCTAAAATTTTTAAGATCGTGCGCTTACCGCGTGATCGCGAGAGCATAACGACAGTGAGATCACTGTTCGGCAAGATGGCCTGTGGACAAGAATGTGAAGAGTGTCTTTTAACGAAGCTCGAATGACGACGGGGGGAAAACCATAAGGCATCACGGCCACCAGGAAATACGAGGTTGCGCAATCCAAAGACAAGTTGGTTCACTGAGTCGTCGTAAGAGGCTACATGTATGGATAGACACAAAAAGCCTGGAGTGGGGAAAAATGTCATTCTCTTTAAGAACAACATGGCGACCGCGCAATGAAGAAGTTTTAACTAGGGCTCATTAGAATGTCATCGTTCTCCTAATTGTGCTGTGCCTTAGTACCTGTTTGTTCCTTGCATTCGCTCATTTCATAGTCCTTTGTCTGAAAAGTACGGCTCAGAAAACAGAACAACATATAATCTTCGCAAAGGCATTTGCGGTGGTCCTAATTTTGCATTGAAGAAAGGTAAACGAAGAATTATCAACGTAGGATTGGCGAACGTAGATAAGAGAATTGTAGAAAATATAAAAAATTTAAATATTTTAACTGAAGATAAAAAGTTCATCTTATATATCTTATATGAACCATGACAATATTATTATTGGTTACCTGAAAGATATTGATGACGTGTTCGAGATATTAGTTTTTCAGCCAATCAGTAACCGCATTACAATATTTTGAAGCTTATGGAACTCGCCTTTCTTTTTAATTTTACATGTTGCGAACCTCAGCGGATGAGTTTGTTGCTGTCAGTCGGACTTTCAACAAGGGGTGTTGGCGAGATGGTATTCAGCCCTATCATATAATATGACTGCTCGTCTCATACCACACATTCTTAACAAAATGCTTAAATTTATAATTTTTTCAAAAACAGCTTAACGAGGAAAGGTTACCGCCATTTTAGAAAAAAGGTGACTGTTGATTGCATAGTATCTATCGGATCATTTGTCTATTGCGTTTTTTTCAGTACAGCCTAATAGGCAAATTAGTGGCCACAGGCTTGACCTTATTTCTTGTCTTTTCTGATGCCGGTGGGGATATTCGATGGTCTTGGTCGTGGTCCGTTTAGCTAATATGTTAAACGCAATTATTGTGGAGGGAAATAGTGCGCCGGCGTTTTTCTTGATCTCACTAAAGCATTGAACACCCTTTATCAATGCATACTCGATCAAGGTTGATGTCATCATGTCCTCCTCTGCTGCCTTTGAATAATTACTAACGTAATAAAATTCAAGTTGCCAGTGGTTGCCATGTCACACATGAAAGCAGTAATTAAGGTCGGCCTCAAGAGCCTATTCCTGGTCCTCCTCTATTTTTGATGACATAAATGATATGCGCATGAACGAAATTAATAATAAGAATCAATTTTAGCAGGCGGTCGTGCGATGATAATAAATTGTGTTGATTGCATTTGAGAAGTAGTAGCTAGAGCCTAGATTGATCGTGAAAATAATAAAATATTGAGCAATAGAACCGATGGAAAATGAAGCATTTAAAATCAGAATTCGTTGTTTCCAGCTGTCGGTAATGATAAAGAAAGGGTACATCTGCTGTATAGATTGCTCAGCATAGAATTACCATGAGTGAATATGCCATACCTTAAGCCTCAAATTACATCATATAGCTCGGGTAGAGAAAATGACTTCAGGCATACGAGTCCTGAATAAAGTACGTTATCACTTCAGCCATACACTAGTGTCACTGTATTACATATTTTATGCAAATAAGAACTACGGAGTAATGCCTTAGAGAAAGAGATTTTATGCCGAGATCAGCTTACTGGAAATCCCACTAAACAATTAGGCCATCACGATACTAAACTACAGCCCTTAAAAATTCTAATGCAAGATAACGTCTCAGAGCTAAGTTCATGCTTACCGTATCTCAGTAAATTTTATTAATCCATCTTGATTTAGAGACTAATAAACGGTTATCTCCAAGTTGATCGTGTACTTTAAGAAGCGCTCAACGCTAAGTCTTCTTCAGATCTTTAGTGGCTTTGGGCTATACGTCGAACATATTGCAGAAACATTGAATGAATATGCAAATATGGCTGGTAGAGCCCACTTCACCAAAAGAAACAAACCGCTGTGATTTCAACAGGAAAGCACCGGGGATAGACGGTGATCTGATCAGTACTAAAAGGTGCCATTATATAAAGAAAAGTCTTCTTCCTTGCTATCCGATTATGAATAAGCGTGCCCACGGAAAGGAACATCAAAGTGTACGCGAGAGGGTTCACCTTGGGCGTAATTGCTTTCTCGTTAATTTCTATACGCATACTAAAACAAAAGTAGGTCGAGTAGCAGCACTCAGTAAATCACAATGTTCCTTTACATGATCGTTGCTAGCATGCATGATTTTATTGCGAATAATTACTGGGAATAAGCACACAGACTCCTCTAATGGCAGGCCGGGAAGTATTATTTCATCTTATGCAATGAAATACCGCCCGTGAATGCTCCTCTCTATGACATAAACGAACAAAAAGAAAGTTCGGCAGCATATTACACTCTAACGCTTGAAGGCGAGAGCCTGCTGCATGCTTATTAATGCATGATCGGAGCGGTCACACTTCTGGCACGACATAACGAGCAGCAGTGTAAAGTACACGCGTGACACATTAGATCGACCAACTTAACGAAACATGCGAGCACTTAATGCACTACCTTGAGGTGAAGCTTTGTTGTCGCCAGTATGTGTTACAGATATTTAACACCATCCGAACACATATAAATGTACAATGTATAAATAAAAGGTATAAATATATTGTTGCACGGGTTGACTATTATTAGTATGAGTCCATATTCAGCGTCGTCCGGTGGATAGAAGTCATCTGACCACACACCGTCACTCGAGCTGCGCGGTGGCTTCTCAACGTTTACAGACATCATAATGACCTTATGATTTGTAAAGTAGGCGGAGATGTATTGCCGCTCTCTAACGACACCGTGGTTTCGAGAACGCTGATGGGCATGTTGATAACCGATTCTGCAATTGATATTTGGCCGGGGGTGTAGAGAAGCCGTCATGCCTGCATGAATGGAATCGGCGGTGAGGCGATGGGCTCGCTCTCCAAGTAGAGATGGGGCACATGAGGCGACTTAGGAGGAGAGACGTATCCGTTGGTCGTATAGTAGTTTGGTATCTTTCCCTGTCGAAGTGAGTGGACACAAGTGCGACACTCGTTAATCTCAGTTACGCTCCTCATTGGGAAGTGCTGACGGAGAAGCTCATACCGCGCATCATTCACTCTGGTCAAATCGTTCGCACAGCACACTCTATCGCTAACATTCCATAGATTGCCGAACGAATTCTGAACGAACGCCTGCTGAAATTGATTGGTCACCGTCATGCAAGACTGACGACGCCGAGCCTACGCTTCCATTGTACGATCCTGGGCCTGTTCCTTAAGCCGTTGTCTGCGAGTTCCGGCCTGCTCTCTACGTTGGCGTCTCGCATCGTGACGTTACTGCTTCCGCTTTTCGACTTGTTCGGCTCCGTTTCGACGCTCAAATTCGGCTTCGTAGGTTCGTACAGACCTCTTGCAAAAAATCGTCAACACTGTGCACTGCCGACAACACTATGCAGTGCCTCTCATGGTAAAGGAAAAAAAAAACTAGAAAAAACGTCCTTCGTCCGGCTCCGTTCCGCGTTTGAAGGCCGCGTGGCAACTGCTTCTCACGCCATTGTCTTCCCTATCACCGGCTGGGAAAGTATTATCCCTTGCATATCACCAGTAGACGAAGAGAGGCTTGTAGGGTTTTACCGCAGCAGGTCTACTACAGAGTACTTCTATGACCGAAGCTATAACTCCACCGTGGAATCCGACGTGGTCGCATCGACGGTGAAGGCTTATACGTCCACGCAAAGGTATTGCTTTTTCTTTGTCTTTACGGCGGCTTTTCAGCAAATGCTGTTGCTGCAATAGTGCTCACACCTAGGTAAACGTACCCGCTTGATGCACAACTGCTGAGAATCCTAATTATAGCAGTCATTCAGTCGTTGAGCATTAGGAGGAACATTAAGCATTAGCAGGAAGAGTCATTCAGCATTAGGAGCAACAGCATTACCAGGAACATTAATTGCAGAATGAAACAGAGAAGTAATGACATGCCGCGTGACTACTTTCTAGTTTCCCGTTTTTTAATAGGGTGTTGTTAAGCTACGGTAATTTTCAGTAACATTTATTCTAAAGATGAAATGTTACAAACAAACCCTCATTTAAAGCGTTGTAACAGGGAGAAATGCGCTAGGACATCCCTAGTATTTTATACAATCAATAAAAATGCTCAGTTGTCGCATGCCATTTCTAAGTTACTAAAAGTCTCGAGACAGCGGTAAAGTTGGAACTTTTTTATACTTAGTCATGCTCATGTTTACCACCTCTGGCAGATGACCGTGTCATTTACGAACACTTCTTTTCAGAGTGGGCTTGTCTACATCACGGCACAGTGATATCGCAGCAAAAAGAAGACTGCAGCACTTTAGACAGTCCAAGCAGCTATTGGTCAGCATGGGGAAGTTGGTGGCAACTGTGAATGCCCTGCTGGCCAAGTTACATGCAACCACTTGATGAGCATGCTCCGCAAGTTGCCATGTTGAAGTCCAAAGCCTTTTCGAAGGCGCCTGAGCATATGACGTACACACATTTGCCAGAGCAATGGAAGGTGTCAATTGGCAATGCGATCAAGGAGAGTTACGTACAAGGAATTAATTGGAGGAGCGTGAGGCAAGGCGGCGAAAGCTTTCCAAAGCCTACAAGGTCTACAGATCGGTGGTTGAATTCACGCACCGAAGAACACAAGCAGCTGCGAAATATATACCTTGCCGAAGGATGCTTACTAAAGATGCAAACAACACATTTCCTCAAGGGCTGCTGTTAACACCAGGGCAACCGCCTAAAAAGAGAAAATACGGCCTATCTGACCTGGTTTCTTATTGGCTATGGTGTTGGCACGAGGTCGCGGCAATAAATCCCGGCCACGGCAGCCGCATTTCGATGGGGGCCTAATGCGAAAACGCCCTTGTCCTTATATTTAGATGCACGTTAAAGAACCCCAGGTTGTCGAAATTTCTGCAGTCTCCCACTACAACGTGCCTCATAATCAGGGTGTGGTTTTGGAACGTAAAAGCCCATGATTTACTTTTAAATAACGCGCATGCCCCACTTTCACCACCACTCGCGTACGAGCAGGCACTGCTGCCTTATGCATTTAGTGCCCGGCTGTCAGGCACTGTGCCGGTGTCATTTACTTGTGACCAGCTATTGCTGGCTGCCGACCTGTTCGAGAATGTTGAGCCTTCGGGACTTGTTGCTCACCAAAGCAGCCCTGAAATCCTTGAGGTATGCCAACATAATCTAGCTAATAAGCCACGATGCTTTCACACAGGCGCTTATGTGTTTTATGCTGTGCTCAAGGCCATGCGTCTTCTACAACCAAGATTTGACAGTATCTTGTAGAATCTCAGTACGTATATTCCTAGTATATGTTTCAAACCCTACCTACCACTACAGAAAATGTGAGGGGACGTGCAATCAGCTACGCTATTTCGTACGGAGCGATTGCCCACATTAAGTTTCTTACAAGCATGCTTGTTACCACTGTTCACTCTCTTCTCCCTTTTTGCAGAAGGTGAGAACAACCCAGCAGTCACCTTTGGCACTTGAGCGTAACACATGGCAGCAGTCGCATAGTGCAACATGGCTTAAAGAGCGTACCCTCACACTTACGGCATGCAATTTTTGCGACGTGTTTTTGAGGCCGCACTGTTCTTCGAGACGTCTAGAAGCAATTAAAGCTAGCAGGAAACTTTCAAGGGTGGTTCCTATCAGGTGCTCAAGCTGCTTGAAATATTTTGTTTACAGAAAGAACATGCTCTGCAGAATAAGATATAAAACTGCGTTTCCGTCAAACATTTCAAGGCCTCATTCTAACCCGGCGAACGAAATTGAACTGTCCGTAGACGGCGTCACCGTACACGCACTCATCGACACCGGAGCCGCCGTTTCTATTATTAGTGAGGAGCTTTGCCGCAGTTTGAACAAATTGACCATTCCCCTTACCTCCCTTTCTCTGCGTACGACAACCTCGCATCGCATTCAGCCTTCAGCTTCGTGCACAGCCGCCCGGGTTGTCATTCAAAGCGTTATGTATGTTATAGAATTTGTCGTCCTACCTCGTTCCTCACACGACGTTATTCTTGGATGGAATTTCCTATCTGTCAGTCAAGCTCTTATCGACTGCGCTCGTGCCGAACTTACGTTATCGGTGCCGTGCTTCGACCCTGACGACCATTCTTTTCCTAAAGTTGTTGCCGCCTCTGACATCGATATCGCACCTTTCTCCGCCGCTCTGGTTCCTGCGTCATGTAACTCTGCTGCGAACTCATCTGTTCTGTTTACACCGTCGGCCACTTGTGCGCGCCGTCGGGACTTTCTGCTTCCGTTTGCTGTCGTCACTTTTGGCGATGGTTCTGCTGTCCTTTACGTGTGCAATCCGTCCGCCTGCCCATCATCCCTACTCCGCGGCGAGTGCCTGGGAACCACTGAAGTTTTCGATAGCGTTCTCCCGGCCACCATGTTTGGTGATACGGCATCACTTCCGATTTGTTCCGTCACTAATCCCGCCGCGACTGATGCCGCTGTAGACGTCTTCGCTCGTGCCGTCGACGCAGAACTCACACCTGCGCAGCAAACAGAAATCATCAAACTCCTCCAACGTATTCGTTCCTGATTTGACATTGACCAAGCATCCTTAGGTCGAGCGTCCGCAGTAGTTCACCGTATCGACACCGGTCAACAAACACCATTGCGCCAGCGTCCCTATTGTGTGTCGGCTGCTGAACGCCGTATCATCGACCAGCACGTTGACGACATGCTGGAGCGTGGCGTCATCCAGCCCTCTAACAGTCCCTGGGCATCTCCGGTTGCACTCGTTAAAAAAAAAGATGGCTCCATTCGGTTCTGCGTCGACTTTCGCCGCCTTAACCGAATAAAGGCCAGAATACATGGAGCGAACTTTCACGACGAAGTTCGGGCGGCAGAAAATCTGCCGCGGCGCGACGCCGTATGTTCGTCGGGCTGCGCTGCATGGAGCGAAGGCACGGCGGCCGCCGCCGGCGAGTCGCTGCGTTGTCATCAGTGTGGCTAGACGAGGCAGACGCGCTGTAGTGAAACACATGACACAAAAAAAAACTTTAACGACAATTATTATTGCTTTTGAATTACGGAATACTCTAAAAACGCGTAAAATTTTGTTTACAAATGATTTTTAGTCTTTTTTATGTGTTTGAGGCATTATGTGCCGATGTAGTTTAAAGAAAGCGGCGATGCTATGCGTTGTGGCAACACTGGGTGGGTAAAGAATTTTTGGCTCCTTTAACTCCGCGGCTCTGTTCTGTGGCTCAACGACGAGGCAGATGCGCTGTAGTGAAACACATGACACAAAAAAAAACTTTAACGACAATTATTATTGCTTTTGAATTACGGAATACTCTAAAAACGCTTAAAATTTTGTTTAGAAATGATTTTTAGTCTTTTTTATGTGTTTGAGACATTCATGTGCCGATGTAGTTTAAAGAAAGCGGCGATGCTATGCGTTGTGGCAACACTAGGCGGGTAAACAACTTTTGGCTCCTTTAACTCCGCGGCTCTGTTCTGTGGCTCAACGCGCGCGCGGCAAAGATGTCTATCCTCTGCCGCGCATCGACGATGCTGGATTTCGTCGCTGGATTTGCGCTCCGGGTACTGGCAAGTGCCAATGGCAGAGGCCGATCGTCAAAAGACAGCTTTCGTAACGCCTGATGGGCTATATGAATTTACTGTCATGCCGTTCGGCCTCTCCAACGCACCTGCCACTTTCGAGCGAATGATGGACACCATTCGAGGGCTCAAGTGGAAAACGTGCCTCTGTTATTTAGATGATATTGTGGTTTTTTCCACCGACTTTGCGTCGCACCTCAACCGCCTAGAGCAAGTACTTGCGTGCCTCTCCACTGCAGGACTGCAACTAAATTTGAAGAAATGCCACTTCGGCGCTCGTACGCTTACTATTCTCGGCCATGTAGTTTCAAAAGACGGTATCCTTCCGGACCCCACAAAACTTGGCGCCGTGTCCGAGTTCCCTAAACCAACCACCATGAAAGAGCTTCGCAGCTTCATCGGCCTGTGCTCATATTTCCGACGCTTTGTCCGCAACTTTGCCTCTGTCATTGCCCCCTTGACGCAGCTTCTCACCGGCAGTTCTGACCTATCAGCCTGGTCCTAGGTGTGCGACGACGCATTCCAAGAACTACGACGCGTTCTCACCTCGCCTCCAGTACTGCGACACTTCGATTCCTCTGCTCCAACTGAGATCCATACGGACGCTAGTGGTGTCGGGCTCGGCGCTGTTCTTGCACAACGCAAGGATGGCTTCGAAGAGTACGTCGTCGCGTATGCCAGCCGCACCTTTACCAAAGCCGAGGCGAACTACTCGGTTACTGAGAAGGAATGTCTGGCGATCATTTGGGCTATCGGCAAATTTCGTCCTTATGTGTACGGGCGTCCATTCGACATTGTGACCGACCATCATGTGCTATGCTGGTTATCTTCACTAAAAGATCCAACTGGTCGGCTTGCCCGTTGGGCATTGCGCCTATAAGAGTGCGACATCCGCGTTGTTTATCGCTCAGGCAGAAAGCATTCAGACGCAGACGCTCTATCCCGGTCTCCCCTGCCCTCTGGTCCTCTCCACTCGTCTATTTCTACCTGCGGTGCCGTCGCCCTCAATATTTCCGACATGCCATCAGAGCAGCGCAAAGACCCATGGATCTCTTCGCTTATTGGCTTCCTGTGCAGCCAGTCGCAAGCACCGATCTCTCGGACGCTTTGTCGCCAAGCCACGCACTTCATCATTCGGTATAACCTGCTGTACCGCCGCAACTACAATTCCAGCGGCCGTAAGTGGTTGCTTGTTATACCCCGACACCTCCGCTCCGACATCTGCGCCACGTTCCACGACGACCCACAATGCGGCCACGCTGGTGTATTAAAGTCATACTCTCGCCTCCAGCTTCGGTACTACTGGCGCGGTATGTACCGTTTCGTTCGCCAGTATGTCCGGTAATGCCACATATGCCAATGACGCAAGACGCTACCTCAACATGCCGCCGGCCCCTTGCAACCTTTACCATGCCCCGCGCGCGCGTCCGACCGCGTCAGCATTGACCTATACGGTCCGCTTCCCAACACTCCAAGCGGCAACCGCTGGGTTGTTGTTGCTATCGACCACCTCGCGCGGTACGCTGAAACTTCAGCCCTGGCATCTGCCACAGCAAAAGACGTCGCCAGTTTAATCCTTCAAAATCTCATTTTACGCCATGGAGCACCTCGAAAATTACTTAGCGACCGCGGTCGCGTTTTCCTCTCTGACGTCCTTTCAGCATTGCTAAAGGAGCGTCGCATCATTCACCGCACTACCACAGCATATCATCCTCAAACTAATGGGATGACAGAATGTTTCAACCGCACCCTTGGTGACATGATGGCCATGTATGCTTCATCTGAGCACTCGAATTGGGATCGCATTCAACCTTTTGTCACCTACGCTTACAATACCGCCACGCAAAGCACCACTGGGTTCTTCCCTTTCTTCCTCCTTTACGAACACGAACCTTCATGCACTATGGACACGATTCTACCTTACCGGCCAGATGCTTCGGAGTGGACGACTGTTTCTAGAGCGGCTGCTTACGCCGAAGAATGTCGCCAGCTCGCTCATTCGTTCACATCCCAGGACCAGTGGCGCCAAAAGCTTCGCCACGATTCATCCACTACGGCTACGCGCTTTGCGCCTGGCTCGCTGGTCTGGTTGTGGGGGCCCTCTACTCCTCCAGGCCTTTCCTTCAAGCTGCTCTCCAAGTACCACGGTCCTTATCGGGTACTGAAACAAACATCCGCAGTTAACTACCTCATCGAGCCACTCGAAACGCCTTCCGACCAGCGTCGTCGGGGCCAGGAAATTGTCCGCGTCTCCCGGCTAAAGCAGTGCCATGACCCCCCTGTGTTCTCCTGTTCTTAGGTCGCCAGGATGGCTACTCTTTCAGTGGGGAGTGATTGTACTGAAGGCAGTGGGCATGGTGCTGGTGTGCTGGTGCAAGAAAGACAAGACCACGAGAAGTGCTTGCTTCCCCGTTACGATATAGCGCCGACCTGTTTAAGCCTAGCGCTACAACCTATTACTAGTGACCCTTCTGCTAGGCGAACACCCCCGTTGCAATATATATAGTTACAGCATGTTACAGAAATAGTTGCCTGCTGCTTTTGGTCATTCCTGAAGCCCAAACACTAATTATTAATGGAACATTACGATAAAATGTTATGTTGAACTCGATCAATTGATTATTCATCTAGAAGTCTTTCACAATGTTCTGCCTGCCAATATATCACTTTCTGCACAGAAAATTGCCGCGGAAGCCCCAGTGCAGCTCCTAAGTTTAACTGCTCGGGCTAAAATAGACGTGTTGCAGTAATCTTCTTATATCCTACCCCTATGTCCGTGTGAATCAGACATCGCTGATGACAACTGAGGTAGCATAGTCCACATCAGGTGGTGCCATTCGAACTTGTCATATTCGCAGTTTTCTTCCCTTAAAAAGCTTTGTTCTTTCTACGAACGACGCACAGGTTACTGCAGAGGCCGAATCTTTCAATCTAGCTGGACACATTTCTAGTGCCCCTTTAAGGATTACCTGGTGCCTGTAGCCTTGTTTTAAACGGCTCCCCAACTGCCATCTATTGTAAGCTGACTCACATTACAAAAACCAGTATGCTAAGGATGCATTTTGCATCATTTTTCTCGCATTCTTTTTTTCTCAGTATATTCAACAGCGTGTAATTTTGACATCCTTCTTGCGTGGAAGTATACTTGAAAATTTTCGAGCAGCTCAGGGAAAAGCAATAAGTTTATTCGGATGGACCTTTGCAGCATTACCATTTTCAACCATTGTAAATATATCTTCGAGCAGATTTTGAGGGTCAAAATATATCTGCATTAGTACTTTTACATTTTGTTACGCACGAAAAGCCACAAGGGAAATCTTTTATGTAGCATTCAATACATTGCACGGTTTAGCGTGAAAGGAGCTTAGATGATAAAAAACATGCCCACATCATCAAAAATTAGCAGCTGAGCTATGCGATAACTCAATAAAGGTAATAGAAGCATGAACAAGTCGGCCTAGATACTGCGGACAAGCAAATATATGGTACATTATCGCAACATGTGAATTAGGCACATTAATTGTGTGCTGGACCATAGGTTGGCACACTTCTGCCTCGGCGCCCTTTATACCCATTGGGCTCATGTATGGTGCTAGACTAGTTGCACATGTATATTTGTGGCTGCCTAGGGCAGGGCTTCTGTTCAAATTGGGCACGGGCATGATTTCCATCTGCTGTTACCAATTTGCATGCAGGGCCAGTACCTCCAACGAGCCCACGGCTTGAAAACGCTACGAGGAGGTGTTTCAAACCATGGGTCACGACGTGACCGTTGTACGCCACGGCCTGGTGGTCAATCCCGCCTTCCCTTAGCTTGGTGTATCATCTGAGAAGCTCGTGTTTGATCCGGAATAGGGTTCTTAGGGGGTGCTCGAAATGGAGTGCCCTTATAGCCCCTAAAAGAAGGAATAGGAACTTGTCACTTCCGCGTTCTGTAGTGAGCTGACCGGAGTGGCCCGAGACTCAAAATAGACGACTACAGTTATTCACAATTGGTAAGCTAATGGGGGCGGGGGTTTCTGGATAAAGCTGGGGGACTTCCTTGTGTACGAATATGACTTCATTTTATTTGAACAAACTCGGTTGAACAAATCTGAACGGGATCAAATGATACACTAGGTTAACTACTTTTATTTTAACAAACATCTGCCATTTATTGCAAGTAGTGAGTAAGTCTGCTACTTTGACTCACTAAGACTGCGGCTCTTCAATGAGCTGGGTTCATGGGCTTATTCTGGCGGCTTATTTCAAAATGAATAAAATGCCGAAAATACCATGTGTAGTATTCCTGTACAGACTACACAAATTGTTAAAGGAGGCGGTCATCATCAAAGCACTGAGCAAGTGAAATTGCCTCCTTGGTAGGCTCGGTTCCGGACGAGTCGACAGCAATGCTTGGTATCGTTCATAACGTAGACTGTGTAAGCACACTGGATCTAGCCAGCTTCGGTATCGTGAAATATAGGTGAGTGAATGTTGCTCAGAATAGCAGAGATCGTCCACATTTGATTAACCATTGCTGCCAGTGAAATAGAAATGGGGCGATCAAGTAAGTTAAAGTGCCTAATTATTACTATGATCCTTTCTACGTAGATCGGGAGGGCAGCGACCTCCAGGGTCTCTTGGGTCTCCTCAACTCCGAATTGGTCAACTCGGAGGGAAGGAGGAATATTTAGCTCTAAACCAATCTCTTACACACGGTCATCAATCGTAAGCCCCTTATCTGCCATGATAGTCTCCAATGGGAAAATCTAGGTATAGAAATCTATTTCCCACATATTCTGTCTGAGGTGCTTGCAGTGAACAGCTCAGTGACAAATGTAATAAGCCCATCTGGGGACACACCGCTCAGTACATTAAGCGTGTGTGTAGATTTGTAATGGCAGTCCTGGCTGGACTGCGTCACAATTGACGTTGACACTTCGTACCATAATTCTATTGCATCAAGCAACACAGGGGTAGATTGGTGTTTTGCTCAACTGCCAGAGGCATTGCTTCAACAGTAGCTCGTTGTGATAGCGATATTGTCTGAGCTGTCCGCTCATCATCGTCATCATTATCATCATCAGCATCAGCATCATCAGCCTTGTTAAGCCCACTGCAGGGCAAAGGACTCTCCCATACTTCTCAACTACCCCGGTCATGTAATAATTGTGGCCAAGTTGCCCCTGCAAACTTCTTAATCTCATACGCCCACCTAACTTCTTGCCGCCCGCTGCTACGCTTTCCTTCCCTTGAAATCCATTCCGTAACTCTTAATGACCATCGGTTATCGTCCCTCCTCATTACGTGTCCTGCCCACGTTCATATCTTTTTCTTGATTTCAACTAAGATATTAACTCGCGTTTGTTCCCTCACCCAATCTGCTCTTTTCTTATCCCTTAACGTTACACCTATCATTCTTCTTTCCATAGCTCGTTGCGTCGGCCTCAAGTTAAGTAGAACCTTTTCGTAAGCCTCCAGGTTTCTGCCCCGTACGTGAGTACTCGTAAGACACAGCTGTTATAAACTTTTCTCTTGAGGGATAATGGCAACCTGCTGTTCATGATCTGAGTGTGTCTGCCAGCCGCACCCCAGCCCATTCTTATTATTCTGATTATTTCAGTCTCATGATCCGGATCCGCAGTCACTACCTGTCCTAAGTAGATGTATTCCCTTATCACTTCCAGTGCCTCACTGCCTATTGTGAACTGCTGTTCCCTTCCGAGACTGTTAAACATTACTTTAGTCTTCTGCAGATTAATTTTTAGACCCACCCTTCCGCTTTGCCTCTCCAGGTCAGTGAGCATGCATTGCAGTTGGTCCCTTGAGTAAGCAAGGCAATATCATCTGCGAATCGCAAGTTACTAAGGTATTCTCCATTAACTCTTATCCCCAATCCTTCCCAATCCAGGTATCTGAATACCTCCAGTAAACACGCTGCGAATAGCATCGGAGAGATCGTATCTCCCTGTCTGACGCCTTTCTTTATTGGGATTTTGTTGCTTTCTTTATGGAGGACTACGGTGGCTGTGGAGTCGCTATAGATATCTTTCAGTATTTTTACATACGGCTCATCTACACCTTGATTCCGCAATGCCTCCATGACTGCTGAGGTTTCGTCTGAATCAAACTCTTCCTCGTAATCAATGAAAGCTATATATAGAGGTTGGTTATATTCCGCACATTTTTCTACCAGCTGATTGATAGTGTGAATATGGTCTATTGTTGAGTAGCCTTTACGGAATCCTGCCTGGTCCTTTGGTTGACGGAAGTCTAAGCTGTTCCTGCTTCCATTTGCAATTACCTTAGTAAATACTTTGTAGGCAACGGACAGTAAATTTATCGGCCTATAATTTTTCAAGTCCTTGGCGTCCCCTTTCTTTATGATTAGGATTATGTTAACGTTTTTCCAAGATTCCGGCACGCTCGAAGTCATGAGGCATTGCGTATACAGGGTGGCCAGTTTCTCTAGAACAATCTGCCCACCATCCTTGAACAAATCTGCTGTTACCTGATCCTTCCCAGCTTCCTTTTCCCTTTGCATAGCTTCCAAGGCTTTCTTTACTTCTTCCGTTGTTACCTGTGGGATTTCGAATTCTTCAAGGTTATTCTCTCTTCCATTATCGTCGTGGGTACCACTGGTACTGAATAAATCTCTATAGAACTCCTCAGCCACTTGAACTATCTCATTCATATTAGTAATGATATTGTCTGCTTTGTCTCTTAAAGCATACATCTGATTCTTGCCAATTCCTAGTTTCTTCTTCACTGCTTTTAGGCTTCCTCAATTCCTGGAAGCATGTTCAATTCTATCCATATTATGCTCCCTTATGTCAGCTGTCTTACGCTTGTTGATGAACTTCGAAAGTTCTGCCAGTTCTATTCTAGCTGTAGGATTAGCGGCTCTCATACATTGGCGTTTCTTGATCAGATCTTTCGTCTCCTGCGATAGCCTAATCGTATCCCGTCTAACAGAGTTACCACCGACTTCTACTGCACACTCCTTAATGATGCCCACAAGATTGTCATTCATTGCTTCAACCCTAAGGCCCTCTTCCTGAGTCAAGGCCGAATACCTGTTCTGTAGCTTGATCTGGAATACCTCTATTTTCCCTCTTACCGCTAACTCATTGATCGACTTCTTATGTACCAGTGGCTTCCGTTGCCTCCTCAGGTCTAGGCTAATTCGGGTTCTTACCATCCTATGGTCACTGCCGCACACCTTGCTGACCACGTCCATATCTTGTATGATGCCAGGGTTAGCACAGAGTATGAGGTCTATTTCATTTCTAGTCTCGCCGTTTGGGCTCCTCTACGTCCACTTTCGGCTATCTCGCTTGCAGAAGCAGGTATTCATTCATCATCATCATCATCATCATCAGCCTGGTTACGCCCACTGCAGGGCAAAGGCCTCTCCCATACTTCTCCAACAACCCCGGTCATGTACTAATTGTGGCCATGCCATCCCTGCAAACTTCTTAATCTCATCCGCCCACCTAACTTTCTGCCGCCCCCTGCTACGCTTCCCTTCCCTTGGGATCCAGTTCGTAACCCTTAATGACCATCGGTTATCTTCCCTCCTCATTACATGTCCTGCCCATGCCCATTTCTTTTTCTTGATTTCAACTCAGATGTCATTAACTCGCGTTTGTTCCTTCACCCAATCTGCTCTTTTCTTATCCCTTAACGTTACACCTATCATTCTTCTTTCCATAGCTCGTTGGGTCGTCCTCAATTTGAGTAGAACCATTTTCGTAAGCCTCCAGGTTTCTGCCCCGTAGGTGAGTACTGGTAATTATCCGCATATTATTCTGTTCCGCAAACTCTACTAATAACACTCCGCTGCTATTCCTAGGGCCTATGCCATATTGCCCCACTGACTTGTCTCCAGCCTGCTTCTTGCCTACCCTGGCATTAAAGTCGCCCATCAGTACAGTGTATTTTGTTTTGACTTTACCCATCGCCGATTCCACGTCTTCATAAAAGCTTTCGCCTTCCCGGTCATCATGACTGGATGTAGGGGCGTAGACCTGTACAACCTTCATTTTGTACCTCTTATTAGTTTTCACAACAACACCTGCCACCATCTCGTTAATGCTATAGAATGCCTGTATGTTACCAGCTATGTTCTAATTAATCAGGAATCCGACTCCTAGTTCTCGTCTCTCCGCTAAGCCCCTTTAGCACATGACGTGCCTGCTTTTTAGCACTGTATATGATTCTTTTGGCATCCTAACTTCACTGAGCCCCATTATATCTCATTTACTCCCCTCTAATTCCTCCAATAGCACTGCTAGACTCGCCTCACTAGATAACGTTCTAGCGTTAAACGTTGCCAGGTTCATGTTCCAATGGCGGCCTGTTCTGAAGATACATAAAATCCACCAAAGTGGAAAGTATTCTCAATACCGTGCTAGCGGATGCCGTAAACAAAGGTCCAATGTGCTTGTGGAACTTGTCAAGACGAAGTTTTATGAGTACTGTGAACGGTTGGTTTGACACACTTATTTTCTGTGGCTGGATCAGGCAATCTTCATGCTGGTGAGTACTGGTACTGCTGTGTCGTCTTATATTGCTTTTATTTTCACCAGGATCTACATACTCCAATGGATCTACGTAGTCTGGCAGTTTGGTATGAAACTGAATGTCTTCATCACATTCTTACTTTTTCGATGCCACAAGGGGCATACCCTGTTGTTAGTTTCTCCACATAGCGCTGGTCAATAAATAATTTATTTGGAAGCATACCCAGCTCCTAGTTCTGTGCTCTTAGCTTATTCCTTGCAGTTCATATCTTCACTGATAACCAGTGAGTTCAGCAGGAGCCTTGCTTAGTTGCATGTTGCTAGTTCCACCTGCTGCTTAGGCTCTCTGTCTTTAGTTGAGACAAGCTGGGCCTCCAGCGCAGCAATTATTTTTCTGCACTGGCTGTGGCCAGCAGAAGCGTGCTGCTGAGACACATTCTGTCTGCAACAACCTCCTGTAATGGGGGTTGATTCCTGTCAGGAGCGTTTGCAAATTCCATTGGATATTGACTGTCAGCTGGCAGTGGCTGAGCTGATTGCAGTTCTTCTTGGAAGCATGAATCGCTGGGAACATTCGATGGCGAAGGGGTTTTCTTGAGGGCTGCGTCTTCCGGAGTTGATGAATGGATGGCACAGCTGAATTTTGAGTAGGGGTTGGCACCTCGTTAAAATTTCCCAGAAGTTGCTCTCAATGAAATGTAGTGAGCTGACTTTGGTCGCCTTACATATCTGGAACAGTGGCCACTCGTCCCTTTTAATTGCAGCGATCCATCTTTTCTTTAATCCGTCGTCGCCGGAAAACCTGCGGTATGACACCAAAAAATAAAATGTTTTTGCTGCAATCTATCTGTCTCCTTTATTGCTCCGCAAAGTGTCTGGCCAACAAAGCTCTTCAGTAAGAAAACTGACCCATTGCCCATCCCCTAATGTTAGTTTAACATAATGCAGCGATAATGAATGTTTTAGCTCGACCGAACAACAAAATATTTGCGCGGCGCGTGGCAGCGACTCGCGCAGCCCGTACGCAAAGCTCGTCAAAAAACGAAAGAAACCCTTCACCACGGATTAACGCGCGAATCCGCCGCTAGTCAGCCGAGCAGAAGTGTATGAACTGTGCCTTTGCGATGAGATAAAATAGGCGAACGATATACATAGGCGCCCAATTAACAATAAGAAGCAAAGTACATGCCCATCTACAACATCGTGGTAGTCTAGCCGACTGGCCATGGATGCGCGGCGCGCATACGAGGTTCATTTGGCCCCATTAGTAGTGCCACTCTGACAAGGAATACTAGAGTAAATGTGCCATTAAAACAATGCTAGCCAGTACATAAAACCCATGTAGGAACCGTGCGTGAAATCGTGGAAGCGGGTTGCCTAAGGTGTATGTATTGTGCGTACCTTTCGTTCAGTTTTGTCGATATATCCGTATTGCTTACACAAGGGGACGCAGCAGTGAAAATGTTTTAAGTGACAACGTTTACCACACAGAACGCCTAAAGCTCGAAATGTGCGCCACAAATAAATAGGTAACTTGGGCCAGAAGTCGCCTGTTTTCCTTTAGCATTATGTGCCACTGCTGACCGCCTCAGTGCTGCCATACAGAGACACATCGTTGGTAGGTTTTCTGCAAGGGGTCTATAGCGGAGTCAGACTGCTCCAACGACGTTTCTCTTCCACATTACGTTGCATCCTCTCAGCAGGGAAAAGAAGCACTCGTGGTCGAATGCCTTGCTCCCACCGCTACGCTCGTCACACGTCGTTTCTCGCTTGGCAAGAATCCTTGGCCGTAGTGTACATACAAGGCCTACCGCACAATACGGCAGGCCGCAGGCGAGCGTTCTCCATCACCGTCTTTCACGCTTCGCAGTTCACTGCGGTCATCGCCGCCTCTGCCGCGTGGCGTAACACCTGTCCTTTAAACATGGAATGCTTTGGGAACCCGTTGTCGGTGATGTTCAAGTAATCTTGAGCAATAAGCCTGAACTATTATCCGGGCATGTTGCGAGCATGCCTGAGCATTATCCGGGCATGTTGCATCATCCAGGCAACCAGTCAGAACTTACCAAAATGCGGTCTCTCGCTCCCTACCCTCTGTAGAGGACTACATTATATACACTAGTTACTGCCCAAACAAGCCCAAAATAATATTGTTCCCGAGTTCTTCCTAACGTTTGTTCACAATATCAGCGAAGCTGTAACTCTTAGCACACTAAAGTTGTATTTGTCATTTCAATAGCAAGGTTCAAAACGCACACGGGGCACCACACACTTCATTGTCATCTCTTGACTTTGAGATTGCCTGTTCAATCAGCGGTCCATGAGTTCCGCGGCGCGGGTTTTGCATCGCCTCTAGCTGGGCTGTGCTCTGTCTCTTTGGCATCGTGTACGCATTGTGCGAGCAAGTGGCATAATGCGCACGTACACTTAGACAACTAGCAGCGGAGATTCTGTGTGAATTCTTAGTATGTTCTCATGGAAATTATAGTAATCAGATCATAGGCGCGACACGCATTATGTAGCACTTTCTGGAAGGCATGCTGGCACCAGCGATTAAACGCTGGAATGTTCGATGCGTAATGTATAAAAGCCGACGCGCTGGACACGAAGTGCAGATTTTTCGGCGACCGTCGATTTTGTTCGGCGCTATCGTTGTGCATGAGTGTTATTCTTTTGCGGGACACAAGTTCGCCAAAAAAGAGCTAAATTTAAAACTCATAGTTCTCACACCGCGTCGTTCCTTATAGTGACTAAAACGTGGTATATCATGGAGATGCTTTCGCGTTTATGTACCCGACGAATCCCCCAAGCTGTGATCCAAGCCCGAAACCCGAAGACAGCACTAATGTCGTCTAGGCAAATGAGCTAATCTGAGGCTACAAAGCATGTCCCCAGAGCCGGGACTTCTGCTTGTGAAGATCTGGAAGACCAAGACCATGTCGGGAGCAACAATGACGAACCCAGCATCGTCAGCGCCTGTCATACTTCGACAGCCAAGGGAGCCACCAACTTCCCTGAATCATCGTTTGGGGACTTTTAAACCTCGCTGCAGAAGCACAAGAGCGAAGCGACATTCAGCAACTGTAGTGGCGAGAAAAAGTTGTGCGATGTCTATTTATCATTGGCTGATACTCCGGACAGGCCGCCATTAGAACCTGAACCTGGCAACGTTTACAGTTAGAACGTTATCTAGTGAAGTGAGTCTAGCAGTATTATTGGAGAAATTAGAGGGTAGTAAATAGGATATAATAGTGCTCAGTGAGGTTAGGAGGACAAATGAAGCACATACAGTGCGAAAAAGCGGGCACGTCCTGTGCTACAGGGGCTTTGCAGAGAGACGAGAACCAGGAGTCGGATTCCTGATTAATTAGGCTATAGCTGGTAATATAGAGCAATTCTATAGCATTACCGACAGGGTGGCACGTCTTTTTGTGAAACTTAATAAGCGGTACAAATTGAAGGTAGTACAGGTCCACGCCCCTACATCCACTCATGATGATCAGGAAGTGAAAAGCTTCTATGAAAACGTGGAATCGGCGATGGGTAAAGTCAAAACAAAATACACTATACTGATGGGTAACTTCAATGCCAAGGTAGGCAAGACGCAGGCTGGAGACAAGTCAGTGGGGGAATATGGCATATGCTCAAGGAATAGCAGGGGAGAGTTATTAGTAGAGTTTGCAGAACAGAATAATATGCGTATAATGAATACCTCCTTCCACAAGCGGGATAGCCAAAAGCTAACGTGGATGAGCCCGAATGGCGAGACTAGAATTGAAATAGACTTCATACTCTACGCTAACCCTGGCATCATACAAGATGCGGACGTGCTCGGCAAGGTGAACTGCAGTGACCATAGGATGGTAAGAACTCCAATTAGCCTATACTTGAGGAGGGAACGGAAGAAACTGGTACATAAGAAGCCAAGCAATGTATTAGCGGTAAGAAGGAAACTAGAGGAATTCCGGATTCAGCTACAGAACAGGTATTCGCCATTAACTCAGGAAGAGGACCTTAGTGTTGCAGCAAAGAACGACAACTTTATGGGCATCATTAGGGATGCGCAATTGATGTCGGTGATAACTCCGTAAGACAGGATACCAGTAAGCTATCGCAGGAGACGAAAGATCTGATCAAGAAACGCCAATGTATGAAAGCCTCTTACCCTACAGCCAGAAAGGAACTGGCAGAGCTTTCTAAGTTAATCAACAAGCGTAAGACCGCTTACATGAGGAACTATAATATGGATAGAATTGTACATGCTCTCAGGAACGGAGAAAGCCTAAAAGCAGTGAAGAAACTAGCAATAGACAAGAATCAGATGTGTGCGTTAAGAGACGAAGCTGGAAATATCATTACTAATATGGATGACATAGTTCAAGTGGCTGAAGATTTCTATAGACATTTATACAGTACCAGTGGCACCCACGACGATAATGTGAGTGAGAATAGGCTTGAGGAATTTAATATCCCAAAAGTAACGCCGCAAGAAGTAAAGAACGCCTTGGGAGCTATGCAAAGGGGGAAGGCAGCTGGGAAGGACCAGGTAACAGCAGACTTGTTGAAGGATGGCGGGCACATTGTTCTAGAAAAACTGGCCACCCTGTATACGCAATGCCTCATGACCTCGAGCGTACCGGAATCTTAGAAGAACGGTAAATAATCCTAATCCACAGACTTGAAAAATTATAGACCGATCAGCTTACTGTCTGTTGCCTACAAGGTATTTAGTAAGGTAATCCCAAATAGAATCAGGAAAACCTTAGACTTCTGTCAACCAATGGATCAGGCAGGATTCCGTAAAGGCTACTCAACAATAAACCATATTCACACTATCAATCGGGTGATAGAGAAATGGGCGGAATATAACCAACCTTTATATACAGCTTTCATTGGTTACGAAAAAGCGTTTTATTCCGTCGAAACCTCAGCAGTCATGGAGGCACTACGGTATTAGGATGTAGGGGAACCATATGTAAAAGTACTGAAAGGTATCAATAGTGGCTCCACAGGCACCGTAGTCCTCCATAAAGAAAGCAACAAAATCTCAATAAAGAAAGGCGTCAGGCAGGGAGATACGATCTCTCCAATGCTATTCAGAGCTTGTTTACAGGAGGTATTCAGAGACGTGGAGTGGGAAGAACTGGGGATAAGAGTTAATGGAGAATACCTTTGTAATTGAGATTCACTAATATTGATTTGCTTAGTAACTCAGGGGACCAATTGCAATGCATCCTCAATGACCTGGAAAGGCAAAGCAGAAGCGTGCGTATAAAACTAATCTGCAGAAAACTAAAGTAATGTTTTACAGTCTCGGAAAAGAACAGAAGTTTACGATAGGTAGCGAGGCACTGGAAGTGGTAAGGGAATACATCCACTTAGTGCAGGCAGTGACCACGGATCCGGATCATAAGACTGAAATAATCACAAGATTAAGAATTGGCTGGGGTGCGTTTGGCAGGCATTCTCAAATCATGAACAGCCGGTTGCCACTATCCTTGAAGAAAAAAGTATATAACAGCTATGCCTTACCAGTACTCTCGTATGGGGCAGAAACCTGGAGGCTTACGAAAAGGGTAATGCTTAAATTGAGGACAACGCAACGAGCTATAGAAAGAAGAATGATGGGTGTAACGTAAAGGGATAAGAAAAGAGCAGATTGGGTGGGGGAACAAACGCGAGGTAATGACATCTTAGGTGAAATCAAGAGAAAGAAATGGGCATGGGCAGGACATGTGATGAGGAGGGAAGATAACCGATGCTCATTATGGGGTACGGACTGGATTCCAAGGAGAGGGAAGTGCAGCAGGGGGCGGCAGAATGTTAGGTGGGCGGAGGAGTTTAAGAAGTTTGCAGGGACAACATGGCCACAATTAGTAGATGACCGGCGTAGTTGGAGAAGTATTGGAGAGGCCTTTGCTCTGCAGTGGACGTGACTAACCAGGCTGATGATGCTGATGCTGCTGCTGCTGATGATGATACTACTCGGACTTGGTTGGAGAAAATACGGACAACCTTCGCGACGTGGGACCAATTTCCTGAGAACGTTTTGAAGACCTTCCGGAGTGTTATACACAAGCAAAGAGTCGAAGTTCCTGAGAATGCAAAGTACAACTATAGAACGAGAATATCGCGATATTGCCGGAGATGTCCGTCTATTACACGACGACGACCATGGCATGTATTTAGAAAAGAAAGTTCGGTTCCGAATGCCCGGTGGGAAAGAACAGCTATTAGCCGGGTTTATGTGCAACCCACCCATTACTCGTCCAGTTAGTTTTGGAGGCCAATACAATTCAGAAGATGCTTGAAATACGAATACGAGTGCCATGCGCCGACAACAAAGTTCACCGAATCTCCAGCGCTAGTTACCGATGACGTGCGCAAGACAATCGGAGAGGTGGTACGGGAAGAGCTGCAGTTCAACACAAGGTCGCAACCCCACGTGACCTCAATCGCTGACGTAGTCAAGGAAGGGCTTCAGCGGTCATTGGAAGTGCCAGAAATTCCCACGTCGCCGAAATCGCAGCCGGAAGCGGTGCTACGAAGGCATCCCCCGCCATCATTTGCTTTTTGCCGGCGCACCCAACAGATGCGAAAGACTTTAAATAAACATATTGTATTGTATTGCATGAGAGTACCCCTCTGCACCCGCGGCAAGGCCCCGTAAGACCGCATTTCCGCCATCTGCAGCCCGGCTGCTCACCTACCCGCTGTCTAGCACCCCTTCCCAATGAAGACAGGCGTCTGGTGCGCTCGTGACGACCGTCCGCTCTGTTACCACTGTGGAGAAGTGGGCCAGGGTACCGCCGGAGCCCTTACCGCAATATCGCACAACGTGGGTCCGCCGTTAGAGCCGTAACCACTGTTTGAAGAGCGACCACCTGACATCCCTGACTACCTTCCTTAAACCTTACGTCGTCCTTCCCTGTCGACATCACCAGGTTACTACATCTGGCTGTAGCGCCCCCTGTAGACCGGCGCAAGCGGCGGGGGGGGGGCGGTTGTCGATCAGCCCCAATCCGGGAAACTGAAAGCAGTAACTGATGGATAGGTTGCTAATCGCCGAAATGACAAACACTCCGCCGTGGATGTCGACGTTGCAAGAACCACTGCGATGATGCCGCAACCAAAGGCCGCTTAAGGAACACTTACCCACAAGACAAAATGCGTGTGGGACATCGCGATACAGCCGTGGTCAGATGCCATGTCTAATTGCAATGCAAAATGAAGAGCCGCCGATCTCGATGGGCTGCTCGACGGCCACACCGTCACCACACTTGTAAATACAGGAGACGACTACTACGTCATCGATTGACTCCTCGCCGCCGAATTGAAGAAAGTCAAGACTATGTGGGAGGGCCCTCACATCCCGTCAGCGGGAGGACACCTGAAAGGCTGGTTGGAATCTGCACGGCAGCAGTTACAGTGCATGATCGCAAATAAACTGTGACGTTCGTTATCTTGCAAAAGCGCTCACATGACCTAATTCTTTGCATGGACTGTCTGAATCAACACGGCCCAGTCATTAACCTGAAGTCCAAGTCGACAACACTGTCGATAGAGCAAGCAATCTCGATTTAGAGGTCTTCCAGTCAGCGTGCCTTGAATGTACTTGAAGACCAAATCAGCATTCCGTTTCACGCAAACATCATGATTTTCGTCGGGGAAAACAGCCGAAGACATGGAAGCCATTGTCGAGAACGACCAAAGGCTGCTAATTAATCGTGAAACGGGCGTCGCGAGGGTTATCGTAGAGATACAGGTAATGTTGACCGAATTCAGCCCGGCGTATAAACACCTGAACAAGGGCACGAGGACCGTATACATTGAGGAAGTTGCAGCTGTCATGATTGCATCCGTCTTCTCGTATTCTAGCGAAGCTACAACGACAGTGCAGGTTCTTGAACCAGCTTTCGATATTTATTCGACTCATCCCAGAGACGATCAGCTGAACGGTTTTCTGCAGCAATACAGCAGCTGCCTTTCGTCATCATCAAGGATTCGACAACCAGCAGTTGCTCGGCATCACATTATCACCGAAGAATGCGCTCAGGCAATCCTTCTGAGCCCATAAAGAGTTTCTACACGGAAACGGGAAGCCATAAAGCTGCAAGTCGATCAAATGCTGCGCGACAAAATTATTCAGCCAACGAAGAGTCCGTGGGCGTCTCCGGCGGTCTTAGTGCAGGTAGATGGAACTCCGTATTATCGCTAGAAAAAATGAACTGCGTCAATACTGCCGCCTAAAAAAAGTAACAAAAAGGACGACTCATTAGGCTTGATCGAAATGCTAAGTACTTTTCGTATGTGGATCTCGATGCTTCTTGGTGAAAAATTGAAGTTGAAGCGAGGGTTCGAGAGAAGACCACGTTTACTTCGCCAGACGGTGTCTTCATCTTGAATGTCATGGCATTCAGACTTTGCTCTGCGCCCGCAACGTTCCAGCCCGTGGTGGGCAGCCTTTACAGGTGTGAATCAACGACTGGATGGACAAACCATAAGTACAAAAGTAGGATACACAAGGCCAGGATCAAACCTGTAAACAATTTTTTTTTTAAATCTATCGTTCAGAGGAACTGACTGACGCCTGAGCAAGTGCGCAGTGTGAATCCAGGTGTACGTTTTTCAAGGTTGTAACTCCCGTGCTGTAGCGCCTTCGGCCAAAGCGGCGTTATACAGGAATAATGAAGAATGAAGTAGCATACGTGTCTCGACTTTTTAGATGAAGTTGTATTCGTTGTCAGAAATTGCGACACACATCTGCGGCCGCATCAGGCAGTATTAGAGGCGGTCAAGTCACCTCGACACACTCTGGAGCCTGAAAAACGTCGATTCGCTTATGAACTTTTGTTCCTAGGCTGCGTCATCAGCAAGGCTTGCGTACGTCCTGTCCCGCAGAAGGTAGCTGCTATAGCCAAGTTTTTGCACCCCATCGGCAAGAAGGCAGTGTGCTGAATCTTCAGCCTGTGTGGCTATGCAGGCGCGTTCGCGGAGATTTTTCAGGTATGGCCAAGCCATCTACCCAGCTCACAAAATTTGACGCCGCTGAAATGGCAGGTCGACACAATTAAGGAGCTGAGATGACGGCTGCATTCATAACTGGTACTTACACACTTCAAAGGCAACGCCAAGACGAAGATCCACACGGATGCAAGTTGCGTAGGCATCGGTAACGCGCTACTTCAAAGAAAGGACGGAGTTCAAAGCGTAATAGCTTACGATGGCAAGTCACTGTTGAAAGCAGAAGCGTATTATGCTATGGCGAAATTTCGGCCTTACATTTACGGCAGCCATTTCAATGTGGTAAACGACCACCACGCCTTCTGTTGGCTGGATAATTTATTGAATCCTTCAGGTGCAGTGGCGTAGCCAGAAATTTCGTTCAGGGGAGGGAGGGGGGGCTCACGTTGCAGCTCGGCCTCCTCCTTATGGAACTTGTCGAGGGATCAAATACAGGAATAATAACTGCATTGCGATTGCAAATATGCTGCAAACGAATTCTTGAGCGCTACGCACGGTCAAGACAAGTAAAGTACGTATTTTTTTCATAAAAAGAACACTATCGTATGTCCCACAAATTGTGTCCGTAATAATTGATATCACTGATTCCACATTTTTGTCTATTTAATAAATAAAGCAAATATCGTACGAACTTGAGAACTATATGAGTTCGAAACCAGCCAAACGGTGCATGCCGCTGATATGAAAAATGTAAAGGCCATGAACTTAATAATTTCAGGTCAAATATTTATTGAAATTTTGTCAGTCAAGAATGTTGTTTTGATTTTTGTACATGTATAACGCCCAGCGAACGATATCAATGGCGCTATCAGTGGTTCCAATGCATTGTTCAGGAGCCGCTGTCACCGGTCATGTATTATGAGCAACTACATTTAAATTTAAAAAAAAAGTTAAATTATGAGGTTTTTTTGTGCCAAGACCACTTTCTTATTTATTTATTTATTTATTTATTAGTATTACCCTCAGGGCCAGATGCATTACAGAGGGGAGTGGAATATACGGGAAAAAAGACACGATACAAGCTTTTCATCGGCTAATACAATGTTAGCTAAAAAGATGCGATAACAGCGGGAAGCAACAAAAATTCAAGCAATTGACCGATAACAAATATAATTACATAATTGGTTAGTTACATTGGAATACACTTGTGTTTAAAACATTATGAAACTGGGAATAGTGAGCAGTGGACTTGACTGATCCCGGAAGGCGGTTACAGTCTTGTGAGGGGCGGGGTACAAATGATTGATCACATGTTTGCGTTAAGCACGACATTATTCCCACCTTTTGTGGATGATCGAAACGATGACAAATGTATGATGGAGGAGGAATAAGGTCTATGTGTAGGGCGGGACTGTAGTATATTTTGTGGAAGAGACGTAGGCGAGAAAACTTGCGGGGACAGGCGAGTGACGCAAGCTGTAGAGACTCTTTCATTAAAGTGATACTGGCAGTACGAGTGTAGTTTCCTAGAATGAAGCTGACAGAGTTATTTTTGACGAGCTCGAGGGCAGAGGTTAATATAGCAGTGCTGGCGTCCCAGATGGAAGAGGCATATTCGAGTTTACTTTGGACTAAAGATTTGTAAAGGAGGATTGTTAAAGAAACAGGAGCAGATGAAAAATTTCGCCGGAGGTAACCTAACGAGCGGTTTGCATTGCTAATTGTTTTGCTAATATGAAGAGACCAAGAAACAGATGATGTAATGTGGACACCTAAGTAGCAATAGGATGTTACGGATTCGAGAGCGGAATTCTCGAGCATAGTAGGAAGTGGGGCAAGAAGTTGTAGAGGAGATACGTAATACCTTACATTTCGTTGTGTTGAGTTCCATCACCCAAACTTTACGCCAGTTAGATATACATTTGATATCGTTTTAAAGGATTGTAACATCATTTTTGGCAATAATTTCTCGGAAGACTACGCAATCGTCGGCGAATAAATGAATGTTAGAGGTCACGCATTGCAGCAAGTCATTATTATAAATGAGAAACAGGAGAGGGCCGAGCACTGAACCTTGGAGCACGCCAGAATGAACTGGCCTCAACGGGAAATTATAAGTGTTAGCAGACACGAATTGTGAGCGTCCGGTTTGAAAATATTCGACCCAGGAGAGGAGTTTCCTATCAATGTTCAATTTGTTTATTTATATAGAAGTAAGCTGCGGAAAACTTTTTCGAAAGCTTTTGTGAAATCTCGGAACACAGTCAGCTATAGAACAACGATCAAGAATTGTATTTAGCTTGTGTGTAAAGGAAGCCAACTGTGTTTCGCAGGAAAGAGATCGGCGGAAACCATGTTGGGCTTTCGAAAAGAACGAGTTAGCTTCAAGGAAATTAACAATGTTTGTGTAATGGACATGTTCCAGTATTTTACACGGGATACTAGTTAGTGAAATCGGGCGGTAGCTGAGGGGTGAATTTTTACTTCGAAATTTATGAACTGGAACCACCTTTCCGACTGGCCAGTCAGATGGCAATGTGGATTCATCAATTGATTGTTGGAATATTTTGGACAGCATAATACTGGCATATATTTTGGTACTTTTTAAGAATTTAGCATTGATAAGGTCAACTCCTGGGATTGAGGACCCTTTCCAAGATTCGATAATTTTTTCGATGCCAAGGCGTTGAATAATTACTGGATCCCTTGTTAGAGAATCAAAACACTGCACATTGAAAAGTGTTGTAGACGAGGTTCTAAAAAAATTAAGGGAAAATACATCATTTAATACCACAGAGCAGTCGGCAACTGGAATTGCATCACCAGAAGAGTCAGGTAATGTGATTTCGCTTTTACGGTCGGGGTGAATGGTTCGCCAAAACATTTTTGGATCATTTCTGAGCATAGTTGGCAGAGTATTTTGTAGGAAATTATTGCGAGCACGTTTCAGTGCGGAGACATAAGCATTATTCGCTTCCACATATGCCACATTCCCACCGCTGCTCGGAGGGAGAACGCTTGGCAGAGCGATAGAGCCGTTTTTTTTTTGTTACGAAGTCGTTTTAGACGCGAATTATACGGAAGGGCTTTTGAATGCGAAGAAATAGTGCGCATAGATATGTGCTGGTCAATTCGTCCATGTACTTTTGTTGTAAACATATTCCAGTTAGTTTCGGTAGTACGGCTTTCAAAATCATCTAAGAAAACGTTAGGAAACGTAAACAGTTCGTTATTAATGGCCTCAAAGTTGGCTTTATTGTAATTACGAAGGGACTTTTTGACTCTCCGGTTTATTGACTGACAATGTTTTAATTCAAAAAAGAGCGCTAAATGATCCCTAATACCTGGCAGATACGATAAATCAGAGACTATATCAGGACAGTTCGTTAATCCAAGGTCAAGGGTACTTGCCGTATTGTGCGACAGCCTAGTAGTAGGTTGAGAGACAAGCTGATAAGAGAAAATACCGAAATGAGATTAATAAAGTAAAAGCTTTCTGATGAAAATGGTCTCAAAGCCGGGGGATCAAAATACAAGGAAATGTTGGGAAAGTTGAAGTCTCCCAGGAGAAAAATGAAAGCGTTAGGATGTCGTGCAATAATGGTATCAATGGCATCATGTAAATGGGCAGCAAAATTTGGGCAATTATTGGGTGGACGATAGCATACC